>NC_137609.1:2110739-2128239 GCF_963280865.1 Gymnoscopelus braueri
TGCCGCTTTTATGTCGTTTTGTCCTAATCTGCTCTTCTTTGTCTTTTGCCTTGTTCTTTATTCTGACCTTGTACAGCACTTTGGTCGACCTTTGGTCGTTGTAAAGGTGCTTTATAAATAAAGATTGAGTTGAGTCGAGAAGTGTCGATCAACATGCTCGTTGACGTCAATTGTTCGTCCACCGAGCGAGAAAAATATAAAAGAAGATATAAAGCCCCGGTTAAAAAGAGCACGGAACTAGCTGACGGGAATAATTTGTTTTCCCTCCATTACAAGCAGGAATAGTGTGAAGAGAAAAGGTGAGTGAAAATGGTTAAACAGCACTTCGATTTGAAGCTGCAGTGAAGCTCAACTGGGACTGTAGCTTTGTAGATTTTGTAGCAGCTACAAATGTTGATCGTCGCTTGGTAGCTTCATGTGGCTGGTTTCCATTGAAAATGAATGCTAGGCTGTAGCTTTCTACCTTCATGTTGCTGGCTTCAAATTAATGATAGCCTGTAGCTTTGTATCTTCATGATGTTGGCTTCCATTGAAAATGAATGGTAGCCTGTAGCTTTGTATCTTCATGTGGCTGGCTTCCATTGAAAACTAATGGTAGCATGTAGCTTTGTGTCTTCACGTTGCCGGCTTCCATTGAACATTAATGTAAGCCTGTAGCTTTATATCTTCATGTGGCTTCCATTGAAAATGAAAAGCCTGTGGCTTTATAGCTGGCAGTGTAAACACAGCATTAAAAAGCAGTTTCTGGGTTGGGAGATCTATTCTGGGGGTCTGGTGAACAGTTGCAACGTGGGAAATGTTAGTCCAAATCTCTAGTAGAGCAACTCTTTAGTTTGGGCCGGCATTCATACTTATTTCCTGTGTCACGTACGAACAGGATGGCAGGGAGGGGTGTCAGACTGCGAGAGCTTGTGAATTTGTGTATTTGTTTTAAAAAACCTTTAGATACAGTGGTTCTCAAAGTCCTTACAGACCTGTAACTCTCAGAGTTAAGGGGAGTGTTTGATATTAAAAGGTGCAGTGCACCTTTATATCTCAGGTACCATGTATAAATATGTAGATAACTTGTTTGATCTCCTTTCCCCCTGAATCCTCCTCGGCTCAAACATTTAAGCAGCAAAAAAGACAAACGAACAAAAAAACACACAAAAAACACAAAGGTCTCCACCTTTGCCGTTCTTTTCCTCTCCCTCTCCCAGGTCTCCTTTGCAAACATCATATTCCTGAAGTTCTTCCATACCTGTCTGTTTCATCCCTGTCTTTTTCTACATTCATTCCTGATAGAAATCAACTGGGCATAGACGTTTCCGTACTTATATAATCTACTTTGCATTCACGTGTGTCCTGATGCAATATGCTCCATGCACAGCACACATATTGGAAATAAATTGGGCCTCTTCCTTACTTCCTTCGCAGGTGTTACCAATGATACTAATGAAGGCTCTGTTCCATTCTGGTCAAACAGAGTCAGGGTGCTGATATTGTGCATGTTGGCTCACTGGAAACACTTTGCTACACCAGTGGGTCTCAAAGTGTGATCCAGGGACCCTCATGGTTCCTTGAGTGTGTTCCAAATGGACCCTGACGGGAGTGTAACTCTGAGAGCGTACAAATGAGACCAAATGGACCTGTACCAGTTATGGAGGTCCTTGACATTTCTTTCCAATATGGCTGCTGTGCATATAGCCTATTCATTTGATGCTGGTTAGTTCCTGTATGATGCTGGTTTACTTCCTGTATGATGCTGGTTAGTTCCTGTATGATGCCGGTTTACTTCCTGAATGATGCTGGTTAGTTCCTGGTGGGCATCGCTGATCACATTCCTACGTTTGTAAGGGAAGTGGACTCCTTGTCTTTCTCTTTCTTCTGTTCAAATTACCTGGAACTTGTTCTTTGCCATGGTCCTCTGTTTTGTGAGCGGGATTTCCGTTGCTGTTGGTTGCCATGGCTGCCAGTTCCCACCTAATGTCGTGCGGGAGTTCAGACTGCTCCAGACTGTACTGGATAACTGCTAGCTTGCACAACGTCTTCAGACTAGGACTTAAGTCTAAGATGTACAGGTCAGATACTTCGCCGTCTTCTGTATCTTCATCTTCAAGACCTTCCACATCATGATCCATATCTTCATCTTGAAGATTGTGCAAATCATCTTCATCCTCAAGATGTTCCACATTATCTACAGATTCACAGTAAAGTAGATCTTCCCCATCCGGAACAGGCGTGTGGATGCATCTGTATCCCCCAAAGAGGATGATACGACCTCCCACCATGCAACAGCACATCCTGGACATCGAACATGGGCCTTTCTCCCTCGGCTCGACCTTCTTCCAGGAGAAGGTCTCTGGACTGAACTTCCACATCTCCTCACTGAAGCTCCAGTCCCAGCGAAAGTTAGCTCCGCCAAATATGTAGAGTTCTCCGTTGTAGGCGAAGGCTGAATGACACGCGCGTCCTTCTGGAATGAGCTGTGCCAACGAAGGTGTGCTGCTCAGCCAGCAGTCGGTCTCCGTGTCAAACACTCTGATGTCGTTGTAGTTGATCTCGATTTGGTCCGCCGTGCCCCCGAACACAAACATCTTCGTCCCGATGATGGTGGCAGAGTGACATTCCGAAACCGACGCCAGCGTGCCTCTGGTGTTAATCGAGGACCAGATCGCCGTGAAGGTGTCCAACTTGTAGATGTCGTTGTAGGTGTATCTACTCACCACGTTGAAACCTCCGTAGACGTACATGACCCTCTCCAGGACGCAGGCCGAGTGGCCGCATCTCGCCTCCGGCACCGCCCCAGAAGTCCCGGGCTTGAACCACCGGTGGGCGTCGACGTGGAACGCGTAGAGCACGTCACAGCACTCCCTTGTGTACTTGAACCCTCCCCAGATGTAGATGACGTCATCTATCGGCACGGCCGTGTGGCCGTCGCGCATGGAGGGCACCTCGTCGAGGGGACGCTGTTCTCCTCGTCCCGTCGTCACCGGCGGCAACGTCCGCCAGCGCAGCGACACTGTGTTGAAGACGTGCACGTCGATCCGGTCGCTGTCGTACATGTGGGTGTCGCTGGTGTCCCAGGCACAGTAGCCTCCGAACGAGTAGACCTGGTGGCCGACTGCCACAGCAGCGTGTTGTCGTTTTGGTCCCTTCAGGTGCGCCGTCCAACGCAACATGTTCACACACCTGTAGAATGCTAATGCTGGTTATGATGCTGGTTTACTTCCTGTATGATGCTGGTTAGTTCCTTTTTGATGCTGGTTTACTTCCTGTATGGTGCTGGTTTACTTTTTGTATGATGCTGGTTTACTTCCTGTATGATGCTGGTTTACTTGCTGTATGATGCTGAATTGCTGGTTTAATTCCTGTATGATGCTGGTTAGTTCCTTTTTGATGCTGGTTTACTTCCTGTATGGTGCTGGTTTACTTTGTGTATGATGCTGGTTTACTTCCTGTATGATGCTGGTTTACTTCCTGTATGATGCTGAATTGCTGGTTTACTTCCTGTATGATGCTGGTTAGTTCCTGATGTGCATCACTGATCACATTCCTATGTTCTATGTTCTCTTTTCTTTAAGGTGCAGCAAACTCCTTGTCTTTGTCTTTCTTCAGTTCAAATATCCGGGAACTTGTTCTCTGCCTCTGTTTTTTGGGGGGGCTTTCCTCAACGTTTCACACACCCGTAGAATTCAATTTCTATTCTATGCTAATTGGTATTGGTGGGGTGTCTCTACCTATGCCAATTGGGATCACCTGGCACACCCCTTCAAGTTACGAGGGTATCTGGTTCCTCATTATCAGAACGCAGTCACGCACAATTCTGCGGTGGAGTGAAAATGGAGTACAACTGAATGTGCAACCTCTTATATTGGCAGGAAATACGTGACGCAACGCTTGGCCAACCCGCGAAGCCGATGGGTTGAGTTGGCCAATGACGGATGCTGATGCATATTGATCTTCCTAATATGGTAATTTGATTGCCATAGCAAACCCAGCCCTGGTAGGCTCTGGCAGTGATGGAGAGTAACTAAGTACATTTACTCAAGTGCAGTACATTAAAAAAATACCCTTTTGAGGTTATTTTACTTAACTGGAGTATTTCCATTTTTCATTTAATACTTTATAATGCGACTCTACTACATCTCAAAGGCAAATATTGTATTTTTTAATCCACTGCAATTATTTGACAGCTTTAGTTACTAGTTAATTTATAGATTTAGATTATTAGTAGATTTAGATAATTATAACAAATAATACAAATATTGATTGTAGATATCAATACAGCTTGTTGATCTGCTATTTTCAAAGTTACAGTATATTAAAGTATACTGCATAGCAGATACTATACAGTATACAATTGAATACAAGCACCCAAAATTATATTTCTCAGACGGGTGGCTGGCCTCTCCCTTAGAGACGTTCGGTCAGCCGCAGCTCCTGCACTTGGAAAGGAGCCAGCTAAGATAGTTCGGGCGTCTAATACGGATGCCTCATCAGCATCTTGAGGTCCTCTGGAGGACGTCCCACTGGGAGGAGACCCCCTGGCAGACCAAGGACCAGATGGGGGGGTTATATCCCCACACTGGCCTTGAAACGCCTCGGGCTCCCCCAGTAGGAAGTGGCTAATGTTGCCAAGGAGAGGGAAATCTGTAACCTGACTCCGCCAGATGGGGGCAGTATTGACTTCAAAATACAGCATCCATCTGGACTTGCTCAGATAGTAGAGCTGCCCGCACCCTGCATGTTCGAACCAATCACCTGCCAAGTAGCTTGAATAAAAAGGGACCGCCCCTTCATCGATTGTACTACCGAGGTCCCAGATGTAAGTAGCCTGTGAAACAAATGTGATGCAAGCTTCTTCCATCTGGCAGAGTCAGGTTAGGAAATCTGGAGCTCTCTGCTGAAACTGTTGCCCCCACGACTTGATCTGATATGCGGTTGAAGAACCCATCACTGAACCCCCAACTGCTCCAGTGGTGCTCAGTGGCCAACAGCTTTAGACTGTGGTTGTACTGGAAAGCTCCCAGTACAACAGTATTAGACTGTGGTTGTACCGGTCAGCTCCCAGTACAACAGTATTAGACTGTGGTTGTACTGGTCAGCTCCCAGTACAACAGTTTTAGACTCTGATTGTACCGGTCAGCTACCATACAACAGTATTAGACTGTGGTTGTACTGGTCAGCTCCCAGTACAACAGTATTAGACTGTGGTTGTACTGGTCAGCTCACAGTACAACAGTATTAGACTGTGGTTGTACTGGTCAGCTCCCAGTACAACAGTAGAAGACCGTGGTTCAATTAATTCAAATCCACCATCTTGGATTTCTGGTCCCGAATGGAATCCGAAAACAAATGCTATCGGGTGGAAGGGCAGTAGAAGCCCTAGAAGCTTACCCTACTTTATCATCAATAACAAAATTAATGGGACCATATTTTTCAAAAACGCATATGGTAATTGAAAGAAGACTTTAAACTAGCGACTGAATGCATGATGTATTTATGACAGTCTTTACTAAGGAACAAAAATCAAGTGTAAAGTCCGGCCAAATACCCATTGGGTTTAATGTCATGGAAAGTCTTCTGCAACGAGCAGGAGGGGGAAAAGCGACACCCTAGGCCATTAATGAGAACTGCAGTGTTTTCCACATTGGCTTCATTGCCAGTGACAGAAACTTGCCGCCTGACTTTAATACAATGTGAACAATATACACATTGTACAATGTAACCATACAAATAATTCCTTGAGTCCCTAATGAGTCCTTTGTTGGTTTCTGTGCACAGCTTTAACAGCCCTGCAGTCATGCCCTTTTATGGGGATTTGTGGGATATCTACCACGTAGCCGCCCCACCAATCATAAATAAATTAGCATCCTAATTATTATACGTAGAGTCTACGAGGAGACGTCTTTACAACATCATTAAAAAGCTTAACAATTACTCGGTGGTTTGAGAAATTTGAGTCGTACCGCATGGCACCACCTCTTATAATGGCGGGAAATACATCACACAACGTTTGACCAATCCGTGAAGCGGATGGGTTGGGTTGGCCAATCAGGGATGCTGATGCCTATTAATCTCCCGAATATGGTAAATTGATCAAATCACCTCCATAGCAAGGTTATTTGTATAGTTAGTGACCACACTATAGTATTTGGGCGACTTTCTTTATCCTTTGTATCTGTCTGTAGTCTGTATCTTTGTGTCTGTTTCAATTTCAGTTTAGTTGACCGTACAGAAGACACACACACACACGGGGGCACACTCATCAAATAGAGTAGTACCGCCTGAATGTCGGTCAATTTTGAATTGATTTTTAAATTATTTTCTTTTTTATCGCTGCAAAACTTTGTCCGACCACTCCCGGCGCATGCTTTACACTACCCCGGCAAACTATACATCAAAACGTGCGGCTTGGCCGGGAATAGTGTGCTTGAAATTGTCGTGCCGTTCCGCGTTACAATTCCGACACATTTATCACATAAAAACGCCTTTTTTGGCCGAGGGGACCAAAATGCTACTCCTCCCACACGGTTAATACGGCCCCGGCAATGTATACATCAAAACGTGCGAAATAACCGGGACAACCAGGCTATCACTTTTCTTGCCGTTTCGCGTTACCACGGCCACGTTAAAGGCAAAACTACGCAACCACGCCCCCTTTTAGTCCCCGCATTGAAACCCAGCGGACATAGGGCTTTTCCCAGGGGGCCCCAGGTAAATGATTGCTGACTCTGAGAGTGGATGTTACACACACGCACGCACACACGCACGTACACACACACACACACACACACACACACACACACACACACACACACACACACACACACACACACACACACACACACACACACACACACACACACACACACAGTTGCTCTGTGAAACCTTATTAGTTGCAGATTGCCTATTCCATCTTTCCTCTCATTGGCCAGCAACCCCTAAGGGTCACCAAGCCCCACCCCCTGTAGTGACACTTTTTATTTTGTGAAAAGGCTTAGTTTTTGTTTAGTTTTTCTTAGTTTTATATTGTAATATGGGGAAGTCAGAAGCGAGATTCAAAAAGGTCAGACAAAACAAAAATAGCAGATCTACAAGCTGCAAGGCGAGGGGGGTTTATTACGCGAGGCTCGCGAGGAGAAGGAGCTCCTCCTCCTCCTTCTCCTTCTCCTCCTCCGAGAGGCGGGGCTTTGATGCGACGCGGACCTGTCTTTTGTTGTTCCCCCCCACATAGCAACCAGGAAGCTACGCTAGGGGAACGCTGAACACACGTTCACACGCACACGCTTGTCCATGACGGAGGCGCGCCGACTCAGTAGAGCTTGAGGCCGAGGAGGCGCGCCCTCGCGCTGTGCCCGCGCTGACCGGCCGATGCTCTACTAGTCGACACAGCGCCGTTCGAGTTGTAAACCGATAGGGACAGAATAGTTATTTTCATGGATCACTGTGTGTGTGTGTGTGTGTGTGTGTGTGTGTGTGTGTGTGTGTGTGTGTGTGTGTGTGTGTGTGTGGGTGTGTGTGTCAGGGAGAAACTAAAACAAAAGCCAGCAGAACACAATAAAAGTATCTTAACAGTCCATTGAAAGTGTGTGTGTGTGTGTGACTGTGTGTGTGTGTGTGTGTGTGTGTGTGTGTGTGTGTGGTCGCGGCCATATATGCTTGTGCACAAGCCTGGCTTGTGGCTCCCTCTAGTGTTGCTTCTACAGAATTGCTGGGTGGGTGGTAAAAACGAGCGAGCCTTCTTCAATCACCCTGGTTCTCCATTCACCCTGTAACATATATATCCCTACAACAGAACGTTCTGAGCATGTGCAATGAGCTGGTTTCCTCTGCGGTAGTGACTCAATACAAAATAAATTATTGTATGGCGAGCAAAAAAAAAACGGATTACTTTGTGTGGACCGACGATAAGTTGGAGTTGCTGCTTAGTGTCACCTTACAATACAAGGTCAGGAAAGCCAGGGAAAATGTTGCCTTGGAGTCGTGTTATACAAAATATGTAGACATCTTGACGGAGTTTGAGGAACAGTATCCTGACAAAGAAGACGCTAATAAAGTTGCAAAATAGTTTCTTCATTCAAAGGACTCTGTGAACATCCCCATTCAAAGGACTCTGTGAACAAGTTAATAATATCGACCAAATGAAGAACATCCGGGCAAACTACCGTCAGAATGTTGACACAGGACGCCTAGGGACACGGTAGAGTGTTGACGCTGTACTTAGAGCTCTGTGAGCAGATTTTGGGTGGCTCTCCACCAACAAGCTCCATATATACTGGCATCGAGTCAACAGATATTGGCGTGGACGAGACTGGCGGATCATCTACCAGTGTGGATCCTCCTGATACCGGGCACGATTCGGATGGCGTGTCTGATGGTGATGTGTCTTTTCCTTCATGTCCGCCTTGGTCGTGAAGGAACAAGGTATATTTGTGGTCCGCTGATCCTTGGTGAAACACAATTTGCAAGGTGTTGCACACACACAGGCTAGTTAGTACTTGTAGCCTATTTCTAAGCGTTGGTTGAATACAAAATATATTATAAACTATGGTATAGAATATTCTATTTTGCAGATGCATATCGCTCTTTATTGTTTGTTTTTACAGTTATATGCTCTATAGAATAGGCTAGTTTTAGCTGCCAATTGCAGATATGTCTTCTTGTTTTTAAAAAGATTTTCCGACCATTTGTAAATCGATTGTTCAATTCAATGCCAAGCTTGATCCTTCCAAGTCGGCCATCCCCACCCATGGACCCATTAAAATTGCATTATAAAACAAAATGTGAGACGCCAGTGGGAGGGCTATAGACACGACAAACTCAAAAGAAGGGGCCCGGTAGACAGCACAGCCCAAGAAGACCTAGAACTGAAGAGGAGCATGCTGAATCTCATGGAAAGAGCATAAACAGTAAACATGCAGAATCTCATTAAGACAAAATCTCAAACATTGCACAGCTCACAGCCTCAATCACTGACGGGTTTAATCTTTTAGTTTTGTCTCAAATGGTGAAGCCACCTACTCAGCCAGCATATTACACACAACCCTAAAGTAGCACTTACACTTACTCAAAAATGTACTACCCTCCATCCCTACATAACCGATCACAGTCTCACCTCCACAACCAAATACCACACCACAACATCCTAATCAGTTCTCCTACAGCAGGAGTATTCAACTAGATGAGACAAGGGGCCAAAATTGTTAAAGGAATTGAGGTCGGGGGCCACAGGCAAAAAATCACCAAATATTCATGGTAATACCAACGGTTAAATGGTAATGTTTCTTTTTTATTTAAATGTTAGCGCACTTTTCCCCCCAACCTAAAGTGACGCCACGTAAGACTGCATTTGCTTCCTAATTTTGCCTTAAATTACCTTGCACACTTCAAGATGTAGACCGTGGGCAGAGCCTTGAAATTGTGAATTTCATTGATCCCCACTCAGGAACTGCATATTTTTTTTTTACCTCATATCAAATCCTTCTAAGTACCATAACGGTTGTTTCCAGCTTCGATTCGTGCACCAGAATTAAAGGGAGAAGTCTAAACTTCTAATTTTGCCTTAAATTACCTTGCACACTTCACGATGTAGACCGTGGGCAGAGCCTTGAAATTGTGAATTTCATTGATCCCCACTCAGGAACTGCATAATTTTTTTCACAGTAGACATATCAAATCCTTCTAAGTACCATAACGGTTGTTTCCAGCTTCGATTCGTGCACCAGAATTAAAGGGAGAAGTCTAAACTTTTCCATTTTAAGCAAGCAAATGTGCAGGGCTAGTAATGGGTCTCCTTGACAACCAGGAAGCATACAACCCGCAACGCTTAAATGCCGGCTCTTAAATTACTTCAAATAATACATATTTCTTTCCACACAAACTAGCAAAAGGTATAATTTAAGCTACTAGTTAATTCCTAACATTGTAGGACATATTTTGTGTTGCCGATTACTCCCGAACATTTCCGCAATGTTCTTCTGTTATTCAGTGGCAATAATTCATCTACGTAGTAATGTTGACATACATTCTTGTCTTTTCAATCCAGTACAGTTGTTACATGGGTACATTATCATGATATGAAAGTGTCTTTTACCTATGATGTCAAATGATTGTTCAAATAAAATGTCCATTGCCAGTTAAACTGTTTCTGTGTATGTCACGGCATCCTGAGGTTTGTGTTGTGCGCTCTTCATCAGATGACCCTGGACTCCCAAAGAGAGCTTCACACCTCCTGCCAGTTGGATGCCTGATCTGCAAAATATCAAATAGTCCCAGCAGGAAAAGGTCCAAGGAAAAACTCTTTCAGTGTGAAACATTAACTGCAGGTACAAAGCGCTGACATTATTCTTGCAACTCCATATCATATACAGTATATATCTGCTGCTATCTTTCTTTATAATTATCCTAACATGTCAAGTTGTTTATCACACAGTAAATTACTACAAGGTCAACCACTAGATAGGATTGTGAAGTGCAGCGCAGACGAACCACATTCGGACAAAATGTCATTTCAGTACAGAGTTGTTCGACATAGGCCATTGGATTCCATAAGAGATTGTCCTACTTTCCCTCCTTCAAGTACAATCTAAAAAAAAATGCTTACTTGATAACCAAACGTGCGACCATTCATAATCAATCCTGCACTTTATTTGACAAAGTATCCTGTACTACTTGAAAGTAATACTGCACTTTATACACAACACACAACATACAAATATGTATTGCCCTCTAAAACGCTGCTATTTACTAAGGGCAATAACATATGAGCCAAGAAAAACATTGTTTTAGTCTCAGCCTTAACCCTTTCACGCATACTGGTCACTACAGTGGACAGCTATTAAAATGTCATTTTCTATTATAAGAATAGGGTTTGATGTCATAGTTGCATATTAGCCTCTACAGGGGACGCTAGAGCATCACCCCAACTCTGCTATCCACTACCCAGGTGTTGTAACTGCAACATAATTTCATCGACAACCAAGATGGCCGCCAGGGAAGAAAACATGGCACAAACCTCAGGGATGTCTAGTCGGTGCCGTGTCATTGTTCCGACGGGTCATTAGTCCGACGGTTACTAAGCCTATACCTAACCCTAACCCTAACCCTAACCGCACGCGGAAGCCACGTAGTCGGAGTAATGGGATGTTGGACTTATGGGCAGTCCCCGTCTAGTCATTCCTTTAATAATAGGAGACCCTTGCAGGTAAAAACAAATATTTTGGCATCAAGTAACGTCTAATAAGCACTATAGTTGTACAAAATTACAAGTATTGATTTTATTTTTGGAGGAATGTATGATTTTTCATCTGTCCACTAAATTAGACAGCATGCATCACTGGCTTTATTTCAACTACAATACATGCAATTACTGTCACTCCACCTCTTGACAATGCTGCATCTGAAATAACTTTTATGGGATATAAATCAATTATTTTATATTATTAGAATATTAGAATGTAACCTGCATTATTTGTATCAAAAAATATATTTTGTGCATTATTATTCACATCATGTGAATAACAGACAGTGTCTATTTATATTGTGCAGGTCTCAAGTGCAGAGCGTGATAGGAGGGCCTACAGGATTGTAGAGCAACTGCCATCTGACTCCAGTGACGATGAGTATAGTGGCAGTGATGATGAATGGCTGCCAACCAAAGAATCTGCAAATGCTTGCAGTGACAGTGGATCTGAGGATGATGATAGAGCTGTGGATGCTGAGGATGTGGAGGGAGTGGTCAATTGTGAGGACACTGAAGATGATGTACCAATACCACATGTCAGAGCAAAAGCACTGCAGAAGAAAAAAACATATCTGGAAAATCAAAGACAATCCATGGGAGGGAGCCTACCTTTTCAGGAGAATGTACAGTGAATGTCCATGCAACAGAAGCAATTGATTTATTTTGACATCTATTTCCAGAAGAGCTGATGGATGAACTAGTGCAAAACACAAACCTGTATGCACTCCAAAAAGTAAAAGAAAACCTGTCAGTGACAACAGAAGAGATGAAGACATTCCTAGGCATCAACATGGTAATGTCATACCTGAAATACCCAACGTCCAGAATGTAGTGGTCATCAGAGCAAGGGCTTCGTCTGGATTTGATTGCAAATGCCATGTCTGTAAACCGATTTGAGAAAATTCTGAGGTCACTTTGCTGATAATAGCTCACAGGAGCCAGGAGATGCTGACAAGCTAGTCAAAATCAGGCCAGTGTTGGACAGACTACAGACCACCTTCCACTCAGCTCTGGATCCTGGAGAGTTCCAGTCCATTGATGAGCTGATCATTCCCTTCAAAGGCAAATTGTCCATCAAACAGTACATCCCAAAAAAAAAAAAAACCCTGTGGTGTGAAAGTGTGGGTGAGGGCAGGCTCCTCTGGATACATGTACCACTTTGAAGTGTATAATTTTGCAGCCATACATGGTGGGGTCAGCCAACTGGGAATGGCTGCAAATGTCATCTTGCACCTCTGTGATGACATACAGCACAAGAACCACACGTCGTTTTTTGACAATTTATTTTGTGGCATTCCACTCATTGCCATGTTGCAGCAACAGGGCATCTATGGCACTGGCACATGCAGAGCCAACAGGCTCCAGGAAGCACAAGAGAAACTCAAGATTGAAAAGAAACTAAAAAAAGAAGGAAGAGGAGCTTGCTCTATTGTCACTAATGCTGAAAACGTCACTGTCACACGTTGGCTGGACAATTCACTGATCCATGTGGCCTCTTCCTGCGTTGGCCAGTCCCCGACAGATTTGGCCCAGAGATGGAGCAAGAAAGAGAAAAAGGTGCTCAACGTCCAAAGGCCATTCTCAGTGAAACCGTACAATGAGCATATGGGAGGGGTAGACCAGATGGATCAGATGGTGGCCACGACACAGACGCAATAACAAACGGTTGAACATTAGAATCTTCTACCACTTCCTGGATGTGACCATTGTGAATGGCTGGCACCTCCTCAGAATGTCTGGAGTGGAGCAGAAGGGTCTTCTGCTTTTCAAGGCATCTGTGGCTCGTGCATTGATAAATGCAGGCTCCATCCAGATCCGCAAAAGGGGAAGACCAAGTGAGACCTCCCCACTTCCTCCTCCTGTGAAGCGCAGAGTTGTGTCCAAGGTACCCCTGAGGTCAAATTTGCCTCTGGAAACCACTGGCCCCAGCTAACCGACATAACAAATGCCAACAGATGCCAAGACATGCATGCCCACGAAAAATGAAGTACATCTGCATGCAGTGTAATGTGGCTGTGTGCCCTGGGTGTTTTGCAAATTTTCACCAAAGATAGACTTGGTGAACTGATCTAGTACAGGAAGTACTGAGTGTGTTTGGAAGTACATCTGCATGCAGTGTAAAGCTGTGTGCCCTGGGTACTTTGCAAATATTCACAAAATATATGCTAGGTGAACTGATGTAGTACAGGAAGTACTGAGAGTGTTTGGAGAGTCACTCAAAGTTTTCAGTTATTATTACTATTATTTTCAGGGCCGCATTAAGGCCCCTCAGGGCCGTGGAACTACACCAAATCAAAGGCCCCCCCCCTCAACATTAATCGGACAATATTGGGTGCGTTCACGCGCACGTGCGTTTGGTGCACGTGCCACCGCCAGCACGATCGGTGCTGACACAGGCACTGGGCAGAGCCTTTCCAACTTCAGTCTATGCTATGACTACAGTGTCTATCATTACAAATTACATTTATTATTAAGGAGGTTACTTTATGGTCATTACAGTCGTAGCCTACTAGACATATGGTGATGAGATGGGTAACAAATGTTTCATATTTATTTTCTTATTCTTCATAAGAAATTAAACAATTCAAGTTTAGAATTGAAAAAACAGAGATGGTAAAAGTACTACTCACTTTCTTCACTTAAAGTAGAAGTAGCCTCAGATACATTTACTTATGTAAAAAGCGACTTTAGTAAAAGTACTCATTCAACTAATTACTCAAGTAAAAGTACAAAAGTACAGGCTCTGAAATGTACTTGAAAAGTTAAAGTAAAAAGACCTCTTGAAGTCTACCGCAGTGGTTCTCAACCTTTTTACCACCTCAGAAAATAATATTATGGCTCACCATTATGACCGACTGATGTTAAAATACAGTAGCGTAGACCTATACCCATCCTATTCAGCTATTTGCACAGTACAAATGTATTAAGAATATGTCATTTAGATTTTCACAGTGTACATTATGGTAGCACTAAGACAGACAGACAGACAGACAGACAGACAGACAGACAGACAGACAGACAGACAGAGATGACATTAACAACCGTGAGCTACATTATTCAAACACAGCACGTGAGATACAGTCTACTTCAAACAAACACACACACATCTTCATTGTCAGGTTAACTCACCATGCTGCGCCGAGGTTCAAAGAGTTTAATGCACGGCACTTCCAAAGTTTGTACAATGTTTAAGTCACAGGAGCTGGTTTTCATATCGTAAATAATATGAACGTTGGCCCAAATCTTGCGTTTAATCCACATGGTTCTTGTTTATTTGTGTTGCGGTCACAGACCATGATAGCAGACTCATACTGGTTAACAGAAACAAACTTACCATAAAAGCGGAGGATTTCAAAATAAGAGCCGCTTGTAAAGATTAGTCGACAGTAGTTTTATTTTTTTGTCTACTTACAGGAAGTAGAAGTGACACATCAGTACCAGCAACGGTATGCAAGAGGTTTGCATCTGTTCTGCCGCGCAACATTAAAAATAAAGCAACATATGTTTCTAAATATATATAATTCACACAGCAGGGCCCGAATATATACATTTTTATAAATAATAATAATAATAAGAATATATATAATATTATAATAAAATAATATATATATATTTTTTTTTTACAATAATATATATATTTTTAAATACATAATTCACACAGGGCCCCTGCAGGCTCAGGCCGTGGAACACAAGTTCCACTAAGTTCCGCGGTTAATGCGGCCCTGATTATTTTCATGAATGATAAAACTCCATGGCAGTTGTTTTTGTTTGAGTGTGATGGCTAATGGCTGATTGAAGTTGAAGCACCTGGCCTGAGGCCTAATTGGACTGAGGCAGTCTGAGTCCAATTAGTTTGACTCAAGCCAGGTGTAACTACTTCAATCAACCATCACACAGTTTGGTCTTCTCTGGTTGTGGAAGAAGAAGCACTGTATTTTGGGTTTCAGTGACACTAGAAGCACTTTTATATAGCACTGTATTTTCAAAAAAGATTGTGTTTGATATTACTTGACTTGTATTGTTTGTTTTTTTATTTCATTTTATTTTCAGTAAAATCCACAAAATGCATGTTGTCCCTTTGTGTGCACATGTCACTAAATGTTTAAATAGATATACTTTGCACCTTTTGTACCTGTTTTGTACCTCTGTTTTTGTATGTATGCTTTGTTTTCCCTATGTAATGTAATGTAAATGTAATCTATTGTCTGCTTATTTTTATGTATTTTGTTTGTGGGGACTGCGGATGTAAATTAGCAACGTTGCTAAATCCAGTGTATTTACATTTCATTGATTGTATTGATCATTAATATCCGGTGTCCCGTCGAAATAAACAAAAAAAATAAGATTAATCTATATTTACACTAAATGTGATTAACTTCAAATATTTTCTTTATCTGGAAGGACTATTGGATGAGTGGCCAAGGGCTACAAGAGGCTGAAGAACGCGTATGTGGAGGGATCTGGCGGTGTGCAAGGGACAAATCCTGGAGATGTTTCATAGCCACACTGACAACCGCCATGTCCACTTATTATAAGCGACTTTGGGCTTCTTTTTCTGAAAAGTTGCTTGTAAATATTGGTTGTTTACGGCTTGCGTTTTTTTTTGGCTTGTTTCTAAAGTGTATTACTTATTTGGGCTAATTATCATTTAAACCAGTGGTTCTAAAATATTTTCATGTCATGGACCCCCAAATTGATATGTAGGCCTATTTGTACCTGACCCTGTCTGTTCAATTGATTTATTTATTTTATTTCGCTAAATGAGACAAAAACTGAAATAATCATTGTTGGTCCCCCTAACTCCGATCCACATTTTCACTCCAGTCAGAACTTTGTAGCTTATCTTCCAATGTCACGCATACAGCCCGCAACCTGGGTGTGATTTTTTATTCAGACCTTTCATTAAGTCACACAAGTCATTCAAACATGTTATTTCCAGCTACGGAACAGATTCACAGATTCAGAATAGATTTTAAGATTTTACTGATAACTTTTAAAGCCCGGCAGGGACTGGCCCCCAGCTACATCAAAGACTTGCTGCCCCCCTATGAACCTGGGTGCCGCCTTAGATCCTCGGGTAAGGCTCTCCTTAAAGTCCCCACGTCTCACCTCGTCACCCGGGGCGATCGGGCTTTCGCAGTCCGGGCGCCCACGCTTTGGAATGCCCTGCCCGTAGAGCTGAGGCTAGCAAAATCAGTGTCTTCCTTTAAATCACTTCTAAAAGGCCTTTTCTTAGTTGTTTTGCCTTTTGTTTTCAGCTTTTGAATCATCAGTTCTTTGTTCTTTCTTCTCTGTTAATTGTTTTAATTATGTTACCTATTGATTTTATGTGTTGCTTTTATATGTATGCTGTTTTAACCTGTGTGGTTATTATGCTGCTCTTTTATCTGTAAAGCACTTTGTAACCTTGTTTGGAAAAGCGCTATATAAATAAATTCATTATCATTATCATTTAGCACTTTGAGATTTGTTTCAAATATAAATGTGTTACAAATAAAATGTATTATTATTGTTATTATTATTATCATTTAACCCCCATCTGAAAATGTTTTGTGCCAGGGAGCCCCGTACCAGATTTGTGTTTGAGTGTGATTTTTTTTTAAATAGCAATGTACAGGTTTAAAGTGGTCATGTGGCCTAGTCGCTTCTTTTGGGCTTGTTTTCCTAGACCTGGTTGCTTATTTCTCTCACAAAATCTGGCAACACTGACAACCGCCACACAAGAGAAAATACTCCAGAATTCCAAGAGGCCTGACAGCAACCTACAACGTCACAGCAACTGTGGCGTTTGTGAAGGGTGATGATGTTCGCCAAGTGTTGCACTGGGGTACAAGAGTGATGATAGACGTGTCCAAACACCTGGGAAACCTGACCTACAGAGTCTGGAAGAAGATGAAGGAGAAGGTCAAGTTCACTCCTGTCATTCTGGTCCCAAACACAGCAAACCCCTGTCTCTGTCTGTCTGAAGACCTGACCAGTGTGAGACGTACAGACACATATCAGCAGCTTCCTGACAACCCAGAGAGCTTTACTATGTATGCTAGTGTTCTGGGTTCAGAGGGTTTCAGTTCAGGAAAACACAGCTCGGAGGTGGAAGTGGCAGTCCATCCCCATTGGGTTATAGGTTTGGTTAAAGAGTCTGTTGACAGGACGGGAGAGAGAACTAACACACCAGAACATGGAGTATGGTGTTTATGCCTGGATGATGGGAAGTATGATTATGGGTATGAAACAAAAATCCCAGTCCAGAGGAATCCTCAGAGGATCAGAGTC
>NC_137609.1:2133239-2170739 GCF_963280865.1 Gymnoscopelus braueri
CTCTTCGCCGATCGATGCTCCTCTCTCTTCCGCCGTCTCCCTCGCCTGGGACGGCTCCCAGCCGGACGTCATCGACTCGGACTGCGACGGATCCTAATTTCTAAATGCAGTTCCTTCTTCTGTCCGGAAGATGGCTGCAAAGCGCATCTGTAGGACAGTTGAAGAACAACATGGCGTCCTCCCTCAATCTGCCCAACATGGCGGACGAGGACAGGCGGAAGTTTACTTATCAGAGGGCCCCGGTGTTACAAGGCGAGACTCCCCTTGAGGGTCGAAAGTTTCTTTCCGTGTTACATCAACGACACCGTACATACAAGAGGGCCGGTCAGTCCAACATGACGGACGGTTGGAGGAGGATGTTGTCATGGCAGAGGACCCCGGTGTCACCCCATTGACACTCCCCAGGTGGGTCGGGAGTATCGCTCCGGGTTAACAACGACACTGCGGTAGGGTTCCGCTGTTCCAGCGCTCGAGGCAACGGTGCCCCTGTTTCTCACGAGAACGGGCACGTCCTCCGACGCGATGACCTCATCACGTCCGCCACACGGAAAGTCCTGTGCGTGCTTTGAACATAATGAATCAGGTACAGGTAGTAACCTTGCTGTGAATCAAATGTCTCTAAAAGTGTTGTTTCAAGGTATGAAACAGGGCCCCTCTGTGAACGAAACATTTCTATCTGCACCTGTGCAGTACCTTCTCCCGTCCAGCAGATGGCGGCAAAGCGCCTCTGTGAGACGAGGGGAGGCGGAAGTGTACACTCTGGAGGGCCCCGGTGTTACACCATTGAGACTCCCCTGGTGGGACGAAGGTTTCGTTCCGTGTAGCAACGACACCGCACGAAAGGCCCTCCCCAGTCGACCTCCCTAAAATGGCGGTTGTCAAGGGGCGGAAGTTGACGGACCAGAGGACCCCGGTGTTACCCCTTCGACACTCCCCGGGGGGGACGAGTGTAACGTTCCGGGTAACAACAACGACACCGAGAAAGGGTTCCGCTGTCTCGTCGACCGGAGTGACGACGCCTCCCGTTTCCATGGAAACAGGCACGTCCTCCGAAGCGGTGAGCTCTTCACGTCCGTTGCACGGACGGAGGCTACCGCTGCTGCCCCCTGTGGACGCCCTCCCACTGGCTACGGGCCGGCAGTTTCACCGGTTACCTTGGTAACGAGGCAGCGCTCTTCGGAGCTGATGACGTCATTGACCCCCCACAACCCCACGAACCATGGAGTCGTCACTGGTTTCCTAGGAGACGGACAAGCGCTCCTCGGAGCAGGTGACGTCAGTGGCCCCCACCTACCCCGCGAACCCTCTGGCTCAGTGACTAGAACCCGGGGAAAACTTGCAATCCGAACCTCTGGACGGACCAGAAGGGCTACGGTGCGCAATTTTCCAGCAGACTTCCTTTGTCAATCGATGTTTTGTCTTTTCAAGCAACGGGCCTAACCGCACGGATGCTGGAAACAGGGGGTTACCTACGTAACCCGGGGTTTTGTCACTACGGAGCAGAGGTGTAATCAGAGAAATTTTACTGAAGCAGAGTCCACTGGGCTCTTTTTCAACTTGTTTCCTGATGAAAGAGAAGGGGGGGGGGGCGTGAGGCCTTCTCGGTACCTGATGGTTTGGATCAGGTCCCTGAAAGTCATCGTCTTGCGAGTGCTGGCAATGGACACGTTGTTTCACTCAACACGACGAACGGACTGGAAAGCGAGGTTGGGTCCTTTGGACGCCCACTATCGCGTCCCAGTCTAACCGTGACACCAGAGGTTCCTGCGCTACGGCTTCGGAACCGTGGTGGTCCACTACACGGTGCTTCCATTCAGCAGCCCACGGGGCCCCGGGGTTTTGGTGGATTGCTCGAACGAGGACATGGCGCAGTAGCGATAGCAGGTTCTCCTCCGGGAGATAGTCCTCATTGCTCTCAAACACCTTGTATACCACATCGCAGATCGGTTTGCGCTGGACTGAGGGGTCAGTACCACAACGATGTGCTATGCCAACAAACAAGGAGACGTGGATCCCCTTGTGTTGGACCGCTTGGCGTGCGTAGTGACGCAGGGGAGAATGTCACTCCTAGCTCTACCATACGCCGTCTGGACACGGAGCCTCCTGAGTTTCAGGTTGGGCTCGCTGCCCGGGAGTGGTCATCAACAATCAAGGAGACTTGGATCCCCTTGTGTTGGACTGCTTGGCGTGCATAATGACGCAGTGGAGAATGTCACTCCTAGCTCTACCACACGCCGTCTGGGCACGGAGCCTCCTGAGTTTCAGGTTGGGCTCGCTGCCCGGGGGTGGTCATCAGTGCGGGAAACGGTCACGCAACCTCCGGGTCGTGGACCTTTGCTGCTCACTGAGATCCTGGCTGCCCGCTCCAGCGGACACCACCAGGCGCCGGACCAGTGGGTCGGGCTCGTGAGCGTACAAATTTGAGCTCACAGGGGCTGCCTCCTGATGTGGTGGCCACCTTTCAGGGTGCCAGGGCGAGTTCCACAAGGTCTCAGTATGACATCAGGTGGAACATTTTTGAGTCCTGGTGTGATAGGCGCTCGCCTCCAGTAATAGCCTTCCAGGCGCCTGTGGCCAGCGTCCTGACTTTCCTGCAGAGCAGAATGAACCAGGGCCTGGTTTTCTCCACCATCAAGGTGTACTTGGCAGCCATCTCCGCTTGCCATGTGGGGTTCGATGGCAAGTCGGTGGGCCTTAATTTGCTGGTGCAGCCTTTTATGGCCAGAGTAACACGGGACAGGCCGGTCAACAGGCCTTTGTTCCCTACATGGGACCTGGTGGTGGTGCTGGACTCACTCTGCCTTCCTCCTTTTGAGCCGTTTGTGACCTTGACTCTGAGGATGATCAGTCTCAAAACGGTTCTTCTGGTGGCCCTGTGAACAGCTAAGCGTGCTGGCAACTTGCAGTCGCTCTTGTTGAGCTCTGACTGTATGCAGTTCTCAGGTGACGGCAGGGGGGGGTTTTGTTGAAAACTGACCTGGCCTTGGTCCCTAAGAATGGCGTGTTTGCTGGGGGCCCAGTGGAGTTGGGGGCTTTCCATCCTCCGCCGTTTGGTTCAGCGGAGGATAAGTGGTTGCACTGTCACTGCCCAGTGAGGGCTCTGAGACTTTTCTGTCAGAAGAGGGGCGTCTGCTGGTCTAGCGGTCCAGGCGCATGCCTCATATGCTGGTAATCCAGCTTGACAGCGTGTCGCGGGTTCGACTCCCGATCCCGACGACCTTTGCGGCTGTTTGTCTCCTACGGCCCGGGCGGGCGGAGGAAGGCTGTGGCTCAGCCTGCACTCTCCAGGTGGATTGTGGAGGCTGTCCGGTTGGCCTATGAGAGTAGTGGGGCTGGGGTCCCGGTGGGCCTCGGGGCCCACTCTACTCAGGGCTGCATCTTGGGCCCTCTACAGAGGGGTTCCGATGCGGGACTTTTGCTCGGCAGCACACTAGTCGTGTCCCTCCACGTTTGCGGCCTTGTGCAGCCTGGACGTGGCGGCATCTGAAATGGCGCACACGGTCCTGGGCGTGGCGGCCGGTAGCAGTCAGTCGGTGGGTGACAGGGCTTGACCTCTACGTGGCCTTCTACCTGGCCGTGGCGGCACTGTTCTTCCCCTGGCCCAGCGGGGCTGGATCTAGGGGGAAGGAGGACCTGGTCTTCTATGCCAGGGGGTGGACAGGGTCTTTTACCTCTCTGGCTGTGAAGGGCGGACTTCGGTCTGTTGGGTCCTTACCTTGAGGCCTTCCTCGCCTCTGACCCGGAAGGTCATGCGTCCGGAGGCCTGGGGTCCTGTTCTTCGGACTAAGAGATGGACAAGTTCAGTCTCTTTTGACCGATAGAGTCAGACCTTGGTCTGTCAGGTCCTTGCTTTTGGTCCTTTCCTGCCTTGCCCTGCGGGGTCAGCCGCCTGTAGGCCTGGACCTTGCCGGGAGGGCAGGGTCTGGGGCCATGAGGCGTGGTAAGGATGGGGTTCAGCAGGGGCTCCCTCAGGGGACGTCTATGTGTCCCATACGTAAGTTTCTTACAGAAACGACAGAAAACTAGGGGTTACGTAGGTAACCCCAGTTTTCTTAGTTTCATAGTAAGAAACTTACTGCAAACCCCTTTCTGTGCGCTTTTTAGCATGCAGAGTGAAGGGTTACGAGGATGTTCCCTGTGACGCGAGGGGTTTTATACCCGAACCGGTTTCCGGTTTCGCGTCCCATGACCCTGAACAAATAGAATTAGTACCCGGAGCTCATGTGTTGTGCTCTGTGCCATCGCCGGAGGGCGATGATATCCCATAAGTAAGTTTCTTACTATGAAACTAAGAAAACTGGGGTTACCTACGTAACCCCTAGTTACTTTGTAGATTTCGATTATTATTATAAAAAATACAGTAACCATGTTAAAATAGCAGATCTACAAGCGCAAGGCATTATGAGCTTGTAGATCTGCTATTTTCCACCACTGGAGGCTGGTAGAGTGTGTTGTTGTTACTGTTGTTTTATAGTAGTTTAATTAATTATTAATAAAAATCGTGCGCATGTGACCCGCATCGTGCCCCCCCCCCCCCCCCTAAACGGGACAAACGCGCGCGTAGGGGTGGGGGCATCCATTACAGATTCTGATTTGCCCAGCCAACATTAACAAGCAGGCATGTTTTCATGCACTGTGCTGGCTGCAGTTTACTTTGTTGTTGTCTGAGAAGTGAGAACTACGTCGGTTGGTGCGCTGGTTCCGCTGGTTCCGCTGGTTCCGCTGGTTCCGCGGTGCAAAATTAGGTGCGATTAAAATGTGTTAATCTTTTTAACGTGATAATTTTTCTGTTATTAATTGATCGAAATTAACGCGATAAAGTCCCTGCCAGTAGTATAGTAAGGCACCATTATGCTAATTAATGCAGATGCTAACATGCTAATTGTGTTAGCATGACGTCACAAGCCTGTTAGCATGACGTCACAAACTAGCATTCCTCACATTCCTCACATTCCTCACATTCCTCACATTCCTCACATTCCTCACATTCTTGACATTCCATAATTCATAATCACTTTCCAGTACCTGACCCTACCGCTAGGGGAAATAGTGGCGCTGTTGAGCACATTTCTTAAATTCCTAACATTCCTCACATTCTCGGCATGTTTGACATTCTTGACATTCCATAATCCATAATTCATAATTTCAGATGTATTATTTCATTACTCAGTCAATTTAATTAAGATCGGTGTTGTCACAGGGCACAGTGCAATACCAAAACCTACCCATAGGGGATAACATGCTAAGCTAATATGCTAATATGCTAATATGCTAATAGCGTTAGCATGATGTCACAATGCACAGTGCAGTACCAAAACCTACCCATAGGGGATAACATGCTAAGCTAATATGCTAATATGCTAATATGCTAATATGCTAATAGCGTTAGCATGACATCACAATGTACAGTGCAATACCAAAACTTACCCATAGGGAATAACATGCTAAGCTAATATGCTAATATGCTAATATGCTAATAGCGTTAGCATGACATCACAATGTACAGTGCAATACCAAAACTTACCCATAGGGGATAACATGCTAAGCTAATATGCTAATATGCTAATATGCTAATAGCGTTAGCATGATGACACAATGCATAGTGCAATACCAAAACATGGGACCATCAGTGGTCCTTGATAGGGGTTCCAGGGGGTCCACAGTTAAATGATGGAGAGTTGGTAACCAAATGGACCCTTATAGATCTTTCTCTATAAATATATTTTTTTCATTTGTTTTTCTACAAATGAATTAACACTAATTATATATAATATTCTTTGAACAGCGGCCGTAGCGATGGTAGTTAAAGGTGGAGTCTGACTTAGCCCCCCATGGGGGGCCCAGAACATAGACTCGAGTTCAGTTTAACAGAGGGGAGATACTGTCATATGGCTCTCGTCACTATCATTATCAGCCACGGTTTTAGAAAAGCAGCAAACACAGACAAATTGCACAATTGCATGCTGGGTGATTATTTCCAACCAATGGGATCAAACCGTAGGGGAACAGCGTCAGTGGCTTCTCTCACAGTGGCTGTGTTCACACCTGAGGTGTTATAGCTTGTTTTATTGGGGGCCCACAGCTGCAACCACACATAGTGTAGTTTTGTCTTGTTTTACTCCACTACAATTATTTTTTAAAACTTAACTTGAAAAGTTACTAGATACTTTGCAAAATATAAATGATTACATTATAAAACATATACATTAACCACTATAGCCTTATTTTATATCTAGGCTATTTGAAAAAATAGCCGATCTACAAGCTGTGTGTGTGTGTGTGTGTGTGTGTGTGTGTGTGTGTGTGTGTGTGTGTGTGAGTTGGGACCAGCTGGGCCTGTGACGTGTGAAGTCAGACACCCCCAGGCAGCCCATGGTGTGTTTGTGTGTGTGTGTGTGTGTGTGTGTGTGTGTGTGTGTGTGTGTGTGTGTGTGTGTGTGTGTGTGTGTGTGTGTGTGTGTGTGTTCACTACATCGATCATACAGCTATTCTTATCTCTTCCAAATATGGTCACAAATGGTAAGGAGGGTTGTTCATTTAGGGGTTTGGTCTATTATGGGGAGGGGTGAGGGCGGAGTATATGGGTATATAAGGACTAGGTTTGGGCTTGGTTCCAAGTATCTGTCTGCCTCCCCTGAAGAAAAGACTTACACCCTGCCGGATGATACAGAAGTGGTCATCTTGTTTTTCAAAGATTCTACCATGAGACCTGGATGATTTTGAGAGAGGTAAGACAATTTCTATGTGCTTGTTTTAAAAGTAGTGAAATGTATCCGTCTTGTGGATGTTGTTATTATTCATTGTCATTGTATTTATTATTTGGTAGCCATTGGTTAACATGTATTATTTGTCAGCCAGGTTGTATGCTCCTGAGGGCCCTTCAAACTCAACAACCCATGGAGGTCGTGAGAGGGCATCCTCTGTGAACCATCTGAAGTTGAAGAGAAGGAAAAGACAGAGTGCTACCAGAGTCCAGGTAGTTATAATGCAATACCAGAACCTACCCATAGGGGCTAACATGATATGCTAATATGCTAATATGCTAATAGCGTTAGCATGATGTCACAATGCATAGCGCAATACAGAAACTTACCTCTAAGGGGCTAACATGCTAAGCTAATATGCTAATATGCTAATATGCTAATAGCGTTAGCATGATGTCATAATGCACAGTGCAATACCAAAACACACCCATAGGGGATAACATGCTAAGCTAATATGCTAATATGCTAATATGCTAATATGCTAATAGCGTTAGCATGATGTCACAATGCATATTGCAATACCAAAACCTACCCCTAGGGGCTAACATGATATGCTAATATGCTAATATGCTAATATGCTAATATGCTAATAGCGTTAGCATGACATCATAGGGCGCAGTGCAATACCAAAACTTACCCCTAGGGGGCTAACATGCTATGCTAATATGCTAATATGCTAATAGCGTTAGCATGATGTCACAAATGCACAATGCAATACCAAAACCTACCCATAGGGGATAACATGCTAAGCTAATATGCTAATATGCTAATATGCTAATATGCTAATTGCGTTAGCATGATGTCCCAAATGCACAATGCAATACCAAAACCTACCCATAGGGGATAACATGCTAAGCTAATATGCTAATATGCTAATATGCTAATAGCGTTAGCATGATGTCACAATGCATAGTGCAATACCGAAACCTACCCCTAGGGGCTAACATGCTAAGCTAACATGCTAATATGCCAATATGCTAATATGCTAATAGCGTTAGCATGATGTCACAAATGCACAATGCAATACCAAAACCTACCCATAGGGGATAACATGCTAAGCTAATATGCTAATATGCTAATATGCTAATATGCTAATTGCGTTAGCATGATGTCACAATGCATAGTGCAATACCAAAACCTACCCATAGGGGCTAACATGCTAAGCTAATATGCTAATATCTCCTCTTTTTTCCCCCTAGAAATCGGCCATACATCTTGGGCCATCATTCTCCCATCTAAGGGTAGAGATTGTCTAAAGCTCAGACGAAGAGGGCTATGGAGAGGGCCCTGAAGAAATCCCAACCGCTCATAACAACAGTCTTGCTCTATAGACACTCACAACTACCCTGTGTTTGTTCATAACGACATCTATACCGATCACATCAACCACTTCATATCTATTCCTGAATCAAGGAACCTGCCAACAGTGAGTACCCTGATAGCTACTCATGCTACAACGGGTCATTTTGTTATTCTTGCTGTGTCACCCCCCAATGTCTTCTTTTGTTTTTTCTTTCTTTTGTTTTTCTTTTCTTTTCTTTTCTTTTATTTTCTTTTCTTTTTTACTGTGTGTACACCTTCTGATGCAAATGAGATAGAGGATTCATGCTGGCCCCAAAATGTACCCTCTGATTATAATAGATTGAATGATTCAAGCTCTGAATACCGCATTAATGCCATAGAATTAAAACAAATGCCAAACAGATGGAGTTAATTCCTTTTAGGTAGGGTATTAACTCTGAAAAAGAAAAATGGCTAATAACAATATGGAACCCATTGTAATTGACGATGAGGCGGGTGAATGTGTCCATGCTAGTGTGATCCAGCATACTAATATGCATACATTTAATCCCATTGAGAATGTACACAATATGGAACCCATTGTAATTGATGATGACGACGACGACATTATCATTATTTCTGATGATGATGATGATGATGATAGTCAAGAAATGGATGGCATAGGATCCCCTGGGGAGGGTGGGGGTGATCTAGGCCCCGTATCTGTAGAAGATGACGCTACAAGGAATATAGATGTAACCCCCGGCCAGGTGGGAGGGGGTAGTGAGGGTGGAGGGTTTGGGGGTGATGGGGTTGCAGAGGTTGCTGTTCACAAAAATTGTGACTCTGTCGTAGACACCGACAGTGCTATTCCACATACAGTACAGACGGGTAGTGGGGTGAACGTACCGCATCCACCCTCAGGTGCCACACGTAATATGGATATGCATGTCAGAGATATCTCTAAGTTTAATGCAAAGGCGTTAAGCATACCTATTGATTTCAGAGATATCCCCACAGATAATATGGCATTGGTATCAGATCTAATAAGGGACCGTATAGCATACCCTATTAATAGAGCCGTTGAAATTTCAACACCAGGGACTGTACTAAATCTGACTCTCGATGGACCATCTCTTTCCAGTTCTGTGCAGACAACCGTAAAAGCAGATGTTACAGACATAGCAGAAATTTTTCTAAATGAGATCGTTAATGTAGTGCAGAGTAATGAATCAATTATGGGTGATGATGAATTACAAATGTCTATCGATATTGCTCTAGGAAGCAGTGGGGGCGGGAGAGTGCCTATTAGCAAGATTCCATTTGACCAGATAATGGAACGGAAAGTAAAATCCGGAGGCCTCTATGATCCGACTAATTCAGACAATCTATGTTTTTCTCTATGCATCGCTAGGCATTTGCATCCTGATAAAGCCTTAGCATCACTAACCCAAATCGCTAAAGACATACATACCTGCACAGGTCTCGACCTCACACATAGAATATCGTTGAATGACATTTCCGCATTGGAGGATAAACTGGCCAAAAAGATCATTGTATTCCATCACGCACAGGATAGCAAAAAGCTGGTTCTATTTCAGACAAGTGATGGGCCGCATGACGACAGAGCCACAATACAGCTTTATCTATGGGACGACCACTATTTTCTCCTATTGAAACCAAATGTATTTCATGGCACAAGTTATGCCTGTGAGTATTGTTTCAAAGGATACAATAACCGCGCACAGCACGGTTGTGCATATGTCTGCAAAGTTTGCTTCACAAACTGTTCTCCCCGGCCGGGTGAGAGCGTTAGACGTACAAAGAAATGCTTTGACTGTAACCAGATTTGTAAATCTGATTACTGCTATCGACAGCATTTGGTGCATTCACCAACAGCAAAATTTATACCTTGCAAAAAATTAATCCGGTGTACAAAATGCAGCGTAGTGTACACACGTATTGGCAAAAAAAGAGGGAGGGATGGATCTGCTTTAGATAGTGGACACAAGTGCCCACCACGGAAGTGTAGACATTGTGATCATGACTTGTTTGACAATGGAGAACATGAGTGTTACATTCAGAGCACCCCCAGAGAGGACGTTCTCGGGTCAAAATACATAGTGTATGATTTTGAGACACAAGATGTTAACGGTGTCCATGTAGCTAATTTCATCTGCGCCATGGATCTTGACCGAAATCATCAATTTAAAAAGTATGGTTTAGACTGTGTAAAGAAATTTGTAGACAAATACAGGACCCATAAATATCGTGGTTATGCATTTATAGCCCATAACGCCGCAGGATTCGATAATCATATTGTGCTACGTCATATGGTTGATCGCGGTATTACACCCTCCACTATTATGAGGGGCAGTAGAATCGTATGCATGCGAGACCCCCACTACAAACAGCGTTGGCTGGACAGCTACTCTTTTCTTCCAATGAGATTAGCGAGTACACCAGCCGCTATGGGATTTTCGGAGAAATGCAAAGGGTTTTTCCCCCATAAATTTAATACCCCTGCAAATCAGTCCTATGTTGGCGTATATCCTCCCCCTGCTTATTATGGCTATGATCAAATGCGAGAGACTGACAAAAGTGCGTTCATGGCCTGGTAAAGCACAGTTGTACATGAGACATTTGATTTTAGAAAAGAGCTTGATATGTACTGTGAAAATGACGTGGAGATTTTACGCAAAGCAGTGGTTCGGTATAGGAAAGTATTCATAGAGTCCACAAACGTTGATCCACTAGCACACGCGACACTAGCGGGGGCCTGTATGGGGGTATACAAAACAAACTTTTTAACTGACAATACCATTGCTTTGACATATGACGGGGCATACATTAACCAGCACAAGACATACTCTAGTGTTTCGATTCAGTGGCTTGAATATCTGATGTATTCTGAGAACTCCGATATTAGACACGCACTAAATCACGGTGAAGAAAAAATTGGTACTTATTATGCAGACGGATATATAGCCGAAACAGATTGTGTGCTGGACTTCCTTGGCTGCTTCTGGCATGGTTGTAAGAAATGCCATAAGCATAGTGATTTCAATACAGCTACTAACACTACGTATGGGGCCCTATACAGACAATTTGAAGCTAGACAAAACGCACTCATATTCGACCATAAAAAGACGGTTCGAATTATTTGGGAATGTGAATGGACGCGGATGAAAGAATCGGATCCTGATGTACAGTCATTTTTAAGAAATGTGTACAAGCATCCAGAACGTCTCAATCCTAGGGACGCATTGTTTGGGGGGAGGACTAATGCCATGAAACTCCATCACGAAGTGGAAATTGGTTTGGAGAAGTTAGAATATATTGATTACACCTCATTATATCCGTTTGTACAGGCCTATAATCCATATCCTATCGGTCATCCCCAGATTTTTTTCAAAGACTTTCTGCCTATAGCCTCTTACTTCGGATTTGTGAAATGCACTGTTTCACCACCATGGGAACTGTATCATCCGGTTTTACCGGTCAGATGTCACGGGAAGCTTATGTTCCCATTGTGCAGGACATGTGCTGAAGAGTTGAATCAAACCACTAATTGTTCTCATACTAAAGAGGAGCGTCAATTGTCAGGTACATGGGTGACTTTTGAAATCGAGAAAGCTCTTGAAAAAGGCTATACAATGGTTTCAATCGATGAGGTATGGCATTTTCCTGAACGATCTGACACATTATTCAGTGGTTATGTTAAGGCATTCATGAAATGCAAGCAGGAAGCAAGTGGCTACCCAGCCAATGTGACCACCGATGAGGAAAAAGAGAAATACATAGCTGATTACTATGTCAGAGAAGGCATCAAACTCGATCCTGAAAAAATATGTGTCAATAAGGCCATGCGTAATTGTAATAAGCTATTACTGAACTCTCTCTGGGGTCGTTTTTGCATGAGAACTAATCTTGGACAGTGTGAGCTGGTATCCGAATCCTCACGGTTCTCGCAACTGATGTTTAGTGATGACTATAAAGTCAGCCAATTTCATTTTATTACAGAAAGTGTGGCTATGGTTCAGTGGTCTCACCGCAACCCCCAAGCCTCTAGAACACGAGATGTAAATGTTTTTATTGGCGCTATGACTACCGCATACGCGAGACTGAAACTGTATGATCTTTTGGATCGATTACAAGAGCGCGTTTTTTATTGTGATACCGAATCTGTGATTTATTTATCTAAGGACGGCGACTGGAAACCCCCACTAGGGCCGTATCTTGGAGACTTGACAGATGAGCTTAATGACGGGACGGGTGAGGGTGGTGACTACATCACACGATACATTTCAGGGGGCCCCAAGTCATACTGCTACACGACTAATCAAGGAAAGTCGGTTGTAAAGTGGAAAGGGATAACATTAAACCCCGCTAATGCAGCCATTGTCACACCGGATGCACTGCTCGGTCTGCTCAAATCATTTGTAGCCAATCAGAACTCTCCTGAGTGCCTTTATGTGACTACCGAGACAATTCAGCGTAATAAGAAACGCTTAGAACTCAGAAATGCAGTAGTGACGAAGCGCGTTCAGACTGTGTACAATAAAAGACGTCTGTTCCCAGACTTCACCACGCTCCCTTATGGCTACTGAGAGAGGAGGTTTTAAAGAAGCTGATGGTTTTCAAACCACGCTTCAGCACCCTTTTAGCATGTTGATCGCTGGGCCTTCTAATAGTGGAAAGACTTTCTTTGTAAAAGACATGATTGAACATGCGGAGAAGATTATCTCTGTTAAAGTTGAGAATATTGTATATATCTACTCGTGTTGGCAGCCCATGTATGACCAGTTATTGAAGATCAGACCCATAAACTTTGTACAGGGTATACCGGACTCGTTGTGTGATGACAATCTACTACCTCCCAATGTACATAATTTATTGATAATAGATGATGTTATGGACGCCGCCAGTCAGAATCAGGAGGTCCAGAATGTATTCACAAAGTATGTACACCATAGGAATTTGAGTTGTATATATTTACTACAGAATTTATTCATACAGGGTAAGGCTAGTAGAACCATAAGTCTGAACGCTAATTACTTAGTTTTATTCAAAACAGCCCGAGACAAGAATCAGATAATGTTATTAGCCAGACAAATGTACCCTGGGAATACGAAGTATTTTTTGCAATCATTTAATGACGCTACCGCTAGACCATACGGGTATTTACTTGTTGACTTTAAGACAAACACACCGGATTGTTTTCGTCTCAGAACAGATTTATTATCAGACACATCAGTTGTGTATATACCTAGAAAACCCTTGACATAACCATGTCAGCCCTCATTCGTAGAAATGTATCCTTACTGGAGAGGTTATATAAAGCTACACCCAGTACCAGACGTATTATTTTGAATAATGCAAGTCCTGATTTTCTGAACGCTCTGTGTGAGATTGCACTCAATGTCCTCCGGGGACATATCCCTTTATCAGCAAGACAATATACTATGCTACAGAAGAAAAAAGGACATGTTAGATTAATAGCGGATAAACATATTAATATTGCTAAAAAGAAGAGAATTATTAATCAACGAGGTGGTTTTCTTCCACTGTTACTAGCTGCTTCATTACCTTTTATATCCGACCTTTTTTCACGGAGATAATCATTATTTATTTATTTTTATTTTATTTATTTTATTTGTCATCGATATGGACCATGTACAAAAGATGTATTTGGTTCCACAGAACCAGCTTGACAGTTTAAAACATGCATCATCATCATCGTCATCACCCCCTCCGTCTATTAGACAAAGCGTTGAGAATGAATTAGATAAGGCTATAACCACTGTACTTAACACCCCTGACACAGATCTTTATACAAAAGCAAAAATGTATACGACAGTTTTACAGAGGTATTTGACTATGGTTAGACGTGGGGAGGCTGAAACGGGGTCTTTGACATTGATGTTACCAGAGGGTGACAAATCTCCTTTGGGGGGTGTTGCTAGCCCTAATATCATTACACCCCAGGAAGACACTGTTTTAAAGGAAATTTCAAATCATATGCCTGTTAAGAATAAAAAGAACGCTATGCATATATTTGACACTCTATCTCATTTTAAAAACGATATATCATGGACACCTCACGGGGAAATAATCATTGATGGAGGTATTTTAAAAGGTACTCATCTTTTTGATCTACTAAGGCACATAACCTCACATCATAATGTGTCTGCTGATAGAAGACCCCCCGGGTGGTCAGTGTTTCTGAAAAAAATGGCTGTCCTGAATATACCCCTGTCCGGAGTCCCTAACAACATGATCAGACAGTCTATTAATGATATAAAAAGAGGCGATATCTCTCATACTAAAAGGTCTTCTGATATTAGTGATGATATCTCTCATACTAAAAGGTCTTTGGATATTGACGAGGATCACACCCCGATGAAAAGAGTCAAGGGTAGACGTCAAGCCCAATATACCCCTTCACCAAAATGGGTAGACTATCGTTGATTTGTTCTTGTTTATCTTTTTTCCATTTTATTGTTTTATTGATTTATTGTTTTATTGTTTTATATTGTTATATATTTTTCACTGTATGACAACATGATTTGTACATCAATCACCATGAATGTATACAAGATATGATTTCATTTCAATGTATTTATATTGATTATCTGTATGTGTATTTTCCTGTGTAACAACAAAAATTAAAGTTGACACTTTATAAATAATTAATATCAGTGTATTTATTTCATTGTTGCAGATCATATGTGCATACATCATTTTACACCACTTTTACAACATTTTTTAAAAGAAAAAATAAACTAAAATATATATATATATATAAATTTCATACATCATATTCACCGGTTGACATATTGTACACATTGAACACAGCTAAAATCATGGTATTTACATATCCGGGGGCGAATTCTACTAACAAACGTACACACCATGGCATCATTACAATGTAAATTATGTCCATACATACTCATCACTTTTTGAAAAGAGTACCCCTTTTGTATGTGACATAGAAAAAATACACAATGTTCACCACAGGTGGTGGACATATCATCCTGAACCTGTCTTGTAGCATAGAATACATTCACACAATTCTTCTGAAGAAACATATTTATATCTTTTGAGAATTCAGGGTACACAGGTGAGTGTCCATACGAATCAAAAAAATAACCACATCTATCAACTGTGATATAAACGGCTAACCAATGTGATCCTGGCATCGATGATGGTTGAGTATTAACAATAGCCATAGCTGGTGTATGACTGATATTATCCGGGAGCTGGTCAGATGCTAACACTCCCATGAAATGTATGTTTTTCCTAACCTTCTTTTTAAGAACACTTGTTAACTCTATCGTATTCATTATGGTATAGGATAATACTCAATAATAATCTGTTAAGACCTGTCTACGGTTCGAGATTTCAATAACTGAATCATAAATCGCATAGCATATCATATTGAGCGTGCGCATTAAAGGAGCCCTGAATCTAACTTCCATACGAACATTACCCGATCTGATTAACGATACATGCTGACCACAGCTTTCGTCCGGGGCTAGGTTGAAACAGTATAACGCATACCCACTACCAAAATCCTTACGGTTAATAATCAATCCTCTATCTTTCAACTGACGTCCCGTAGCTTGTATCATCTGATAATATTCACGACCATACAACCCCTCGTTATAATTTGGTTGAAATGGTCTCCCGGGGAATGATTGACCATTTACAAGTAGATTTAAGAACTCCACATTGTGATTCGCGAAATTGAACGGATTCTTGTCGTAAGCACCTGTAAAACCTTCATGGTCTACGAAACCGATTACTATGAATTTAGGTTCTATGCCTAAAAATAAGTTCTCCTGATTAAAAACCCTAGACCCATTAGGTACAGAAACAGTTTTTAAACACACTCTATCAATAGGGTATTTTACATTTGTTTGAGTGATTGCTCTGGCATGTGCCAACCGTACACCAGGGGCCACCGTTACTTTCTTTATATAAAGACTGGCCGAAAAGATTTTAATAGTAGGGGCGACAGGGGCCTGAACTGTACTTGTAGCCATCAGACAGAATTCATCTTTAGCACGGATGAATTTAACTTTAATGTCAACGCCGGATATCAGCAGTTTTTCCTGAAAAAACATGTCCGAATGAATAGGGGCTATTATATCCACTGTTCTGCTCTCTGCAGTATATGATGCTCTCTTGGTCAAACCCTTGTTATCCCCTGCAGGATTAGTGTCATTCATATGCCCCGCGGTGTCTTTAATAAAAAGTCCACTTCCGAACTGGCTGGTCAATGTGTCCTCACCGTAATTTAATAGACACTCTATCACGCCCCTGTACGGATATGTGTTAGATGAATGTGTAATGAGTGTATCCCCAAGCATGATATCAACCTGCGAGAATAATGAACATCCGGGGTAATTAACAAATCCTACTTGGGCATCAGCAGCCAGGTTCGTTCTATCTGCATTGGTAATTTTAGCTTGAATATGTATATATGTATTATTCAGGTCAATATAGTCCTCAGAGGAGCCGGTGATATAAAATTCTATTGGAGATGTATCGGTGATGGCAGACACCGGATTTATCTGAAGGTAAGTGTTTCTATCTATAGAAGTCTGGGTCATCGGTACTGTGAAAAGGTCCAGTTCGCTTTTAACGCATTCTTCAGACATATTATGGACCAGCGACATGATGGATGTAGGGTCAGGGTTAAAAGATGTCTCTGCTTGATGGTTTAGTGATCCTTCTGACACAACGTTTAGCCCTCGTCTTCTTTTTATGTGTTATCCTGGGTCTTTTATATTTTTTTCTACGCTTCAGGACACGCCCATGAGAATGGGATCTTGGGGGTCGTTTAATTCCTCTCCTATTATGATACATTAAACCTGACCCCTCCTGCTTCTGCCTTGAAGGTCTGTTCATAACATGGGTAACCACATCGCCTACGAAACTCTTAGCAGCTGTTTTCAGATGAGGCTTAGCTATACTGAATCCACTCTTTAGAAGGGGCATTGCAAACCGGAAAAGACTTCTAAACATACCCCCTAACCCTGAGCCATATTGAGTCGCTGAACCCGTAAACCCCGGTAATCCTGATCCTGCTTGATTTGTATAATAGGCCATATAACGCCCATCATTACTAATGTGAGGAGACCCTCTCATTATGATCTATGTCTAATAGGTCTAAAGTGTAATTTAACAATCACCTTTCCATATGTAAATGGCACATATAGATTTTGATCGGTCTTTAAGGATATCTCGATATCGCCTATCGTAGATCTGGATAAAATGGTGTAATGCGGCTTGTCGTACACACTATGTGGCATGTCTTTGGTTTCGTCTGTGATATTTATACTTCTCAAAAGACGAACATAACTGTCACCCACTAACTGATAATCTGCAATGTCTGTGTAGACGTATATATTATAACAGCCACCGTATATATCAGCAGGATGCGGAGCAACACGTTTTGCCTCTTTTGATGTAGGTATTTCAAAAGGAACCCCCGGTTTAAATCCTAGAATTATTGCCAGACGACCTCTAAACACTATACACAATCCTCCTTCAGTTGAACTAAAAAATACCCTGTTTTTTATAACATTATACAGTATGGTTAACCTCTTTGTACTACTATCTCCATGTAACAAAATATTTATCTCCTTAATAATCTTATGTACACTATCATATACCCCCGGGGGTAATATTAACACTGGGCCTGCTCCATTGGATTTACTGTCAATAATGGTTATCCAACCATCCTCCGCAGGGAAACTAGTCCAATTGCGTGGGTATTGTAACTCGATTAAACCCACTTCGTAAGGCTCTTTGAGGGTAATAGGTTTTGATAGTTTGGTTCTATAATGCCATATCTTATTATTCGGATATACGTCAATAGAAGCATTACTGGGGAGGGTTATATAGAACCCTTGACCGTCCATCGTGTATATACACCTTTGTATGCTACTCAGCCTCCTGATCCGTTATGAACATATATATTCTGGGGACACTGCTTTTAAAAGGATTCATATGATGACAATCTGTCGCATAATAGTAATATGAATTATTTTAGATCAATAATCTGACTTTCTGGTATCCATGAGTTGAACTTCTCACCCCACCCTAGCCATTTCACTAATACTATTTTCTGACCCTCCCTCTTCTTCTTTTTTAATATCTTTTCTATTTTAAAATTTTTATTTTCGTCTATAATAACTTTCTGGAGCTCCTTTTCATAAAATGTACCCTGTATGTCCTCATCTGCTGTATCCTGCAACTTGTATACGGGAGGGATCCTATGGACACATTCTTTTATTTTAAAGAATTCATCTGTAAATGTCTGCTCATACCCTTTCCTAAATACACCCCGGTGTTTGGATATACGCACCGTGTCCCCTATACTATATTTAAATGTAACCGTATCCCTATTCTTAGATCTGTATAGGTTGTTGAATACTACATGCTCATTATCCTTATTAACTGTAGCCGGGGTCATTTTAATGGACCTATGGTATGAACCGTTATACGCTTCAACTAACTGTTGTAGAACAGGTATATATCGCCGTGAATTGACTGATGTCAAGTATCGCCACATCTTCGTCTTCAAACTCCGGTTAAAGCGTTCCACTATGCTAGCTTTTGTCTCATTACCAGTTGAGAAATGCTTAATGTCATATTCACTCATCAATTGTTGAAATGTCTTATTATAGAACTCTTTACCAGCATCCGTTTGTAATTTTTGAGGGACCCGCCCCTCGCTCAAGATGTCTTTGAAGGCTTCTGTGACACATGCCCCAGTCTTATTATGTAAGGGCCTAACCCATGCATATTTTGAAAATACATCTATACATGTTAAAAGATAACGTACTCCATCATTTTCTTTAGAATATTCCCCCATTTCCACTAGATCGACTTGAAATTGTTTATCCATGCCGCTGACAAACACCCTGTTTCTCTTAAAATACTTTTCCGCTGGAGCGTGTAGGGTGTAGACGTCCTGTTTCTCTAACCAGTGTTTAACCTCTGTTATTTTAGGGGTAATACCTTCCTCTGCTTTCACAGCGGTAATCAACCTGGATACCCCTCCTAACCCCCCAGGGTTACCCGCATCATAATAGATCTTCTGTAAAGCTCCTTCCATCATGACACCATGAACATCAATGAATACATTATATAGATGCACATACTTTTTATTTACATGATTATTAAAAACATATACCGTTATCAATCATATTCATATACAATGTACACGATGTCTCATCTAAATCAATCATTCTCTGTACAACATACACAACATTACGCATTACCCAATCATGTATACCTTGCTGATACTTTAAGACACACATATCAATGATATATGCACACAGGATCACAACATACCCCACTCCTTTTGAATCTCCTTGTTTTTTATCATAAAAACTATCAACTACAGCCCTTACACTTATATCATTAATAACACAACCCTTACGATTAACATACCGTGATATTAACTCTTTATATGTAGTATTATTAGTTTTTACATTATGAATATGACTTTTAAAAATATCATACCCCTTTGGAGGGCATACAATTACATCTGGGTTTGTATATTGATCAATCGCGGTATTCACAAGGGTTATAAGTCTATCGTAAACACAAAACTCAACACTCGCCGTCAACCCCATGATAATGAAATATCAGTATGGAGATCTCGGAGGAGCCTCGGACCAAATACGTTCACATTCCACCACGATCGGTTGAATCTTATATGTTACAAGGGTATCTCTAATATCTCTCAGCTTCTCTATAATATATGGTTCAGAGATCCACTGCATTGTCTGTAGGATCACACAACTCAGAAGTGCACCGTCCTAGATAGGAATTGGAAACCAGATATATAATTAATATCCAATGATAATATATGTAATCAGATATACAATTAAAATAATAAAGTACCCGCTATTTACCGTTATAGAGATTCATCAGAAATCGAGTCTTCTGTTGATCCTTGACTCAGACAGCAAAGAATCGGTATGCAGAGTATCATAGTAGCTAGACGAATTATTGTCGTAAAGAATCTTTCTCCTGATGCATTCGTATTCGTAACTGAAACATCCTCCATGGATTGGTTCATCAATCTGATCGAACACTCCTTGCATACCCTCCCAGTCGTACCACTGTATAGCAAATAGGATTCTATTTTTATACATATCAGGATGCGTATGCTCTAGAGTCCTCTCTAACCCACCCTCAGGCATTAGAATACAGTCTATAATCATATATCTATAATCGCAATCATATACGCACCTATCTTCACCATCGTACACTATATGTAATTCAGGATCATTACTCCTAGTACGTCTAAGGATTCCACCATTCTTCTTTTTAGGAGCATGAAAAATATTTCCATCGAGCATTACATCATTAACATTAGCATGAAGATCGGTATCAGACGTACCTTCAACATCCTTAGAAGCCATGATTCGCACAAATGAGAGTCAGACAGATACTAGGAACATACCCAGTATGCTCCTATATATATCCATATGGTAAAGCCCTACCCCCTATACATATTAGACCAAAAACCTTTAATCATCTATGCAGGGAATGTCAAGAATGTCAAACATGCCGAGAATGTGAGGAATGTTAGGAATTTAAGAAATGTGCTCAACAGCGCCACTATTTCCCCTAGCGGTAGGGTCAGGTACTGGAAAGTGATTATGAATTATGGAATGTCAAGAATGTGAGGAATGTCAGGAATGTGAGGAATGTGAGGAATTTCAGGTTTGTGACGTCATGCTAACAGGCTTGTGACGTCATGCTAACACAATTAGCATGTTAGCATCTGCATTAATTAGCATAATGGTGCCTTACTATACTACTCCTGCCCTAATATATATACATACATACATCCGGTGGATTTAACTGGTTTAGCAGAAAATTTGAGGATCCAATGGAGTTAGCTGGTTTTGTCAGAAGCGCTTTTTAATGTTTTTCATTGGTTCAAAATTATTTTTACAAACACACAGACGTAAAGGGTGTTCAATGGCCCTGATTTATGGAAAAAAATGCAAAAGCTCCGAACCGGCTTGGTTCTCTGTCCGGGGCTCGGGTATTCGGTTCCGGGCGCACCCGTGCTACCCTCTAATCCCAAGGGACTCTCTTACTTGGTCTACCCTAGTGGACCAAGCAAGCCCGGACGGCTTACGATTCTCTGGCTTGCATTGCTGACGAACGTGACACCTGTTAACGTACTCCCACACATGTCTGCGGATCGTCGGCCACCAGGCCACCTCAAGGACTCGAAGGAGTGTCTCTAGCCTACCTGGATGACCACTCGTGGGACAGTCATGGAACTATTCCAGGAAACAGTGAACCCGGCTGTCGGGCACCACCAGCTGATATTTCCGTCCAAGGTCTTTGGACAGCTGCCTTTGATATAGGATTCTCTGGATTTCCTCATAGCCTATACGATCCGTTCGCTGGTCTGACTGGTCTAGATTTTCCAGTAGATCTCTGACTCTGGGGTCTGCACGCTGAGCTTTGTTTAGCCCATCCAGAGTTAACCCCGACGGCCGCTTCTGGATCAGGCATTCCACCTCAGGTGGGACGTTTCGGGCTCATGGTCCCAAAGTGACACCATCACCGCCCCTCGATGGTAACACCGGCACAGCAGCACACAGCTGTGCCGACGACAGGTCGGGCGGTGGCTGTAAAGCAAAAGGATAGTATTTTTTGCCTCCGGTCCCCCCACTCCATAGGTCTTATTGCCAAGGTTGATGACTGTCTTGGTCTTGAGGCAGAAATCTAGGCCCAACATCACTGGGAAGGTGAGGTCGTGGTGTCTAGGATGTAAGTTTCCACAGACCACGTATGACCATGCCAATCATAGATCAGCAACACCTTCCCCACAGCTTGGCGCTGCTTCCCATCTGCCAAGATGGGAAGGTCCTCAGCCCTCTTCAGTTGCTCCCCTGCTCGGGATATCTGCTGCCAGTTACTTCTCCGCATTAGCGTGTGCGAGCACCCTGTGTCCACCACGGCGTCGAACTTCATGCCTCTCGTGGTAATGGGCACGAACAATAAGGACTCCAATCCCCCCTTGTCATGCTGCACAAGTTTCCCTGTCACCTTTTTGGTTCCTTTGTCACCTCTTTGTTGGTTGACCTTCTTCCAGCAGGTGCTGGAGGGCAGGCCATGGGAGGCAATAGTGGGCGGCCCCTGAGATGCACCGGCGGGCTGACTGTAGGGAGTACTAGTGGGACGACCGTGAGGAGTACGGGTTCCATAGAAACGAATGTCTGACTTAGGTGGAGTTTGGGACCTAAGGTGTGATGTACTGGCTCTTTTTATCTTCACCACTTCACTGTTCCATTTCTCATCTCTCCTCATAAAATGTTCAACCACTTATTTCTGGAGTTGATCAACTGAGTTTTTTATGAGAGTATCCATCTCCAACATTCTGCGACCTGTGTACCCCCTAAGGCTCTCTTCCCTGTTAACAGTACTCTCCACTGATTCTTCAAATTCACCCCGCACCTGCTGCACTTCATTTTCGCAGGGTTGCAGCTTGTCCTCAATTAAGGCCAATTGTTGCTGTACTGGGATATTAGGGCCCTCACTTTCCTCCAAGTCGGCTGCCGCCTCTACTTCCTGTTCCGGATTTTCCCCATTTTGTTCCATTGTGCTTTCCCCTTTATTTGTCCCTGTTTTTTCCCGGTTGTTTTTTTTATAGTTTATTTTTTATTTATTTTACCTTTTCAAAATAATTATTAAATTGTAATATTGTAAAATATTTAATTATTGTGGCTTTCAATATTTACCTTTACACCTGCGATCCCCGTATGGGCCACCACCTGTAGCTATCGGCCTTTATCTCTGAAAGGTTAACCGCTAACTAACAGGAAAAACAACGGGATCGGCAGGATTTTAGCTGAGGTACTTTATATTAAACCCACAAAAATAATACTTGACATAGCAAAATGGTAAATAACATACACTTCGGGATTTAAATTGACTTCTGTCCCTACCTCTGTCCCTAACAAAGAAAAGAAATACACAAACAAATCACCAATCAATGATTATTTCACACGCCCCTCTCAACCCAAACAATTCCCAAGTCCTTTGCAACTCTCAAATCACACGTTTAAACGTAAACAATAAACAACCACGCACAGTGTTTAGAAGTCCGCTACGGCACACCAGCTATTTAAATAAATAATAAACAGTCCCTGCGATCGTCCTCTTCTTACCACGCTTCCGCGAATGCAAAGTTCCTTAATCCAACTGAAATGAAACATCCCTTCCGCACGAAGCGGCCCAAATAATATATAAGGTTCGGGGTACCCCTGTAATTTGTATTCCAAAAAGAACTGGACGCTTGGGTTTATCTCACCGGCCTCGGCTCCTCCCAACTCCAACCTCGACCGACGTCTCATTCATAAAACCGCAGCGCTCGATGTCCCACGTACGGCAGCAACGGCAGATTCCTTCCTCCGTTGGGCTAGAAAGTTCTTTAATCTTGGCTGCAGCTTACTGTCACGTTTAAACTTTTTTTCATAAATGGTATAAACTGGCGCCTCGGAGATCTCCGCTTTCCACCCGTTAACCCTGGCTCACAGGTTTGGTTCAACCCCCCTCCCGTGTACCACCCCCTCTATTTGTAACCTCGGGTGGCACCACTGATTCCATTATCCCCGCAATCAGACCCATTACAGCTCATGTGAATAGGACAAGTTCATATTTCTCACAGCTTCAATCATGTTACATACATTCAACAAATATAATAATATGCATAGGTCGAGTGGAATAATACAATAATGTGCAATTGTCACAATATAATTAATCAAAAAATAGTTAAGTTTGTTAGTGACCATCAATTATGAAGGATTATGAATGATACTTGACTTTATAAGTCATTACACATTAGCCAATGTACAAGCTCACAATGTCCTCCATCGCAATATGTTGTGGGCTTGTAGATCTGCTATTTTCACATCTGGCGAGAGAGTATGTTTTACCCCCTGTCCGTCGGTCCGTCCGTCCGTCCGTCCGTCCGTGTGTGTCCTGTCCGTGTGTTAGCAGCTAATCTCCGGCACCGTTGGCCTGCTCACTGCGAAACTGTGCACACACACTCCATGGATGCCAATTCAGAACCTATGCCCCAATTTTTTTCACATGGACCTGTTATAGCTCCACCAGGAGGCCGATTGGTGCAAAACCCTTTTTTTTTTACATTACTCCTACAGATTTTATCCAAATGTCATGCAAATTGGTACACAGTATCTCTATAGTCACCCGGATCTGTCCGATTTCCCATATTCCATCCTGATTGGCTAAGGTTGGCTTCCAAAGTTTGCAAGATTGGTCCGTTTTGAACAAAATGCCTCAAATCATGAACGCAGCTTGCAATTTCCGTGAAATTTCACACGCACATTCCCACTAGGCCGAGGAAGAAATGCCACCCATTTCACATTGGCCTGTTATAGCGCTACCAGCAGGTCTAATTTAGCAAAACACATTTTTGGAACAAGATTCCACAAATCATGAATGCAGTGTCCGATTAAGAAGAAATGGCACCCTTTTCACATTGCCCTATTATAGCACCACCAGGAGGCCACAATAACGTACTTGACCTGGCGGAGACCTCTGCTCCGAGGAGCACTTTTTCTAGCTTTATTTGGTTCTGTTTTGAAACGTAATTGTTACAATTGTAATTACTTCCAGGTATTATTCATATTTATGCTGTTCTTTATGATTTTATGATTTTATCTTCCTTCCTACAGAACAAGCAGTCAACCTGAAGAACCAACTGGAGTCTGACCTCAAGTCTCTACAGGACACCAGGAACAAATACAAAGAGTTTCAGCTGACATACAATAACAACAAAGTGATTGAACACAACAAGAAGAAGGTGGAGACCACAGAGAAGCAGATCAGAGCAGAGATTGAAAAGCTCCACCAGTTCCTGAGAGAGGAAGAGAAGACCAGACTGGAAGCTCTGAGGGAGGAAGAGAAGAAGAAGGCAAAGACTGTCAACAGAGAGATGGAGAACATTAAGAGGAAGATCTCGTCTCTCTCAGAAAACATCTCTGCTGTAGAGCAAGAGCTGCAGAAATCCATTCGTCACAGAGTCCAGCGTCCAGTGTCAGAACCACAGCTGGTGTCAGGAGTGATGATAGACGTGTCCAAACACCTGGGAAACCTGACCTACAGAGTCTGGGAGAAGATGAAGGAGAAGGTCATGTTCACTCCTGTCATTCTGGACCCAAACACAGCACACCCCCGTCTCTGTCTGTCTGAAGACCTGTGTGAGACGTACAGACACAAAGCAGCAGCTTCCTGACAACCCAGAGAGGTTCACTATGTATGCCAGTGTTCTGGGTTCAGAGGGTTTCAGTTCAGGTAAACACAGCTGGGAGGTGGAAGTGGGAGACCATCCTAGATGGTTTATAGGTGTGGTTAAAGAGTCTGTTGACAGGAAGGGAGAGAGAACTGACACACCAGAACATGGAACATTGTGTTTATGTTTGAGGCACGGGAACTATGATTATGGGTATCAAACTAAAATCCCAGTCCAGAGGAAACCTCAGAGGATCAGAGTCCAGCTGGACTATGACGGAGGGAAGGTGTCCTTCTATGACCCTGAAAACATGACTCACATCTACACTCATAAACACACTTTCACTGAGAAACTCTTCCCTTATTTCTTTATTGGAAAATCTACCATGGATATCAAAGTCTGTCAAGTAGAGACATCTGTCTCTGTGATGTTACAGTGACGGCAGTAAGAGGTGTGTGTGTGTGTGTGTGTGTGTGTGTGTGTGTGTGTGTGTGTGTGTGTGTGTTTGTGTGTGTGTGTGTGTGTGTGTGTGTGTGTGTGTGTGTGTGTGTGTGTGAGAGTGTGCGTGCGTGCGTGCGTGTAGATGTTAGGAAAGAAGAGACAGGTTTATTCCTAAACAATGACCTCATCATTCATTATCCGGTTTATTACAGGACTACTTAGCACATTGCCTGCCAAGGACGTAGATCTTTTTTTTGTGAAAATTTCACAAGAGGGCGCTCTAACGCAACTTAGGAATGATCCCTTGACTCTGATAGAAGGAATGGACGGATGTGACGTCAACTCAAAAAACGTCACTTCCGATTTCTAGAAAACCCCATTTAGTCGGATTTCTTCTTGTTTTGGTGAAAACAAGCCATATTCAACGGGCGATAGCAACAAAATGGCCGATCGCGGTAAATTGTTTTTGTTCCGGTGGATAGACGCAACCCTCCTGCACCATCCGCGTGCACGTCGTGGCTTCCGCGGCTCTCAAAAAAAAGTCAATATAAGGTAAAAAGGCACCAGGGGTTGAATTAATTAAATAATTCCTGTTAATACCTATTAATAAAGACATTAATACATTGACACAACAGGTAATGCAAGCATTTCATTGATATTCAAATGGATTTAGTATCTTACAGTAAAGACATAAAATCCATTAATTGATACTAGGTCAGTTGTGTCCAGTGCAATGGGTCGGCTCACAGAACTCCATAGGAAATGTTGCTCAAACCAACATTCTGTTCTGCATTGTTTATTTCTCACCTCAAATGTTTTACAAAACAATATTCTTTAGTTTATGTTTAGCTGTAAAATGACTGATTGTACACATGGCTGCCATGTTGGATACAGCAACAACCAATCACCATGTACTGTTAATCATTGCAGACAGCTAAATTCAGCGATCGTCCAATCAGAACCAAGCTTTGTAATTAATACATTATAATGTATGGACATGTAGGGTGTAATGGTAGAAATCACTGCACCAGTCTGCACTGTTGAGCACAATCGTTGACTAAAACTATGATGAAAAATGTTCGTCGACTACCTTTTTACACTGACAAAAACTAAATAAAATCTGAGCTATCATGACTAAAACTTGACTTATTGACAATTTTGCGACAAATGAAAACTTGGCTAAAATGGGAGAGACTAGTGGAGAAGACATACACACACACGCACACGCACACTTAAACACGTTGAACCTAGTGAACCTATTTGGAATTTTCAAAAACTTGGTACAAATGAAAATAACAGATCTACAAGTGAGCTTGTAGATCTGTTAATTTTGCTAATAATGCGTGACACTGTCACATGAAGTATAAAAGAGGTTATTATTTCATGAAAAACAATATATTTATTGTTTTATATGCAAGATCTATGCCCTACAGCTACTCGGTTATATGTATGTGTTATGGTGGTATGGTTATTACGTAGGCTACTTTGTTATGTTTTATTTTTGTATTACTTTAATTAACTGTATTGATTCTTTACTATGTATGCAATTATTAATCGCCTGCTTTAAATTGCCTGCAATAAAAACAATTATGTAAAATTATCATTCAGACCTTTCTAAATATCAATACATCAACGCACTGTTATTGTCTCCGCCAGGCCGAAAGGCATGGCGAGAGAGTATGTTTTTCCCCCTGTCTGTCCGTCCGTCCGTCCGTGTGTCCGTGTGTGTGTGTGTGTGTCCGTCCTTCTGTCTGCGACCAGCTAATCTCCGCCACCGTTGGCCCGGTCGCTGTGAAACTGCGCACACACACTCCCTGGATGCCAAAGCAGAACCTCTGCCCCACATTTTTCAGATCAGCCTGTCATAGCGCCACCATGAGGCCGACTTTTGCAAAACACAATTTTTGCTATTACTCCTACAGATTTTTTCCAAAAAACACGCAAATCGGTACTCAGTATCTCTATAGCCACGTGATCAACACAGATCTGTCTGATTTTCCATATTCCATCATGATTGGCTAAAATTGGCTTCCAAAGTTGCAGGATTGGTTCATTTTGAACAAAATGCCTCAAATCATGAATGCAGCATGCGATTTCCGTGAAATTTTCCACAGAGATTCCCACTTGGCCCAGGAAGAAATGCCACTTGAAAACCTTCACATCAGCCTCATGGTGGCGCTATAACAGGCCGATTAACGTTTTTAGCTATAACTGCACCGATCTGTGTGAAACTTTGCATGCACACTCCCTAGAGGCCAAGGAAAAACCTTTGCCCTGCATTTTTCACATATGCCTTTTAGAGCGCCACCAGGAGGCTGAGTTTTGTAAAACACATTTTTTGCTCTTGCTCCTTCAGATTCTGTCCAAAAATCACGCAAATCGGTACACAGTATCTCTATAGTCATGTGATCAAGATGGATTTGTCCGATATTTCATATTCCATCCTACTTGGCTAACATTGGCTTCCACATTTTGCAGGATAGGTCCCTTTTGAACAAAATTCCTCAAATCATGAACGCAGTGTGCGATTTCCGTGAAATTTTGCACGCACATTCCCACTAGGCCGAGCTAGAAATGCCACCATTTTCACATTGGCCTGTTATAGCGCCACCAGCAGGTCTAATTTAGCAAACCAAATTTTTGGAGCAAAATGCCTCAAATCATGAATGCAGTGTCCGATTGTCGCGCAAGGCCTAAGAAGAAATGGCACCCTTTTCACATAGGCCTATTTTAGCGCCACCAGGCGGCCACAATAACCTACCTGACCTGGCGGAGACTTGTGCTCCGAGGAGCACTTTTTCTAGTTGTAAAGTGTATTGACACTCCTGTGTGATTTTACAACTTTAATAAAAATGTATATTCAACTTGAACTTGAACCTGTGCTTTCTGCATTATATTGGTTACACTTTGACTGAAGATTTGATACAAATACATATTTCAAACACATCAATTGTCCTTGTTTGAGAGCTTGTAGATCTGTTATTTTCGAATAGACGGACTATGACATAGGGCTTAAATGGTTAATGTATGTTTTGCAATAATCAGATTCCGGTTCCTTAACGATTCCCTCGGTTAATGAATGGTCCCATGGTTCCCTTTAACCATTCCTATATTGTAAAAAATCACACCCAGTGTGAAGTGGGCGGTGTGGTCACAGTGGTCATCACAGTGATGGAAGTTCACTTAAAGAAAAGTAATATTGTGGACCAACCATTGTACACCCCTAACTTAAAAAAAAACATAAATTTGTTTTTTTTAAGTGCATAGTCCTATTTATAGGGCTATGCACATGTGTCATGTTTCACTAGCCAATCACAGCCCTGAATAGACTGTGATTGGCCAATCACGGTGCAGGGTTAGGGGGGTACACTGGTGGCCAATCACAGCGCAGGGTTGGGGGGGTGCAATGGGTGGGGGGGGTACAATGGTGGCCAATCACAGTGCAGCGAATGTCGATGTCCAAACCTCACATTTAGGGGCGGTTTCACCGCCCAAAAGTATATACTGTATATATTTATTTTGAAATGATTTGATGAACACAAATTCAATCATACATACTGTACAGTATATTATTGTAGTGGTTCTCAAAGTGAGGTCCAGGGTCCCTCTGGGTTACTTGAGGGGGTTCCAAATGGACCCTTAAGGGTCTGTAACTCTACAAATGGAACCAAATGGACCCTTAAGGGTCTGTAACTCTGAGAGGAATGGAACCAAATGGACCCTTACAGGTCTGTAACTCTGAGAGGAATGGAACCAAATGGACCCTTACAGGTCTGTAACTCTGAGAGTGTACACATGGAACTAAATGGACCCTTACAGGTCTGTAAATCTGAGAGTGTACAAATGGAACCAAATGGACCCTTACAGGTGGAACCAAATGGACCCTTACAGGTGTGTAACTCTGAGAGTGTACAAATACAAAGTGAGGTCAGTGAGCAGTGGTGATAAGAGGTGAGGTGGTCCTCAACACATCTAGATGTTTTTACTCTCCACCCAGCCCTGGGACCAGAGGGAGGCGGGGTCAACCCTCAAAGGTGTGTGATGGAACTTCAGGTGGATGAGTGTAGCTAACTTTACAGGTGTATTTGCTATAGATCACACGCACGCACACGCGCACGCACACACACACACACACACACACACACACACACACACACACACACACACACACACACACACACACACACACACACACACACACACACACACTCGTCGAGTATGACTGTCCTCCCTCTTGGTCCTTGTGGGTCTTCAGGTGGGCATAGAGGCCGATTCTGGACCCGATTATTCTTGTGCAGTGTGGACAGGGGAATGTAGTGGTGGTGGATTTGGGTTGGACCTGTTTGGTGGTTGCTCTCTCCTTTCTGAGTCTACAAGCTCACAACATGTCGCCTGTTTTGAGCTTGTAGATTGGCCATTTTCACAATTAAAAATAAATAAATGTTAAAGCTAAATGAAGATTTTAGCCTCAAAATCTATACATTTTCTTTCAATTGATTATGGATGTTTTAGTAATCAATTAATTCGTTTGATTAACTCATGATAAATCCCAGATTGATGATAAATCCCAGATTGATGATGAATCCCAGATTGATTCCCCTTTGACTTGACTGACATGTAGTGGGAAGACTGCAGTATCCATATTTCACCAGCAGATGTCAGTGTAAGTCAGAGGTTGTCATGTCAGTAAGACGGTAGCTGAGAGAAAAAACACAGAGGCCAACTGGGTGCTCACTGGAGATAAAAATGTCTTAAAAGTGTTTAAAGGTGCTTCTAGGATCAGTGGGAAAGTGGACTTGAAAAGGAAGATGAGATCCGAGCTCTCAAAAAAATGTGGAGGAGAGGAAGTAGGAGGAAGTTAAAACAAGTTTTATTCTATAAAAATGCCAACATGTTTCGACCGGTTAAACATAGAACACTAACGTCGGATGATTTTCACCCACACAATTATGTTTATGTGATTTTCATTGTGTTGCTGATGTCTGAGGTGGGTGGGTCCTTGGGTACCTTCAGGCTGCTCAGTGACATAATCAAAGGTAGGCTTGTTTCCCTGCATGGCCCCATCCCTGGTTTTTGGGTGATTGGGTGATTTTCACCCGACGTTAGTGATAGAGAGTAAAACAGATCGGGTGGGTTCTCCCACAGTTGTCAGTCATGTAGGGAGACTGTGCCTTCACTGGACAAGGCTCACATGTCCCAGGAATGGGTAGACCAAAGAAGAAGTTCCCAGCTCCATTATTTATTTATTTTAGGAATTCTTTGTCAACAATTCCCACTTTTTTTCACAGATTGTGCCTACATGAGGTCTTATTATGGTTGCTTTTTTATAGGGGTGTTTTAATGTTTTGTGATATTTTATATTGAAACATTAATGATGAGTATCTCAATTTGGAATATTTTATAATATAATATTTTCATGAGATGTATTTGTAATGGCATTTATTATATTGGGTAAAATATACCCAACGTTAGTGATGGTGTGATAATATTTAGTGTTCTAGGGTTTTAAAGTCTTCATCCGGGCAAGAACTGGACCAACACACATACAAACCCATTAAATAGTGTCTATTCACGTGACAGGCAATTGATAATCACTAGAATAGTGCCCAGCTAGCCTGGGATCAATACCTTTTTAGGGTTTATGATCCGGTCGGGAGCGGAAGCAACCCTACATCACCAGGCACGTCATCCACGTCATCAGGCGGCCGGAACCCGCAAGCCACACCCCAAAATAACTCCGGCCGTGATCGAGGGCATTGTAATAGGGCCTACCTAATAAAATCCTTGATGCGGCATAGTTTAACTTATTTTCAAAATACAAAACAAGTATAAATGTGAGTGTACTTTCAGGTGACTGTAGCGTCTGTCTACCTTTGTTATCCCACAGGGAAATTCTATTCTATTTAAATAGGGATTAGGGAAACAAACAGGGGGAACCAAAACAAAGTGGCTCCGCAAAACCGGAAGCCGCAACACCCGGACGCCAGAACCTTTTTTTCTTTTTTTTTCAGTAGGCGTGGCCTAGATCGGATCACACGGTCAATTTAATAACGAATACCAGGCTTTCCTCCGAGGTGAAAAGACTGGTGATGCGAGGTTACTGCCCAGCCTACTCGGGAACAATGCAAATAGGGAATGCATGCCCCACCCTGTTATGCCTGTGTCTCTTTTATGGCCATATCTGTCTGTCCTTGTCCCTTTTATGCCCATAAATGGAGTTCCCTGATGTTATCAGTATATGGCCATATATGGGCATATCGGGGGTGATGGGCGGTTCTGGAAAGTCCTTGTGCAGTGGTAAACGTCTGTGGAGAATGTGCGGAGAATGTCTGAAGAGTTCAAACTGACTGTGGAAAGTGGATTGACTATTGTGGGGAATTTGACTGGTGTGAGAAATTTGCCAAATCAAGCTTAGGCCTATCTACGACTACATAAACAAAAAACATAAGGACAGGTACAAGTGAGTCTGTAAATTACAAAGGTGGTGTAAGTCATTAATACTGTACAACTTCTGGGTTTAAAGTCAATACAAGTTTGCGTAAGAACCTATTGGCCTTTTGAGCCAAGATTATTTTAGAGTTGGAGGTAAGTAATTGTCCTTCAGTGTAGGGGCTCGTCTAAAATAAATCTGAGGATGCTCAGGAAAAACACCCGTCTAAGAGTGGAAAGACGGTGGCAGTTGTTGGCAAAAAGCCAAATGATTGATAATGATTTGTAATGAATTATAATGATGTATAATGATTTATAATGATTTATAAGGAATTATAAGGAATTATAAAGATGATTTATAATGAATTATCAATATAATGATTTATAATGAATTATATTTCAATGTAATTAAATTACTTATAATGACTATAATGAGTTAATGAGCGATGGTTAACACCTGATGATGATTTCATGAACAGACAGACAGACAGACAGACAGACAGACAGACAGACAGACAGACAGACAGACAGACAGACAGACAGGCAGACTAATTAAGTCATCAGTGTAAACACAGAAACACTGATGAGACCTGTTAAAGTAATTTTGAAATGTAGTGAACATTTGTGAAGAACTGCTAGTTAATGCAATGATGTCTGAGTCGAATACACTTTCCTATGACATCTGTGACCCTACTGCAGACATTCTGACTCCTGGAGATAAGTTTGCATTTGTTTGGTTTGTGGCTGGGGGGTAGGAATAGGTGAAGGATAGGTGTTTTTTGCCCCTGGCTGGAACAAAGGGAATTATAATCCTCTTTGTCTTCAGGTGTTTTCGATGTTAATGAAGCTGAGTTGGGTTGGAGGAGGGATCTCATTATTGTTGTCATTTTGGTGATGTGAATATAAGCCACTTGCTTACAGTGTGTTCTTTGAGTCAGCTTGTATGTCCCATTGATGACGTGTACGTTGGCTCCACTGTATTAATACCTTTAAACTCTCTCATACTTTGGAAATTTAATTCTTGTCTGTCTCATCATTATTGTGTTATGAGTGCTCCATACAGATTCTGCTTTCACAGACCTTGTGGAGATAATTACTGTGTGTGTGTGTGTGTGTGTGTGTGTGTGTGTGTGTGTGTGTGTGTGTGTGTGTGTGTGTGTGTGTGTGTGCGTGTGCGTATGCATCTGTGTGCTTGCACTAAAATGGTAAATAAATGGTAAATGGTGCATGTATATAGATAGACCATCTGAAAATAATTTTTGTTCACCGACTCACAGCACGCTGTTGTGTGTTGAGAGAGAGACAGAGGGGGAGAGAAAGAAAGATGTCCTGTTGCCTTTTCATCTGGTACAGTACAGGTTAGTGACATTTCTAAATCATAATTTTTATATTCATCAGAAAGTGCCTGGAAAGTTTCAAACAGTTTGATATAAGTTAAATAGATTTTTGTTAGTGTGGCAAACAGGACATCTTTCTTTCTCTCCCCCTCTGTCTCTCTCTCAACACACAACAGCGTGCTGTGAGTCGGCGTGTGTGTGTGTGTGTGTGTGTGTGTGTGTGTGTGTGTGTGTGTGTGTGTGTGTGTGTGTGTGTGTGTGTGTGCGTGCGTGCGTGCGTGTGCATGTGTGTGCATGCACTAAAATGGTAAATAAATGGTAAATGGTGCATGTATATAGACCATCTGAAAATAATCTTCCTTTTTGTTCACTCAGTACTTGCTCTGGGCTACGTTTGAAAATAATTCAGCCTGTGGCAATGCTGAGGTGTTATGGAAGCCCAGTTTTGATAGCGGCCTTCAGCTTCTCTGTTGTTGAGTCTGGTGTCTCATCTTCCTCTTGACTATACAACATAGATTCTCTATGGGGCTTGGGTCAGAAGAGTTGGCTGGCCAATCAAGCACAGTAATACGATGGTTATATTAATAATTGTTGCATTGTGGGGAGATACCATGTCCTTCTGGGAAATAAAATCCTCTCCATAAAGCTGTCAGCAGACGAAAGCATGATTAATCTAAAATCTCCTGGTGAACGGCTGCATTAACTCTGGACTGATAAACTAGACACTAGACTTCAAGTATCTTGGATTCTGTGCCTCTCCACTCTTTCTCTACTCTGGGGACATTAATTTCCAAATCAAATACAAAATTCACTTTCTAAGAGGCAGTAATTTGAGTAAAAGGAGCACCGACCTATAATAATTAATAATTAATTAATAAGAAGTATTAAATGCAAAACTGAACAATTTCTCAGAAGTTTTACATTTCTGTATCATAAATTCTTATTTTGTTCATGAGCCGCAATCATCAATATTAAAAAAAAATTGGGGGGGAATATTTCACCTAATATGTAATGAAATTGTATACATGTTTTTACGGAAGAAAATACACTTTTCCACGACATTGTTTTGAATGGACCTGTACTGTTCCAGATGAAAAGGCAACAGGAACTGATGTCTTTGCTGGCGCTTGGAATTCTTCTGCTTCTGCAGAGATGAGGGGGGGTTTAGGAACTTCAGTCTGCACATCTCTTACACTGAGCCGACTCACAGCACGCTGTTGTGTGTTGAGAGAGAGACAGAGGGGAAGAGAAAGAAAGATGTCCTGTTTGCCACACTAACAAAAATCTATTTAACTTATATCAAACTGTTTGAAACTTTCCAGGCACTTTCTGATGAATAAAAAATTATGATTTAGAAATGTCACTAACCTGTACTGTACCAGGTGAAAAGGCAACAGGAACTGATGTCTTTGCTGGCGCTTGAAATTCTGAGGCTTCTGCAGAGATCAAGGGAGGCTTAGGGACTTCAGTCTGCGCATTTCTCACACAGAGCCGAATCACAGCACGCTGTAATGTGGACAGGAGACAGGGAGGGAGAGAGAGAAGTTAAACTGGATTTCAACACTTTCTAGGTTTGAAACAAGTGCTTTGGTATAATATTGTTTAAAAACATTTAGGCTAAATAGCCTTTTAAGTTAACACTTTGTGAATATCATATCATAAAATAACCAATTGAAACTAATCAGGAAAAACATACCTGGTGTTCAGTAGTACTGGATCCAGGATGAGGCCCAATCATTGTTTCTGTGAATTTGTTGGCAATCTCAGAATATTTACGTGCTTTAAGAAGACTTGCCCCCGCCATTGCCATGGTACATCTCTTAGATGGATTTGAAGATCTTTTCTCAAAGGATGCTAGACTGTCAACAATATTGCTAGAAGCTTACAAAAAACTAAGGAAGGTTGGTGCAGTATTCTTACTCCTTTATCAAATTCAACCATTTGAATGATTTTATTGATGTTGGGCTAGTCTGCCGCATAATAGAATTGAATTTCAAAGGGTTGCTGCACTCCTCTTTCACAAGCTTTTTGACTTCTTCAACAATAATTTCACGCATGCCAGGGACTGCCATGACATTTCTTGGTACTGCCTTGAAGCGGCCCTGAGCCAAATTCGTAGCAACAATCTCCCATGGCCCTTGGAGTATTCTTGTCTTTTCTAAGGATCCACATTTCACAGTGACCTGTAATTAAACATCAGGTCAATGACAGGACAATATTACATAATATGTATTGTGCAATTAAATCAGATAAAAGGATTTTTTTTAGTTTAGGGTCTATAGAACATTTCTGGTTCGAGTGTCAAGCACTCAGATAAAGAAAATGCCCTGTAGGGTGTGTCAGCGGTTCCCAACCCCACACCAGCCATAGAAAAATATGGGAACTGTTATAACTTTTGATTGGATTATCCAATATGAACATAATGAGGTATCTATGGATTCAGGATCAGGAGTAGCAACTGGTACTTCACACATATTTCCCAAAGAAGCAATATTTCTTCTGCTATCTGCACATTTCCACAAGAATAGTCAGAAGAGGTCTATGCGCTAACATATGTGTCGGAATAGCATTAATTTCCATTTTTGTCTCCACTACCCATATATCTACTTGAATAACTAACATTACAGTGTCTTGCTATGTAAATTATTATTATTAGTATTAGTTTTACTTTCCATTTTAAGATAAATCATTCCAGAACAGCATGTTAAATGTCTTTCAATATAGGCAGGATTTCTATTAATTTATGGCATAAATGTTTTTGGGGGTATTAAGTGGTGCTGAATCCAAATCTGCTGTATGCCCAGCTCAAAATTCACCATTTAAAGATGGCGGCCACCACTAGGCTGAAATATATTACGTAAAACATATTTTTGACTACACAAGGCAGAAACTTGATTGAATTTAGTTTGTTAGGTTCTCATATAGGCCTATGGGGAATCCAATCCCATATTCTGATTTGAGATCAAATGTGAGGAACGTGTTTAAAACGTATATTGGGAAAATTGTCATTTATAGGGGATATTACAAACTATTTGGAACAAATTAGGCCTAAGGGAACCTGTGACAGCTGGAAGTCCCCCTTCTCCCCTGTACAGTTTTGATAAGCTCCAGATTCGCCCTGTGCTCCATTCTCCTCCATATGATCCTAGTGTAACCAACCTCCAGGCCAACAAGGGGCCATGTTCCTGCTGCTATCGGACAGACAAGCATTGCTTTTTGTATTCACCTGTTACAGCCCATGCCATAATGATAAGTCACTGATGACCACTGGTAATATTACTTAGAAACAACCAGACTAGGGACACGCCTGTCGGCCGTACGCATAGCCATGCACAACATGGAGTTCTTAGAACCACCATCACCAGCAACCGACTCACATATCAACACTCTCTCTAACCGGTTATCAGCACTCCTCCTGGGCTCACAAATGCCCCACTCTACAGCATTATTTCTTTGGCAGCTGTTATGAGATGGGAAAGGGAATCAGATGGGAAAGGGAATCAGCCGATGGAGTGCTTTCTTGCTCTTTCTTTGATATCCCATGCTCCAAGTGCCCAAGGATCTATGCAGGGACCCCCCTACTCCCTTTTACCCACCTGAGGGGCATCCTAGGCTCACTAAACTCATAAACCAGACCCCCTATTACCTCCAAACCCACCACCCACTCCATACCCCCCTCTACCACCTGAGGGGCTCCATAGCCCTGTTACACTCATCCAGACAGTGGCTTCTGATAGCTTTGCACCAACCTTCACACCCTGGCCTATAATAGGCCATGTCTCTTCACTGTATCCCCACTGAGTAGCCCATCTTCCCTATACACCTGATGGCCCAGCTCAATCCCCAGGTCGGGAGCTTTTCAAATCCATATATTGTAAGTACTTATTGTACAGCCATTATCAGCCATTTCTGAACCATTTCTGTGCTGGACATACAG
>NC_137609.1:2175739-2215739 GCF_963280865.1 Gymnoscopelus braueri
CACACCATCTATCTCTCTGGCTGTGTTGCAATTCGGTGGTAGCCTACTCATCAACTTGACTAACTTTCCCCAAAATTGACAGCTTGAGGCCATTTCCAATAAGTTTTCATTAAAGCAGCGATCATGAAATTATGAAAATTCACAATACCTTTCTGGTCCAAGCCGTGTCTACCCCAAAAAGCAAGCGCGGGAAAAAAAACAGCGCCCCCAATCTCTTGACTTGTATTTTTTCCTCCATGGATTAGAAAGTAAATAATCAATTTTAATGAACTTGAATGCCTCCGCCCATGCAGCATTGTTACTCCTTCACCATCGTATAACAACCTCACGGGCATGAGGGCTGAAGAATCTTAGCTCAAATGATGAGTAGGTCAAGGAGGCGTGCCATGTCAACTAAATGATAGCCAAAGGAAGTTGATTTTGGCTGTAAAGAATTACCCCATTTTGACATATTTTGTGTTTTGCTTGTAACTATTTGATGCTGTTGCTGCTCTAGGTTCCACCAGCATATAAAATAATCTTTTCTAAAACATTTTAATCATAATTTATCATCTTTAATCTATAAGATGGGCACCACTAGCCCATTCATATCAGCCGGCCCTGCATATACAGTAGCATGTCCTCCATCGCATAACAACTTATTAGTTATGTGTTATGATAATTAATTTCATCATGATAAGTAAGTGAAGAAATGACATTTCTGCAGGTGTTGGCAAGAAGGTTTTGAGACTGATATGAGACTGGGACTTGAGACTGAGACTTTGACTGCTGAATTGTACGAGGTGGTGGGGGCGTGTGCACTGTGCACATGGGGTGATCACTGCCTGCCTCCTGTGAATCGTTTTATTTATATTTTTGTTTAATTTCTTTTTATTTTGTTATTTCTATAACTGTACGTACCCTAATGACCACTTATAGTGACTTATAATCACCTATAACAAAGTTACGGTATAACATCATAACAGTAATTGAAATTCATTTTAACATTATAATAATGGATTACAACTATGACAATTAGAATACATTATGATCCTGGCCATAAAAACAATAACAAAGTATTAATCATAAAAGAATTCCGTTTGTGAATGACCAGCAATTATGAAGGAATCTGATGCTTAACTTTATATGTCATTACACATTAGCCAATGTACAAGCTCACAATGCTCTCAATCGCAATGTGTTGTGGGCTTGTAGATCTGCTATTTTCACATTATTATTTTGTTTTTCAGTTTTTCGGGTGGTTGACAGGAAGGGAGAGATAACTTACACACCAGAACATGGAGTATGGTGTTTACGTCAGAAGGATGGGCAGTATGTTTATGGGTATCAAACTAAAATCCCAGTCCATAGGAATCCTCAGAGGATCAGAGTCCAGGTAGACTATGACGGAGGGAAGGTGTCCTTCTACGACCCTGAAGACATGACTCAAATCTACTCTCATGAACACACTTTCACTGAGAAACTCTATCCTTATTTCTATATTGGAGAATCTACCATTGATATCAAAGTCTGTCAAGTAGAGTCATCTGTCCCTGTGATGTTACAGTGACAGGTTTATTTCTTAACAATGACCTCATCATTCATTATCCTGCTTATTACATGACAAGAAATGTATGAATTGACACAAAATGTAATGAAACCATTTAATTGATTTTAAATGGATTTAGTTTATTGTTTATTGTTCATTAAGGACGTAGTGGAGACTATTCTTCCTGGGGTCCAGGCAAAAAAAAAACACCACTATAGGCTACAAATCATAAAATGCAGTGCAACATAATCAATGTTAGTGAACAAAAACCCAAAATTAGAGAACACAATTTACATTAACCGAAAATACAAAAAAATAGAAAAAGTGCTCCTCGGAGCACAGGTCTCCGCCAGGTCAGGTAGGTTATTGTGGGGCAGCAATGTTCGGAATTAGCCAATCAGGATGGAATATGAAAAATTGGACGGAACCATCTTGATCACTTGACTATATGTGTACCGATTTGCATGATGTTTGAATTTGTAGGAGTAATATAAAAAAGAAAAGTGTTGCAAAATTGGCCTCCTGGTGGCGCTATAATAGGGCAATGTTAAAAGGGTGGCATTTGTTCTTCAATGTAGTGCGAATGTGCGTGCAAAGTGTCACCACAATCGGACGCTGCATTCATGATTTGTGGCATTTTGTTCAAAACGGGCCACTCCTGCAAACTTTAGATGTCAATGTTAGCCAATCAGGATGGAATATGAAAAATTTAAAAGATCCATCGTGATCACATGACTATAGAGATCAAGTGTACCGATGTGCGTGAAATTTGGATAAATTCTGAAGGCTTAATATAAAAAAAAATGTTTTACATAAGTCGGCCTCCTGGTGGCGCTATGAAAGGCAAATGTGAAAGATGCAGGTCAGTTGTTTTTCCTTGGCCTCTAGGGAGTGTGCGTGCAAAGTTTCATGCAGATCGGTGCAGTTATAGTTAAAAACACAAATCGTCCATTTATAGCGCCACCATGAGGCTGATTTGAACATTTTCAAGTGGCATTTCTTCCTCGGCCTAGTGAGAATGTGCGTGTGAAATCTCACGGAAATCGCAAGCTGCGTTCATGATTTGAGGCATTTTGTTGAAAACGGAGCAATCCTGCAAACTTTGGAAGCCAACCTTAGCCAATCAGGATGAAATATGGAAGATTGGACAGATCCGTGTTGATCACATGACTATAGAGATACTGTGTACTGATTTGCGTGATGTTTGGATAAAATCTGTAGGAGTACTGTCAAGAAATGTGTTTTGCAAAAAGCGGCCTCCTGGTGGCGCTATAAAGGCTAATTTGAAAAATTTGGGGCAGAGATTCTGCTCTGGCATCCAGGGAGTGTGTGTGCACAGTTTCGCTGCGATCAAGCCAACGGTGCCGGAGATTAGCTGTACACAAAATGACAGAATGACGGACACACGGACACACGGACGGACGGACACACGGACGGACGGACGGACAGGGGGCAAAACATACTCTCTCGCCATGCCTTTCGGCCTGGCGGAGACAATAATAACATGAGAAATACACATTCTTTAAAAACAGAATAAGACTGCATGCCAGCCTTTCATCCAACCTCATCCATGACAGCCTGGCATGCATAGCATCCACACCACTTCTGACAGAGCAGTGAAGTGCTAGTCTTGCCGCTCTGTTCTGAGAAAGCTGAAGTTTACCAAGTTCTTGCTTTGATGCACTAGACCAGATAACAGGACAGTAGTACAGTATAATGTTTGTGTAAGTTAGCAGATGAGCACTCCTTCTAATGGCATAGATGCCATTACTCATTCTCACCACTGGCTTCCCGTTACTTTCCGGACCGAATACAAGATATACCTGTTGACTCATCAGTGCATCCACGGCAATGTTGCTTCCTACCTCAAGGAATTAGTCTCCCTACAACCCTCGACCCGCAGCCTCCGCTCTTCAAACACTAACCTCCTCAAAACCCACAAGACCAACCTATGTACCATGGGTGACCAGACCTGCTTTGTTTGCATGCTGATGCTGTAGATCTGAGTTAATGTTGTTTTCTGCAAGATATTGCTGGATCTGCTTGAACATAATTCCCTCCAGAAGCTTACTCAAGACAGGTAAAATGCTGATAAGCCTACTGTTTGGACCTTTAAATGGCTCCCTACTGTTTTTTGAGGAGTAACCTTTGCAATTTTCCACAAATCAGGATAAGCAAATTCCTTAACACATATGAAAATATGGCCGACAGGCTTAGCAATTGATTTAGCTGATAACTGAAGCAGTCTGCCATCAATATTATCAAACCCACGAGGTTTATCACACTTAATTGTGTGCAGCTTCACACATATGATTTTTTATTATAGCTTTGGACAGCCCCCTACTCAAAGGCAGCATTTGATGTCTTAGTGCAGGGCTACTCAACTTAAGATGGCTCAGGGGCCACTCAGCAAAATACCAAAAGTCCAAGGGGCCGCCATAAAAATGACGGTCCTATTTTGGATTTTTCGATTTTGTAACACACAAGAAAATGTACATTTTGACATCATATTCTTTTCACTGTACCAGTTTATTTTGTGTTGTGTGTATGTCCAGTGGCAGACACCTATCCTGGGTGCGCGGCAAAGCCGCGCGGCCGGAAAAATTTGGGGGTCAAACCCCCCCAAAAACCCGAAATGCATAGAAAACTATGCATTATACCTGTAACAATTGACGCACCTGTATGTATGTCTGTCTGTTTGTTTTTGAAAAATGTTTTAGCAACCCATATATTTGAACGGAAATGTATATTTTTATCCTGTGCTTAAAAAAAAAAAAAAACCATGAGGGGGCCGCCAAGACGCTGCGATCGGGCCGCATGCGGCCCGCGGGACGCGGGTTGAGTAGCGCTGTCTTAGTGTGTTCACTTTACAGAGGAAATAATTATTGAAGAAGTTTGCAATGTCAAATGGTTTAGTAATGAATTCTCCATTCAGTTCAATAAATGAAGGTGTTTTGGCCATTTTAAAAGACAAATATCAATTTAATTTAGATATTTTATTTCTTAGTGAGCGCCGGTAGGCTTGCCAATCTGCTACATTACCTGACATGATGGCAGATTTTTTTCAGTAGGTCACATACTGCAGAAAATAAATTCATAAAGGAGTCTAGTGTAGCATTTACATGTATCTTCTCAAGCACAGTATCCCACTCAATATTTTCTACATCAGCAGTAAAATCATTTTCCAAAAAGGTTTTATATGTTCTTCTAAGGCCTCCCTCACACAGTTAAAACAAGTGTTTTATGGCTGCCTTATGCCTTATCTGTGTTTTATCAGAATACGCATCCATTTTCCACAATGCTTTGCGGGAAGTGGGAAGTTCCGTGAGAGACGCAAAATGACATAATGTCCGCTGTGTAGTCTTTTCTCAGCTGGTGCTGGCTGCAGTTACCGAGGAGCGATCGCAAATGCTGCTGACACAAAAGGTTGTCTAGCAGAGGAAAAAAAGGCATTGGTGTTGTTTGTGGCAAGGAGAAAAAAAATCACGCACCCACACGTATAGCCACACCTGCTGTTCATTGCTGAACTTCAACCTGTTTTTTGCACTTTATCCATTTACAACCCGTACATCTACATAAACGTTCAGATTTCAAATATAAAGTGCTTACCCCATGGCCATGAATGTTACAATTATGTTTTGGCCCTCAGAAGTACCCGTATATTCTGTATTGCTCAATAAAAATCCGATCGGTGGCCATTTTCTCACAATGTTCTCCATATTATGCTTTCAACTACGTGACCCTATCGGTTGGGAGGTGGATTGCAATCTGATACATTATAACTCTTTGAGGTAATGGCCACCGATCGGATTAAAATGCTTTTTATTGAACAATACAGAAGATACGGGTACTTATACCCGCCCGAAGTGAATTGTACCATCCGTGGTCATGGAATAAGCACTTTATATTTGAAAATGTGGTGAAAGTGCAAAAAACAGGTTGAAATGTGAATTACAAAGAGAAAATAGAGAAAGGTTCAAAATATTAATTGCTTTATTTTTATATTCAATTTTTTTTTCTTTCCCTCACAAAAGTGTCCCGAAAGCACCGTTGACACCTTTGCACTGTGTATGGATGACACGAAAATTTGACATGATGAAGTATAATAGCAATCCAAAGGGCCACACAGGAATTATTATACTCTGCTACAAGTAAAAGTCCGGAATTCTAAATTAACTTGAGTAAAAGTACAAAAATATTTGCATCAAAAAGTAAAAGTACTCATTATGCAGAATGTCCCGTTTCATAAGTTTTCAAATAAATCTTCTGAAACTAGCAGATCTACAAGACATTGTGAGTTTGTAGATCTGCTATTTTCAAATGGCCAAAATGTATATAGAGCTGAAGTGGTTAATGTATGTTTTGTAATAATCATCCAAATCTACAAAGTAACTAGTAACTAAAGTTTTAAAATAATTGTAGTGGAGTAAAAAGTAGGTACAATGTTTGCCTCTGACATGTTGTGGAGTAGAAGTAAAAGCATAGAAAATTGGAAATAGGCCTACTCCAGTAAAGTAAAAACACCTCAAGTACAGTACTTAAGCACAGTACTTGAGTAAATGTACTTAGTTACTTTCCAAATGTAATTGTAAATAGGATCTTGGTCTGTTTTTTGGTTCCTATGTACGCATATCAAAACGTCACTGAATATATCACTCAATCAATCAACATGGTTTGTATACTATTCAAATTGTTTGTTGGACAATTAAGGCAATACATTGTAAAGTATACATGACTACGACCCTTTCATTGCGTTGATTAATTATACCATAGAATCTCCAGTCCAGTGCGCTGCTGCACTCTCAGCGCGCACAGCCCATGCAAAATGAACATGGCATTCATATTAACTTATAACCTACCAAGGCATTATGGTTTAAAGTGATTACTTTATAATGCTGCATCCTTTATGTGTTAAGCCCTGATGTTGTTTCTTTTACCTGCTGCGTTGCAAATAAATGAAAAAGACCGGACGGTTGCACTCAGAAATAAATATTATTCCATAATATGGCTCACAAGACATTACGTTTCGGCTATCGAGCCTTCCGCAGAGTGAAGGCTGGATATACGAAATGTCTGTGTCATCTAGTAGGCTAAGTTACATGGAATAAAGAAAACTGTTTTAATTTATTTCTGAATATACATTTGAGACCCTCTTTTTTGTATTTGTGGAACAGACTATGTAAAGGTGTCCTGCCGACAAAATACGTGAAGCCTATGTCTGTGTAACTCATATTTTTGTCAAGTAGCCTAATGTAGGGTAGGCTGTAACAAATCCACTGGTGATGTTTGATCATAATTGGGCATAAATTATGCGGTGCCGGTGATAGCAGCAGTGGTGAAAAGTAACTACAGTACATTTACTCAAGTACTGTGCTAGAGTATTTCCAATTTTCAAAACTTTTACCTCTACTGCACTTTTTACTCCACTACAATTATTTGAAAACTTTAGTTACTACTTTGTAGATTTAGATTATTATTACAAAACATACATTAGCCACTTCAGCCGGCCATTTGAAAATAGCCGATACAACCTCACAATGCGTAGCAAAGCAAGGCATTGTGAGCTTGTAGATCTGCTATTTTCAAAAGATTGTTATGTGAAATGGGACATTCTGCATAATGAGTACTTTCTACTTATGGTACTTTAAGTACATTTTGATACCAATACTTTTGTACTCTTTGAATTCCGGACTTTTACTTGTAACAGAGTATTTCCACATTGCAGTATTGATACTTTTACTTGAGTGAAACATTTTAGAACCTTTTCCACCACTGTACAACAGCGGTATTGAAAAATAGCCAAATGTCTTCACTGCCATTTGTAATTATCTGACTTTATCTGGAGGAAGAACATCATTGCTTGTACAAGACAGTTCTGCCAAGCTTGTAGGTAAAACGGACAAATTAAACCGTTTAGGACTTTTCTTTATAGTATTGCAGGGTTTTATTATAAATATTAGACCTTAATTTTTGAATGTTTAAGCATGTTCTAATCATGTAGGTCTACTTGACTTTACTTACAATCATTTTGGTTTTGAAATTGGAGGCTCCCTTCTGTGTTACTAAAGAGGACTACAAACGAAACCCCGCCCAGTGGGATCTAAACACGGCCCTTCTGTCCTATTGGTTGGCGGTGAAAACCTACCCTTCTGCCTCGTCTGAAGTCCCGCCCTGCTTCCTGTCTGCTTTGCCTGCAATGTTTTATGCGTGCCCCGCGGCTCTCTGGCTTTACCCCCCCCCTCCCCTAAGGCAAGTCAGTTTTATCAAAACACTATACTGTACATCCATAGGAAATTAATTGAAACGGCCTTATGCTTCATGTAAGGCATAAGGCAGCCATAACACGTGTATGTGATTGTTTTAACTGTGTGAGGGAGGCCTAGCCTCCCTCACACAGTTAAAACAATCACATACACGCACCCACACCCGAACACACACACACACGCGCGCACACGGGCACACGTACACACACACACACACACACACACACACACACACACACACACACACACACACACACACACACACACACACACACACACACACACTTTGAACCTGGTGAACATAATTGGAATTTTCTAAAACTGTTTTTTTTTTCTTTGAAGATTTAAGTAGCAAAAACAAGCTAGCCGATCTACAAAAGAGCTTGTATATCTGCTAGTTTTGCTAATCATGCGTGACAATGTCACATGAAGTTCTAAAACACATTATTATTTTATGAAAAAACAATAAATACAAGATTCATGCCCTACAGCTATTGGTGATATTATGTGTTATGGTGGTATGGTGATTATGTATTTTTACTTTGTTGTATTTTTTTTCTCTTAATTTCTTTAACTCTCATTGATTCTTTATGATTAATTATTAATCACCTGCTTCAGTAAATTGCCTGCAATAAAAACACACTTGTCTAAATATCAATACATCAATGCATTGATGACTGTTATTGTAAAATGTATTGACACACCTGTGTGATTTTACTCCCTTAATAAAATTGAAATTCAACTTGAACCTGTGCTTGCTGCATTATATCTTATACTTTGACTGAATTGATAAATATATATGTTTTAATCATATCAATTATATATAGATAGAGCCTCTGCAGCAGATCTACAAATACTGATAGATCTATATGTAACTGACACAAGGACAGACAAACTAAAGTTTTAAAATAATTGTAACCGAGTAGGCTACAATTTTACCTCTGAGATGTAGTGAAGAAATACTGAAATATGATCCTTTAGGATTAATGATTCCCTGTTAACGGTCCCATTCCTTAACAGCATAACATTATTTCATACATATTGTTGTATTGGTTCTCAAAGTGAGGTCCAAGGACCCTCTGGGTTACTTGAGGGGGTTCCAAATGGACCCTTACAGGTCTGTAACTCTTAGGGTGTTCAAATGGAACCAAATGAACCCTTACAGGTGTGTAACTCTGAGAGTGTACACATACAAAGTGAGGTCAGTGAGCAGTGGTGATAAGAGGTGAGGTGGTCACCTCAACACATCTAGATGTTTTTACTCTCCACCCAGCCCTGTGAACCAGAGGGAGGCGGGGTACTCGTGCTGTTTTCTGTCTAATAAAAAATATTCAAACATTCAATTGACCTTTAGGTTGATGAGTGTAGCTGCCTTTACAGGTGTATGTGCTTAGATCACACACACACACACACACACACACACACACACACACACACACACACACACGCATGCACGCGCGCACACACACACGCACACGCTGATCTGCAAGCTCACAACATGTCGTGTGTGTTTTGAGCTTGTAGATTGGCTATTTTCACAATTAAAAATAAATAAATGTCAAAGCTAAATTTTTATTTAAAAAATCAATCAATTTTCTTTCAATTGATTATTGATTGTTTTTATAATCAATTAATTTGTTTGATTAACTGATTATAAATCCCAGATTGATTCCCCTTTGACTTGACTGACATGTAGTGTGAAGACTGCAGTATCCATATTTCACCAGCAGATGTCAGTGTAAGTCAGAGGTTGTCATGTCAGTAAGACGGTAGCAGAAGAAAAACAGAGGCCAACCGAGTGTTCACAGTAGATAAAAAATGTTTTATGTGTTTAAAGGTGATTCTAGGATAAGCAGTAATGTAGACTTAAAAAGGAAGAGGAGATCTGAGCTCTCAAAAAAATGTGGAGCAGAGGAAGTAAAGTTAAAACAAGTTTTATTCTATAAAAATGACAACATGTTTCGACCAGCTAAACCTGGAACACTATAATGTCAGGTTACTTTCACCCACACAATTATGTTGATGTGATTTTCATTGTGTTGCTGATGAGGTGGGCGGGTCCTTGGGTACCTTCAGGCTGCTCAGTGACATCATCAAAGGTAGGCTTGTTTTCCTGGCCCCAGCCAAAGATTGTTAATATAGGAAGATACACAATCTCAATTGGAGCCACTAGAGGCTAAATTGTACACAAATCCTACAAATGGTCTCCTAAGTAGGCGTGGTTTGCTTCTCCCCCTACCATCTCACCACCCTCCCCCTCCCCTCTCCCTGGCTGACAACGTCATGTGGATGTGCATTTGTGTATTTTCTTCATTAAAGAAAATAAATGCTTTACATGTTTGAAAGTGCACTGTTATTGGCAAAGATGCTTTTTAAGAAACCCATAAAATTCCCCCCACAAACTCACACGTATTATTCAGTCTTATGCTAGATGTGCTCACTGCTCCTGTTTCTGCTCAACATTAACAGGTCCTTTTATTTATAAGGTAGGCCTATATATTTTACCACTATAGACTATAATGTGTTTAGCATGAATGTTTAGCAAAATGTCATGATTCCCAAATCATACCCCATCAACCAAGACAGTTAATAATGGAAAATGATATTATTGAGCATTGGAACACACATTTTATTTAATTTTTGAAATGTCCATAATGATTTCACGTAGGCCTACTACATTCAAATAGCCTATAGAATCTCAGTTTATCAGTTTTTAGAACATCTTATGGGGACAGAGCATAGAGTTAAAATCTAATTTAATAATACAATATACAGAAAAAGACAGACAGAGCCCTCTATGTCTGTCAGACTGCAGATGGACTCTTCAGATATCTTCCCAAATCTCGCGAGACCCAACGTCAGTGATAGAGAGTAAAACAAATCGGGTGGGCTCTCCCACAGTTGTATGTAGGGAGACTGTGCCTTCACTGGACAAGGCTCAGGAATGGGTGGACCAAAGAAGAAGTTCCCAGCTCCATTATTTATTTATTGTAGGAATTATTTGTTAACAATTGCCACATTTTTCCCAGATTTTGCCTACATGAGGTCTTATTATGGTATTGTTTTTTTTTTAAATAGGGATGAGGTTTTTATTTATTTTTTATATTTTTTATTGAAACATAAAAAAATGAGTATCTCAATTTGCCATGTATTGTTGTACTTTATAATATTTTCATGAGATGTATTTTTAATGGAATATATTATATTGGGTAAAATATATCCAACATTAGTGATGGTGTGATAATATTTAGTGTTCTAGGGTTTTAAAGTCTTCATCGGGGCAAGAACTGGATCAACAAACAATAAATACAAACCCAAAATAGTGTCTATTAACGGACGTTACAAGTGAAAAGGCCATTGATAACCACTAGAATAGTACCCAGCCTACTCGGGAACGATGCAAATAGGGAATGCATGCCCCACCCTGTTATGCCTGTGTCTCTTTTATGGCCATAGATGGAGATCTCTATATCTGTCTGTCCTTGTCCCTTTTATGCCCATATGGAGAATGGAGATCCCTGATGTTATCAGTATATGGCCTTAATGGGCATATCGGGGGTGATGGGCGGTTCTGGAAAGTCCTTGTGCAGTGGTAAACGTCTGTGGAGAATGTGTGGAGAATGTCTGAAGAGTGCAAACTGACTGTGGAAAGTGGACTGACTAACTAATCAAATGACAGGTGTGGGGAATTTGACTGGTGTGAGGAATTTGCCAAATCAAGCTTAAGGCCTACCTAGGCCTACATAAAAAACATCAGGACAGATACAAATGAGTCTGTAAATTACAAAGGTGGTTTTATGAAGTCATTAATCCCGTACAACTTCTGGGTTTTAAAGTCAATAAAGGTTTTTGTCTGTTGTACATTAGAGCAGTGTGGACGATACATGCATTTGTAAGAACCTATTGGCCTTTTGAGCCAAGATTCTTTTCCAGTTGGAGGTAAGTAATTGTCCCGCAGTGTATGGGCTCGTCTAAAATAAATCTGAGGAGGCTCAGGAAAAACACCCGTCTAAGAGTGGAAAGATGGTGGCAAAAAGCCATAGATTGAATTGTAATAATGTATACTGAATTGTAATGAATTAGAAGGACTTATAAGGACTTATAAGGAGTTAATGAGCGATAGTTAACACCTGATGATGACCTTATGAACAGACAGACAGACAGACAGACTAATTAAGTCATCAGTGTAAACACAGAGACACTGATGAGACCTTGTTGAGATAATTAACACTGTGTGTGTGTGTGTGTGTGTGTGTGTGTGTGTGTGTGTGTGTGTGTGTGTGTGTGTGTGTGTGTGTGTGTGTCACGCACGCATGCATGCAGGCACACAAAGTCGTAATTAAGCCACAAGGTTGTTTAATGTTAAACACACCGCAATTATTATTATTTTAATTAAAATCTCCTGTGAATTTTATACAGTCTGGATTATTGACACACACACACACACACACACACACACACACACACACACACACACACACACACACACACACACACACACACACACACACACACACACACACACACACACACACACACACGTTGTTTGTTGCAACCACACACACACACACACACACACACACACACACACACACACACACACACACACACACACACACACACACACATTTACTTAAGTAAAACAAGCTGATCATTTCTTTACATCACTTCTCATAAAAATCAGCATTGCTTTTTCGTAGTTTTTTTTTGGAACATTTGAAATCTTTCATCTTTGACAGACGCATGCAACAGGATGATATTATGGATAATCAAACTCTGAATCTGTTACAAAGAGGTGAGATAAGGCAGTATAAAACTTGTTCATGTCAAGGACCCCCACCATGATATATATTTAGCTGTGGACACCAATCTCAAAAATATTTTGTGCCAGGGACCTCCAGAAGCAAAGATCAGTTCAAAATGTTTGGAGAAAAAAAAAAGGGGGGGGGGGGGGGTCCAGGGCCCCTAAGGGGTCCTCAGAGTTACTAGGGGGGCCACCAAGTCTTTGTGTGATAGGAACTTCTTTTTTCAAATTTTTACTAACCACTTGAAGCCTAGCATTCCTATTCTGAGGAGAACCTTAGCCAGAAATAGGCAAAGTGGTTTGGTGTAGAGGGAAAAAAGGAGCAAACCAAAAGTACAGAGCCAAAGTTCAAGTTTACTAAGTATTGATGGTTAAGGGTTAATATATATGAAATAAACAAAAAACACTGAGGACAGTGCTGTCAAACAAGTCTACGAAGCTATCTATGAAATATGATAAAGTGTAATCTGCAACACAAATATACAATGTGTAGTGGGGGGTCCCTGCTTCATCTGTCTCTCACCTAAGGGGTGTCCTGAAAAAATAAAAACATTGAAGACCCATGCTATAAGGCACTGAACCTGGCTCCCCCTCTACCTCCTCCCATGTCATGTCCCCTCCCGCTCCCTCAGGTCTGGTGACGCCAACCTCCTGGAGGTCCCTATAAGACCAAGTATACCGTACCTGGGGTGAATGGGCTTTTTCTGTTCCCTATGGAATGCACTCCCCAACACTATCAGAGAAGCCCCGCACCCTCCAATCCTACGGAGCCCCTTAGGGGACATTACTAGGTAGATTGTTTTAAGGGTAGGTACATTATTTTAAGAGCTAGGTAGATTGTTTTAAGGGTAGGTACATTATTTTAAGAGCTGGTGGTTTATGTTTTCTGGTATGGAAAAAAAAAACATAGGCTATAACTTTTTTTTTGAGGGATGAGTTTTTTTTTTTGAGGGATGAGTTTTTTTTTTGAGGGATAATTTTTTTTTTTTGAGGGATGAGTTTTTTTTTTGAGGGATGAGTTTTTTTTTTTGAGGGATGAGTTTGTTTTTTTTGAGGGATGAGTTTTTTTTTTTTGAGGGATGAGTTTTTTTTTTTGAGGGATGAGGTTTTTTTTTTGAGGGATGAGGTTTTTTTTTTAGGAGGGATGAGGTTTTTTTTTAAAAGAGGGATGAGTTTTTTTTTAGGAGGGATGAGTTTTTTTTTAAGAGGGATGAGCTTTTTTTTTTAGGAGGGATGAGTTTTTTTTCAAAAAGAGGGAAGAGTTTTTATTTTAGGAGGGATGAGTTTTTTTTAAAAAAGAGGGATGAGTTTTGTTTTTAGGAGGGATGAGTTTTTTTTTAAAAAGAGGGATGAAATTTTTTTTTTAGGTTAGTTTTTTTTTTCATGCATGACAAAAAAAAAAAACTTTGAAAAAAAAAAAAAAAACTTGGACCAAAAAAAAATATTATGCCTATCTTGAAAATAAAACCTCTCCTTTTCAAAGTCGCTATTTATAGAATAGTGGAGCGGCTAAGAGAAAAATCGTTCACTTTGTGATGCAAGCATGAAATTTGGTACATTTACTCTTCAAACCCCACTCTTTTCAAAAATACCGCTGGCCACGCAAAATTCCAAAATGGCGGCCCACAAATCCAAGATGTCTGTCCAAAAGTGAGGTTTTTCCTTTATAACTCGAAATGTATTGATTTTAAGCACCATAAATGTATTAAAGTTGAATATAAATTTGGGCATTGTGGATATTTTGGTACCACGTACATGACTGTATCTATTACGGTTCTTGAGATACAGCATATAGGTACTTTTACAGACTCAGGAGAGTAAGAAATGTGCAACATTGATTGTTAATAAGTGAATATGGTGATATTTGGTGTTATTTTCATAACCTGTTATTTTCAGTAGGGTTATAACATACAATTCTAAATCCAAGATGGCGTCCAAGATGGCTGCCATTAACTTGAAGTAATCATATCTTAGCAACTATGATAAAAAAAATTTGGCGTGCATATGTTTTTTGGTCTATGAATCCAATGGGGCCATTGCAGTACATAATTTAGACGTTGATAAAAGTGGATATTTTGGTACCTAGTGCATGTCTACATCTATTGCGGTTCTTGAGATACAGCTTATAGGTTCTTTTACGGAATCGGGAGAGCATAAAAAAGAGGTTTGAGTTACACCTCACAGTTGCAACTGCACAGAGCTGTACACATGAGACCCAGTTTATAGCACTTGCACCTGCCACGACAGCCACATTTACAGCCACATTTGGTAAGCTGTTTGCACGTCTTGGCTATTGGAGAGTTGGCTGTCCAGAAGACCTGCCATTCCTCACCAACCTTCTGCCATCCCCAGTCTGCAGGGTCCTCTGCTCCTGGCTGACACTGGGTTGCCTGGGCCCACACACAACCAGCCTGGTAGGCAGCACGCCTGGTGTGTTGGAGCAAAGCTGCTCTGGTTGGTGGGATTGACTCATAAGGCCTCTGCTTTCTGGCAAACATGTCAAACCTGGCCTCATCCACAGTAGCAGCTGTGCTGGATCTGTCATACATTAGGATGACAAACCTCTCCAGAATCTGTAGGTCACAATCCTCCACTGTGGGAGGGTAAATACCCAGTTTGGAGAATACAGGCGAGACCTCTGGGCATATGTCCCATGTCTGCCAAGCAGTTTTCTTGCCTTTGTCGCGGAAGGCTGACACGGTGTCACATCCTGTAAAGGCATGAAAGAATAGCAAGCTGATAGCCGCATCTTTGTGCACGCCAAACATGCTGCAGAACATGGTAGCCAATCCATCCTGATCAAGGCAAATGACACAGATGTTCTCATCTTAGCAAGTGTCTTCGCTGCTCTTCAAGAGGCTGGACTACAGCAGATGTGGGTTGCATTTGGACAAGGTCAGAGCCTGCGCTGGATCAGTGTGCATGACCTTTTCATTTTGTTGGCCAGGAGAAGGTCAAAGGCATGCTATTCTTTCATGCCTTTACAGGATGTGACACCGTGTCAGCCTTCCGCAACAAAGGCAAGAAAACTGCTTGGCAGACATGGGAGATATGCCCAGAGGTCTCGCCTGTATTCTCCAAACTGGGTATTTACCCTCCCACAGTGGAGGATTGTGACCTACAGATTCTGGAGAGGTTTGTCATCCTAATGTATGACAGATCCAGCACAGCTGCTACTGTGGATGAGGCCAGGTTTGACATGTTTGCCAGAAAGCAGAGGCCTTATGAGTCAATCCCACCAACCAGAGCTTTGCTCCAACACACCAGGCGTGCTGCCTACCAGGCTGGTTGTGTGTGGGCCCAGGCAACCCAGTGTCAGCCAGGAGCAGAGGACCCTGCAGACTGGGGATGGCAGAAGGTTGGTGAGGAATGGCAGGTCTTCTGGACAGCCAACTCTCCAATAGCCAAGACGTGCAAACAGCTTACCAAATGTGGCTGTAAATGTGGCTGTCGTGGCAGGTGCAAGTGCTATAAACTGGGTCTCATGTGTACAGCTCTGTGCAGTTGCAACTGTGAGGTGTAACTCAAACCTCTTTTTTATGCTCTCCCGATTCCGTAAAAGAACCTATAAGCTGTATCTCAAGAACCGCAATAGATATAGACATGCACTAGGTACCAAAATATCCACTTTTATCAACGTCTAAATTCTGTACTGCAATGGCCCCATTGGATTCATAGACCAAAAAACATATGCACGCCAAATTTTTTTTATCATAGTTGCTAAGATATGATTACTTCAAGTTAATGGCAGCCATCTTGGACGCCATCTTGGATTTAGAATTGTATGTTATAACCCTACTGAAAATAACAGGTTATGAAAATAACACCAAATATCACCATATTCATTTATTAACAATCAATGTTGCACATTTCTTACTCTCCTGAGTCTGTAAAAGTACCTATATGCTGTATCTCAAGAACCGTAATAGATACAGTCATGTACGTGGTACCAAAATATCCACAATGCCCAAATTTATATTCAACTTTAATACATTTATGGTGCTTAAAATCAATACATTTCGAGTTATAAAGGAAAAACCTCACTTTTGGACAGACATCTTGGATTTGTGGGCCGCCATTTTGGAATTTTGCGTGGCCAGCGGTATTTTTGAAAAGAGTGGGGTTTGAAGAGTAAATGTACCAAATTTCATGCTTGCATCACAAAGTGAACGATTTTTCTCTTGCCGCTCCACTATTCTATAAATAGCGACTTTGAAAAGGAGAGGTTTTATTTTCAAGATAGGCATAATATTTTTTTTTGGTCCAAGTTTTTTTTTTTTTTTTCAAAGTTTTTTTTTTTTGTCATGCATGAAAAAAAAAACTAACCTAAAAAAAAAAAATCATCCCTCCTAAAAACAAAACTCATCCCTCTTTAAAAAAAAAAACTCATCCCTCCTAAAATAAAAACTCTTCCCTCTTTTTGAAAAAAAACTCATCCCTCCTAAAAAAAAAAAGCTCATCCCTCTTTTAAAAAAAAACTCATCCCTCCTAAAAAAAACCTCATCCCTCTTTTAAAAAAAAACCTCATCCCTCCTAAAAAAAAAACCTCATCCCTCAAAAAAAAAAACCTCATCCCTCAAAAAAAATAACTCATCCCTCAAAAAAAAAAAACTCATCCCTCAAAAAAAATAAACTCATCCCTCAAAAAAAAAAACTCATCCCTCAACAAAAAAAACTCATCCCTCAAAAAAAAAAACTTATCCCTCAAAAAAAAAACTCATCCCTCAAAAAAAAAAACTCATCCCTCAAAAAAAAAGTTATAGCCTATGTTTTTTTTTTCCATACCAGAAAACATAAACCACCAGCTCTTAAAATAATGTACCTACCCTTAAAACAATCTACCTAGCTCTTAAAATAATGTACCTACCCTTAAAACAATCTACCTAGCTCTTAAAATAATGTACCTACCCTTAAAACAATCTACCTAGTAATGTCCCCTAAGGGGCTCCGTACCAATCAATTCTTTAAAGGCCAACTTGCAGGTTGTATTTTTGTTCAATACACAATGTGGACTAGGACAAAGGTGACTTTCATGAAGAGGAAAAAAAAATTAGCGAAATTGACCCAGTTTTAGCGTTTTTATCGAACATTTTGTCCGCCCAACCACGACCCTCATGCACGCGCATATTTTGGTCCACATTTCATAGCGTGCGTGTGTCAGCGTAATGATGACGTCACAGCAGGTATCAAGGCAGCAGGGGGCGCTGAGATTCACACGCAGGTAGTGGCGGAAGCAAAGAGCCCTCTTCTTACTACATCCTGGTTGCACTTGTTGACTACTAACCGAGGCAACACGTTGTGAGCTTGTAGATCTGCTATTTTATCTTCTCTAGCCTGACTTTAGTTGCAAGAATGGTTAATATTTGTGCGTGTGGAGGGTGTACCAATTCCACCCTTTCTGGACATAAAGTCCACGCTTTTCCAAAGAAAGGCACGCCAGCCTTTAGATCATGGGTGAGATTCGTGCAGTTGAAAAGGGGTGATTTTACTGCGTCGTCGGTGAAAGACCGACACTCCGTAATATGTGGAGCCCATTTCAGAGAGGAGGATTATATTCAAGGGGATCTGATCTCTCATAGATTGGGATTCAGGACTTTGGACCGGGTGAGACTTATGGAAGGTGCTATACCTTCTATACAGTCGCCTGGACAACCCTCTGGGAGTGCAAGATCAGCTGCTGCAGTTCACAAACTTGGTTTGTCTCGGGTAAGTGTGGATCTAACTAACTATCTTTTTGACGCTAACATGTGTTAGGATTTGCAGGACTATCAAAAGTACATGTAAGCAGCAGCGGTGGAAAAAGTACTCAAATGTAAAAGTAAAAGTACTCTTGTTACAAATAAAAGTCCGGAATTAAAAATTTACTTGAGTACAAGTACAAAAGTATTGGTATCAAAATGAACCTCTAGAGTTCAACACCTACGTGCCACTGCCGAAGTGGGGGTCGGGTCGGGGGACCACCGGGGGCTTTTTTTCTCTCGCTAAACCTGGCAACACCGACCCTGGCATGGGGCTGCACGCAGAACTGTTGTTTATGACGTTGTTTGTAATGTTTTCGCGGGGGTCCCGGGACCCCCTGGTGGTGCCCGGACCCCCTGGTAGTCCCAGGACCCCGCGATGTGTGTGTCCCCGTCCTGCTCGTGTTTTGGACCCGATGATGGTTAGTTGTTTTGCTCGGATGTCGTAACACCAGCGCTTGTTGCTCGCACATGATAAAAGTACGCACATGTTTGAAAATAGCCGATCTACAAGCTCACAACGCGTACAGTACTTGAGTAAATATACTTAGTTACTTTACACCACTGGTAAGCAGTCAGTAGCGATGCCAAAATCAGAAGGGGAGGGGGTAGCCATGCTTCACATGACGCTTGTAAACAAGCGTCATGGTGCCGAGTCCCCCTGGTTTATAGCGGTGTTCGATTTTTTTTTTACATTGCCAACTCTCACATGTACATACACGTTCAGATTTCAAATATAAAGTGCTTACCCCCGAGCCACGGATGTTATAAGGCGACCCGGACCGTGATAAGTACCCGTATCAACCGTATTGTTCAATAAAAAGCATTTTAATCCGATCGCCGGCCATTTTCTCCAAATTGTCTCCCGATACTTTCAACCATGCGACACTAATGGTTGGGAGGTGTATTTGCACTCTGATACATTACCCAAAAAAAAGAAAATGGCCGGCGATGGGATTAAAATGCTTTTTATTGAACAATACGGGAGATACGGGTACTTATCGCGGTCCGGGTCGCCTTGTAACATCCGTGGCTCGGGGGTAAGCACTTTATATTTGAAATCTGAACGTTTATGTATGTGAGAGTTGGCAATAAGTATAAATGTTGGTGATATGAGCCCTCAGCTAGGCGAAACTGAGCAGTTATAATGCTATTCAACAGTGGTGGGAAAAGTACTCAAGTTTTGTACCTAAGTAAAAGTATCAATACTGCAATGTAGAAATACTCTGTTACAAGTAAAAGTCCGGTAATTCAAATTTACTTGAGTAAAAGTACAAAAGTATTGGCGTCAAAATATACTTACTATACAAGTACTAAAAGTAAGAGTACTCATTATGCAGAATGTCCCATTTCAGACGTTATCATATTTCTAAATATATATATATATATATATATATATATTGAAAATAGCAGATCTAATCAATCAACCTTTGATTGATTGAATACTTTATTACAGTTTGCAAAGACAAGCACAGGGAAGTACAGTTCAATACAAGGTCACAAGTTGTAAGCTTGTAGATCGGCTATTTTCAAATAATCATAGGGGTGAAGTGGCGTATATTTTGTAATAATAATAATCTAAATCTATGAAGTAACTAGTAGCTAAAGTTTTCAAATAATTGTAGTGGAGTAAAAGTACAATATTTGCCTCTGAGGCGTAGTGGAGTAGAAGTAGTGAAAATTGTTACATACATTTTTATTTGTACAGTAATTGAGTAAATGTACTGAGTTACTTTACACCACTGCTATTCAATGTCTGATATCCTATGTACATTTAGTATCATGTGTAGTATGTGATCTATTTGCAGGCTCATGTGCAAATTAAAATGTTACAAATTGTTATCCACATGCAAAAGCTTGAGGTACAAGAATATCATTGTCTAATGCAAGCTGTTTCCTAAGTCAGTGGCTCTCATTGTATTGTCAATGACACGTTAGGCTGCAGACCCCATTTGAAAATATTTTGTACTGTAGACTATCTTGTCATGTAAAATCAGGTTTCCTACACAAGTATGGAAAGTCTGTAATGATAAAAGTGTTTTTCATGGCGTTCGGAGCAGGCAGCAAATGTTTTTTACCACTGTGTAAGAGCACAGGCCAGAGTGAGTTTGATTCATTGAAAGCAAGGTTATGATCAGATCAAGTAGATTGCATATGAACATCCCTTAGTTCTGTTACTTTAGTGTAGGGGTTGAAGATATACAATTATTTCCAATATTTGAAAAGGTTGAGGTCCACAGTCTGTGCCCTGCCTGCGGTCTAAGTGTTGGAGTGTAATTAATAATAGTGAAATAAAACATTTTCTCATTTTAATGGGTACCTCCTGGAACCCACTATGAGAACCGTAAACACTGAATGCTCCTTTTTTTTAACAACAGACGCTTCAAAGCCACTCTGCGACTCCTGACGTGACAGAGGAGCCTATGATGGAAGAGGAGGAAGCTGGCCCATCTTCTGAACCCTCTCTTCCACCCTCTGAGCCACAAAGGGAGTCGGCACACAAGGCAACTCAGTATAGCTACCGGAGACCACCACACCGTTCTTTGGGTAGGTTTTAATTTGCGTTTAATTACGTTTTAGCCAACACAGCCTTTTATAGAGAATGGTTACGATTATATCACTTGTTGTTTTCTACAGGGATCCAGGTTTTCCCCCAGATGTTGTCCTTAGGGACACAGGCAGTCCCCCAAATGGTGTCTGTGGAAACACAGACAGACATTTCAAGCTTTGAGGCCAGTCCGATGCAAAGCCAATGCACCATCTCTCAGAGTGATAGCGAGCAGTCAGGTGAGGGGCCGTGCAACCAATTATAATCGATATTGGCCTCCCTAGGTTGGCAGAGGGAAGGTAGTGCCCAGGATTACATAGACAATATGCACTGGGTGTAAAAAATAGGGTTACAAAATCGTGGGATAAAAAAAAATAAAAAAAAATCAGAATGTGTTAATTATGTTGATGAACTAATCGATGTATCGACTAATCATTTCAGCACCAAAGAAAGGTGATGACAATTGGGTTCCAGAGGCTGAAGACGAGCTCTTCTCTGAGAACTCAGATGACTCGCCACACCTTGAAGCATCCTCTGCCCCTTGGTAAGACACACTACACAGTTACACTAATCTGTTCATGTCACGATACTGGCTGTTCAGTGTTAATCAAACTTTTGTTTTTTTTTCCTTTATTTTTTCTCAGCTATATCGATAAGTATATTGTGTGTCACAGCCAACTCATGGAGCTGTTTGCCACTTGCCCGAGCTGCTGTGAGGCCACGCAAGCCATCATTCAGAGACAGGAGGGGACATTTGTGAAAATCCAACAGGTACTTTTTATCCTGCACCTGTAGAAAGCTCTGGTGGCGTGTACCCTCTTGGAATGTGTCAATGTCATGCATTCACTTTGCATAGTGGACTTCATGTGTTTTGTCTGATCTTAGTGCAGTTTGAAGCGGGTTATCACTTTGCATTATGCTAGTAGACCGGGAGCCAGGCCCAGCCCTCAGGATGTTCTCTGCTAACTTTTTTTCACTATTATTTCCTGTTTGCATATACCTTGGGCCATCACAAGTTCATACTGAACACCACCAACTCGGGGCGTTTGGTCTCAGGGGCCCCAAAACCCCTTTTTGGGGCGAAATTCATGTTAATGGCAATATAAATTTACTAAAATTACATAAATTGTCTTACACATATGAAATTCGGCATGGACTATCCTGACACATAGGGGTAAGTAGCAAAATAGGATTCTGGTGCTTGCTACCATTGTATTTTTAAATATCCCCAACATCCCCAGAAACACACACAAAAAAACTGCCAAAATTCTGCACTATACATCAAATCGGAGAAAATGTAATATTCAGTCATAGTAGAGGCCTTAGGAGGGGTCCACGTGCGATTGCTTATTATCTATTTTTCTAGTTTGGATTTTTGGCATCCAGGACCTCTAATATAGGGATTTTGATCATCCCAAGAAAAAAAGTGTGGTTTTTTTCAATGTTTTATTACCCCTATGAGACCTGCGGGATTGCTGGCTGGAACGCCGGCGAGACTGTCTTTCGGAGACTGTGGCACGCTCAAATTTAGACGTAGCCCAAAGATGGAGATCCTTGATTCTAGACCAGTGTTTATCAACCCTGGCAAACGTCCCAATTTTGGGCCGGGGCTACTGCTGAGGTGTGCCGCGCCGTTTGAAGAAGGGTTGAAAAAGTATTAAAAAAAAGAAAAAGAAAAAAAATTACAATTAATAATAATCAGGCATGCAAACAGCCCCGAGGTGAAAAGGGTGACAACATGCTGGTTTTTTTTGGGTCAGGTGTCACACTATTGCCCTATTTGGATTCAAAACGGCTAGTGGAAGCTGAAAAGCTACAAGTTTGCATGTCTGAATAATGCAAAAACAGAAATATTTGTTTGCATTTGCTTTTTTTCTCCCCCATATATTTTCATAATAAAAAAATGCGTATCGTATCGAAGTTGTGTGCCCAATATCGTATCGTATCGTGAAATTAGTGTATCGGCACACCCCTAGTGTGTGTGTATATATATATACCGTATATATATATATAATTATATATATATATATATATACCGTATATCTTCTAGGTGTGCCCTGGGATCTTTTGGCTATGCCAGGTGTGCCTTGGCACAAAAAAGGTTGATAAACACTGTTCTAGACAACCTCAGGTTTCCAATGGGACCAACCTTGTCATGCTAGAACACATTTTGGCGAGGGAAAAACAGCCATCACCACTTTCCAAATCTCATTCAGTTTTGGGCAAGAACCATTTTGCACCCAGTACAAATATGTATATTTGTACTGCGTATTCTGCCTATTTTAAAAAGGAGACCACTGTACTGTATCTATAGCTGTATGAGACCACTGTACTTTATCTATTGCTGTACCTATTTTTTTTTTTGTACTTTATTTTATTTTTATTTTATTTTTTGTACTTTATCTTTATATTATTATCTTATATTATCTATTAACTATTATCTTTATATTATCATATATTATACATCTATTATATGTATATATATTATACATCTATTATATTATCTTTATATTAACTATTATCTTTATATTATCTATTAACTATTATCTTTATATTATTATCTTATATTTATTTTTTGTACTTTATCTATTGCTGTACCTATTACTTTATCTATTGCTGATATGAGACCACTGTACTGTATTTGGACCATTGGTCTATAGATGCAGTACAATGGTTTATAGATTCAGTACAGTGGTTTATAGATTCTGTACAGTGGGATATAGATGCAGCACAGTGGTCTAGATGCAATACAGTTATAGTCTCATACAGCTATAGATGCAGTACAGTGGTCTCATATAGCAATAGATGCAGTACAGTGGTCTCATACAGCTATAGATGCAGTACAGTGGTCTAGATACAGTACAGTGGTCTCATATCAGCAATAGATTAAGTACAGTGGTCTCATACAGCTATAGATACAGTAAAGTGGTCTCCTTTTTACAATAGGCAGAAATTACATATTTGTACTGCGTGCAAAAAACTGCATGGTTCTTGCCCAAAACTGCATGAGATTTGGAAAATGGTGAGGGCTGTTTTTCCCTCGCCAAAATGTGGTCTAGCATGACAAGGTTGGTCCCATTGGAAACCTGAGGTTGTCTAGAATCAAATGATATCTCTATATTTGGGCTACGTCTAAATTTGAGCCTGCCAAAGTCTCCGAAAGACAGTCTCGCCAGCGTTCCAGCCAGCAATCCTGCAGGTCTCATAGGGATAATAAAACATCGGAAAAAAAACACTTTGGACCACTTTTTTTCTTGGGATGATCAAAATCCCTGTATTAGGGGTCCTATGGATGCCAAAAATCCAAACTAGAAAAATAAATAAATAAGCAATCGTGCGTGGACCCCTCCTAGGGCCAGTGATGTGTTCTACCGTGGTACGCTGTGTACGCAGTATGGCCTGCAGATCTTTTTCGTCGCCACCGTATACATCCAAAAACGGTTCGAAACGGCGTATCTAATACGTTGATACGCATCTGATACGCTGCACCCAGGAGTGGCTGGGCTGGGGGGCAGCAATACAAACAGCAAGAATGTGGTCTGACCGTCTGACTAGTCTAACTCTGAGGTGAAGTCGTGAAGGCTTATCATGTGTGTGGCTATCGTTCTTGGGGTGATAATTAATGGCTACTGGTGAAGGAATTCACATATTTTAACGACCTGCCATTCACTTCATTGAACGTAGGTCACTGAATTGAGTACTTCATTAGTATTCATTAGTATTGCCCCAAAAAGGGGTTTTGGGGCCCCTGAGACCAAACGGCCCCGAGTTGGGGGTGTTCAGTATGAACTTGTGATGGCCCAAGGTATATGCAAACAGGAAATAATAGTGAAAAAAAGTTAGCAGAGAACATCGTGAGGGCTGGGCCTGGCTCCCGGTCTATAGTGCTTTCAATCTGATTTCAGCATAAAACCCAGTGTCTTATGCTGAATTCTGTGTTTTTTTTCTTCTTCAAAAACGTTCTCACTTTATTCCTCAGCCATAAGAAAGTACACACAGACAGTACACCACTGATCATTTGAATATATTTCATAGGTCTGTTCAGCATGTGGATTCAAGAGGGTTTGGCGAAACCAGTCAATGCTGCACAGAAATATGCCTGAGTGCAACCTGCAGCTCAGTGGAGCTGTACACTTTTCAGGGTGTATGCCCCAGCAGACATTCAGAATGCTCCAGCTATTTGGCCTACAGTGCACCAGCGTGAACACCTACTTCCGCCATCAGCGCTACTACACCATTCCCACCGTCATCCAGGCCTGGCAGAGCCAGCAAGCCAGTATCCTCAGTGAGCTGAAGGAGATGGAAGGAGGATTGATTCTGTCTGGAGACTGCAGGTTGGTTACCATGCTCATTGTTATATTCATCATTAGAATATACACATAAGTACAACATTAATAATTTGTATATTAAGACATTTGGCATCTATCCATAATTTTCCTCTTGCCTTGTGCTTTTTACAGATCGGACAGTCCAGGACACTGTGCCAAATACGGGACATACTCCCTTATTGAGGACCGGCTGAATAAAGTCATTGACCTTCAGCTTGTACAGGTCTGTTATTCATGCATCATGTACCTTCTGCCATATCTATGTGGCTACATTCTACTTTGTTTGTGTTTGGGATTCCCATTTGTTTAGGTTTGTTTTTTGTTTCTCTGATTGTGCTCCAGAGTTCAGAAGTTGCTAACAGCAACTGGTGTGAGATAGAGGGCCTGCAACGCAGCATCAAGTTACTGAAGGAGCAGGACTTGAAAGTCGCAGTCCTTGTCACCGACAGAAACCGCCAGGTACAAGTGACAGACAGACACACACAAACACACACACACTTTCTCTGGTGATAGTTGAATTGGCAGAAAAGTCATGGAGGGATATTTGTGTAAACTAAGGGAGGCCACGTCAAGGGTAACCAAATAAATGTTGGCAGTGGAATTGGAGATATTTACCTCTGAAAGCTGTTGAATAAAGTCTCCTGTGTTTATAAGATGGCAATTTGGTTACAATGGGTCTCATGTGGCGATCAACTTGTGGCGATCAAGAAACTGAGAGGGGCTCTGTGGTGATAGATTACTTTTTGTATTTTTTTTACTTTAGAAATAGAAATATTTGAATGTGAATGCATTTCAAGTTTACTTGAGGGTTAGTTAACTCATAAATTCTGGCATGTATCTGTACAATTCAACCAATTCTGCAGGTAGCAAAATGGGTGCGAGATGTGCTGTGCGCTGAAGGAACACAACACTTCTTTGATATCTGGCATATTGCCAAATGTAAGTATTTGTCCTTGAAAATGCATGGCTACATGGAAGGCAAGACCAATCACAGTAGTTCAATTTTGTCAGTGCCATTTTAAAGTGTGTGTTTGTGTGTGTGCGCGTGTGTGTGTGCGTGCAATAACAGCCGTAGGCAAGAAGTTGGATGCCCTTTCGAGAGAACGTGACTGTGAGGTTGTAAAGCTCTGGAAGCAGTCTTTTGTGAACCACCTCTACTGGACCGCCGGTTCTACTCCCAGTGGCAATGCAGACATGATGGAGGCAAAGTGGAGAAGCCTGGTCAATCATGCTCAAGACATACATGAGCATGACACGCCTGCATTCCCTGCCTGTCAGCATGAGCCATTGGAAGGAGAGGACAGAAACAAGGAGTGGCTTGAACCAGGTATCTATCGCTCAGGAATGTGCAAACGTTCACTTTTTCATGATCTGTTACTTTGTTGATGGTCTGAATGAATATCTATGTGAATTAAGCAATATTACACGAGAGGGTGTGCTTTACCGTCATTATTGGCACGCCAGTGATGCGGTCAGGAACGAGGCGAAGCCGAGTTCCGCGAGCATCACTGAAGTGCCAATAATGTAAGGTAACGCACACCCTCGAGTGTAATATTGCGATTATACAACAGTTACCAACAAAACACATCCAAATGTATTCATATTGTGGGGCAATTCATAATAAAAATGTTTCGCTATTATCCGTTTCCCTGTAAAGAGACGAGTTTATTTGACTGAGACATTAAATAGTCCCTGTAGCAGCGCTCTGAGGCACCGTCTCATCAACACAGCTGAGCTATCAATGCTTGAGCAGTGGAATGAATTCTAGTAGGCTATATGCTCCGTCGTACGACCGTGTCACGTGGCCAAAATAACTGATCTACAAGCTGACAATGCGTCGCCATTGCGACGCGTTGTCAGCTTGTAGATCAGTTATTTTCGCCTTGCTGTTTGTTTTCCTACCGTGGGACAGCGTGACGTCACAGCACAGCTGTGCCATATATGGTCTAATCAGGTGCGGAGTGATTTATTATGTGATTAGGCCTGTGCTATCATGCTGGTTTGAAGCACGGCTAGATGGCTATTTCAACCAATCAGATTGCTTGGTCGGAACTACCTGTTGTATAATAACCTTTCACAAATATGTACAAAAAAGCATATGATCAGGGAGAGATTGAAAAAACTGTTGATGCTGATGTTGTATGTGTGTGCAGGTTCATCAGCAGCTGTTCAACTGGAGGCTCTTGTGAGTCAAAAACTGTTCATCAAAGACGTACGGCAGCTGTCTCCCCAGAATCAAACCTACTCACTCGAGGCGTTCCACTCCCTGATGATCCGCTTTGCCCCAAAGCACACAGGGTTCTCCTTCCTTGGAATGCATAGCAGGTACAGTCAGACTATTAAGGATCAGTGTCGTAAGATAATTTGGTTTTGGCAGTAAAAATGCAAAATTAGAAATTTCAATACATTGAAATTTCAGAATGATTAAGTAAATGTATTCTGAATGAAAAGATCTTATACTCATTACAGTAGAATAAAAAGTCACCGCACACTCCTGTGTACACAATATGTTTTTGCAATCGGCAGCGACTCTTATCCCACAGTGTTTATTTCGTTGGCTGGCACCTTGCAAGGACTGGTGTGCACTTGCACCCTTGGTAACTGTGCCTTCATCCTCATCTCTAAATGAAGGAGAGACATGCGCAATCCACAACCAAACTTGGGCAGGTGCTAAGCAAAAAAATATAACATGAAAACTGAAAGAGAACGCTTGCACACTGCAGGCTCCAGTTGTAGGATTTCTTTTATTACACCTGAGTGCTGCTGTGATGTTTCGGGCTCTCGAAACGTCACAGCAGCACTGTTCTTACAACTGGAGCCCACAGTGTGCGAGCGTTTCAGTTTTCATCCTCATCTCTGACATTAATTATCATAAAATTAATTCTCATAAAATGTTTCTCCTTTCCATAGGCTCCTTTTAGCAGCTATGCATTACAACCACAATGGGAACAGAACAGTGGCCACTACTTGTGCTGGAGAACCACGCTACGCAGTGTCCTACCCTAGGTTCCGTAAAGGGAAACATGTTGTGCATCCCATCAAAGACAAACCATCTTACGGTGTGTGTTCAATAACTATTTGGAATTATCAACAATTTGCATATTTGGAAATACTGCTATACTTTTATAATGTGTGTGTTTCAATATAATATTCTCTTCTCTTCAGACTATGCATTTGATTTGATGGGCTCTTTGAAGGACCAATATGCCAGAAGTCCATCAGCCCTGAGAGCCGTCAGTGAAGGTTTGGCTGCTGCTGCTCCTGCCCCCATTGCAAGAACCTTCCAACAGGTCGACAAGGCTGAAGCTGTGACCCAGTACCTGACACAGCAGTCCCGCTTTTCTTCTGGCCACCAGGATCGCTAGCTCTGCTATCTGTGGTGTTGGGCTGATGTCACCTTGAAGTGGGTAGGGTCTAACTCTGAGGCGATGGCTGTCTCGGAGGACTTTATATCTGACCCCAGTATCTCTGTCAGAGCATCTATGACTGTGTGTGTGGAACAGAACACCAACTCCCACTGACTAATCCCCTCTTATGGGCACAACAGCAAAGGCATTGGACTGAACTGAGGTTGCAAGGGAAGACTGCATGTCTCGCTGCTGCGGACCATTCTGTCTGTCATTCTGTGTTAAAAAATGTTGCTTTAGACGAATGCATTGTTGTCTTTACTCTGAAAGCGAGGTTGCAGGTTTTACCTTCTAAACTTAACCTCTCCATCTGGTTTCCAGGCAACCATGCTCCTCACTGTATACATCATGGTCATGAACAAATAGCTGAAACCATGTCCCACATCTTAAATGGGTGCCATGTATACAGGGGACTCTACATAAGTATAGCCTGGTAAACCCTCCCTCCGGAAATCTAATTTCTATTTGATTCCAGGAGTGAGTCTGGCCTGATAGCCCATTGTGGGGGTTTCTAGTGGAATTACCAGCTAACCGAGCCTATCAGCGTCGTCGCACATCGTTCTGTGATTGACAGCGACAGTTGGCCAATCAGGTGGCGAGTTCGAGTGAGCCCAAAACACGAACGGCAGCCATCTTTTTCTGTCCGCTATAATCTCCGCGATTTTTTGACTTAAAAAAGCTCTCTAACTTCTATTTTGAGGCACGGAATTTACTTATAAGATATCGTTTGGATAGAATTTAGTTGTTTAACTTCATATATGTGGTCAATTAATCATGACAAAGCCTATTTAAAAATAAAAATTTAGAGAACCGGTAGGGGTGGGCAGTGACACCCATGTACCCGAATAAGGCAACCCATTTTGGGCTTGGCTGTCTCAAAAGTCCCGTTGACGTCACATTAGACTGGTGAACTGCTGATTGGCTGAAGGGGAAAAAATATCATTGGCTGAAGGGGTTGTCAGTCAACGGTATTACTTCCGCCCAACTCAGCCTGCAGCCAATATTGCAGAATGGGCGATAAGGCCAGACTCACTCCTGGAATCAAATAGAAATTAGATTTCCGGAGGGAGGGTTTACCAGGCTAACATAAGTAGGCATGACAGAATAGTGGATTTGATATCTAAAGATATCACTTCTATTTTCAGGTCCTCCATCATGCTGTATAAGCATTCTACTGTGAAGCCGAGCATGTTTAACCTGTGTAACGATGATTCTGTGTTCTCTAACATTTCAGCTAACACCCCTGATGTCATTGTTGTTAATGAAAACCATAGGGAGGTGTTCATTCTCGAGGTCGGCTGTACTTTTGATTACAGCTTAGAGTAAGCCTTCCTAACCAAAGTGCTGAAATATCATCGGCTAGAGCAGACCATCTCTCAGCTAGGCTACAGATGTAAACTTTTGGTTTTTATCTTTGGTAGTCTAGGACACGTGCACAAGTTGGTTGTGAGGGCCCTGCAAATGGCCGGCCTCTCCAAAAGGAGGGCTAAACAATTAGGGTGTTTTCTGTCTTTGAACTCAGGTGTCTGTGTGGAGAATCAACCTATGACCACTGGTATAGAGTGTGTGTTGCAGAGAGGCAGCCCTATTGGAAGCTAGTAGAGGATTTACTTTGTAACTGGCTGTTTCCCCATTATCTGATTTAGCACCCAGACCTGAGACCATCCGTTGTATAACAACACCCTGGATTTGAAGGTTCCTGTCTGAATCCTTTCGTGCTGCAGAGAGCATATCTCGCCAGGAGCATGGAGCCCTCAGCTATTATAGGAAGCCGCTCAATTTGGAGGAGGCGTTGTTTCCTTTACCCATGATGATGATGTTGTTGTTGTTGTGGTCCGCTGTGTTCGACAAGTATTTTGTATGTAACAATGCTCTGCCTTACATGCACTTTGTAACTGGCTGTTTCCCCATTATCTGACTGCACTGGCAGTGTTTATGTCCTTTGTACATCTTGTACTTCGGTCCTTTGTACATCGTGTACTTCTGTTTGTGGACATAAATAAATATTTCAAATGTGTGTCTGTCTGTGATAAATAAATGTTTTCTTCAACTCAGTCTATATCTTGCGTTTGGCTTCCCCTGTTGATAACAGATGATATACTTGTGTTGTGTAAGCAACTGCTCTTTAGGTAAGCAATTTGACATAAATGCTACTTCTTGATATCTGTTAATGACATGTATTTACATTTTGACAACCTGGTCTGTAAGTAGAAGAAAAGATTAAATGTTGACTATACTACACATGACTGTTTACTGTGTAAGAAGCAAATGATGAGAAAATCAATGTGTTCTTAATCAAAACCCTGCATGGTTATTTATGACTTGTTATGCTATAGCAAGTCCAATTGTAATATGTTATGTTGTAATTGTTATGCTATAGCAAGTCCATATGGTCAATCTGTGATAAATGATAACATAGATGGCATATAGTATATCATATCTTTGACAATAGTGACCAAATGTTTTTGGCATCTAAAGAAGAAAAACATGAATACCGTCAATTCAGTTCAATAACTTTATTGGCTCAAGTCTGGCCATGAGAAGCCTCTGTAGTTTCCACCTTCCTCTGGAAATGTCTGTCTGATGGCGTGGACTACACAGGCAGGTACGACCCTCCTACTGTGGCGACCAAGTTTACCATAAGCCCAGCGAACCATCTGTCTGTATGCTGTGTAGCGGTATTGGCTGGAAGAGAGAGATAGATTGTGCTTTATTAATCCTGCAAGGGAAATTCAGGTGTCAGCACTGCAGTAGGCATGAAATACAGGTCATGTTCATTTCAGGTGCGTCATAAAACTTCATAAAATATTGTACAACTTACTCAAAAGTCCTGAGGGTTAGTGCTCCATGCTCCTGGCGGAAGGCGAGATATGCTATCTGCAGCACGAAAGGATTCAGACAGGAACCTACAAATCCAGGGTGTTGGGTTATACACCGGATGTTCTCAGGTCTGGGTGCTAAATCCTCTACTAGCTTCCAGTAGGGCTGTCTCTCTCTGCAACACACGCTCTCTATACCAGTGGTCATAGGTTGACATTCTCCACACAGACACCTGAGTTCAAAGACAAAAAAAAGAAAAGGTCTATATATTATATCAATGGGGTCTGTGGCCTGATGCATATCAAACTGGGGGTCCTTGAAATTAAAAAATACTGATGATGAGTTATTTAGGCTATATAACAACCTGGACTATTCTATTAGCAACAGCATTCAAGTAACAATCAACATATTTGTAGCCTACTTTGTGAAAATGGAGGTCAGAGGCAAATTCTCATACTTTTAATAAGGTTGACAGTGGTGTAAAGTAACTAAGTACATTTACTCAAGTACAATGTTGAGGTATTTTTTTTACTTTACTGGAGTATTTCCAATTTTCAGTACTTTTACTTCTACCCCACTACATCTCAGAGGCAAATATTGTACTATTTTTTTGAAAACTTTAGTTACTAGTTACTTTGTAGATTTCGATTATTATTACAAAACATAACTAACCACTTCAGCCCTACAAGCACTTGTGAGCTTGTAGATCTGCTATTTTCAAAAGATTTTTCAAAAACATTTTGTACTTGGGACATTCTGCACCATGAGTACTTCTACTTTTGGTACTTTTTGACAGTACTTTTGTACTTTTACTCAAGTACATTTTACTTGTAACAGAGTATTTCTACATTGCAGTATTGATACTTTTACTTAAGTAATACAAGTACTTTTTCCAGCACGTTATTGATACAATGCAACGTTAGGCTATACTGCTGATAATGGCGCTTACCAAGACGTCTGACCGATCCGCCATCTGTTGTTGTGACCCCATGTCTCCATCTCCTGGCGATATCGAGGTCTGACAGAAGAGGCATCTGCTGCTGGTCTCGGTTGCCTAACAGGCTCGAAATTGTATGGTGCTGGTCCGTCAAAGTCTCTCCGACGATTAAACCCATTTTCCTCTTGTAAGGCGTCCATTTTGGATCAAGAAAATGGCTTTTCCGCGCTAGTCAAACTCCAATGTAGTGGATGAGAGAGAGGGAAAAGTAACCTGCTCTGACGTCACGGCGCTGATAGCGTCTAACAAGGTTTTTGTTTGGCTCCATACATGTGGTTCGTGCGTGGACATTTTTAACCCTTTCTGAGCGGAATTTCCGGCGTAAAATGGAAAAAAATAAATATTGAAATTAGATACCAATGATGTAAACTACACATAATTGAAGAGTAGGGTTTAACCTGCAAGTTGGCCTTTAAGACATATAAAGGCATACAATACTATAGGCCTACAAGAAATCCTCAATACTAGGAGCAGTAAAACATATTTACAGAAAAACTGTGGGGGGTCATTTATTTTGTCAAGCTAGAAGACTCGTCTAGGTCCAGTCGCAAATTGCAGGCAGGTTATTTTTCATGGCGGTTTAGAAGGAGGGTAGGGAGTGACACTTTTTGATGGCTGGTGGTAGAGCATTCCACATTTTGGTGGCAGAACAGTTGAATTAATTCATCCCCATTTTGTGCCCAATCTGTGGGGAATGAGATCAGTGGAGCGCCCTCCTGTGTTGTGGCCGTGGGTATGTCTCACTCTTTTGAAGTAGTTTGACGGGTACATTGAGTCCCTTCAGTATCTTGAAAACCAGGCCCATTGCAAGTTTGTGTACTCATCTACCCTGAGCCAGCATGAACTGAACTTGTGCATTCAGGTCAGAGGAGGTCTGTTTTCCGAGGAGCTTGAACGTACAGCCACCCTATATACTGCCTGGTTGTTCAAAACGATACAAGGAGGTATCGGTTCAGGAGGTGAAGAACTCAAGTGCAGAACGACCAGTCAGTCAGTGCAGTGAAGATGCAAAGGTTTATATTTTATTTTATTTTAACACACTAGGAAACCACCAGGAACAAAATACTCAAGGACTTAGAAAGACTTGGAATAACTTGGAATACACAGGGAACAAGGACTTACCTCGTCGCTTACAACGACAAACTGACAAGGACCTGAACACAAGGGCAAATATAGACACAGAATAACTCACAGGTGAACTCAACTGACAATCAACACTGGGATAGGCTAGGGGACTAAGAGGACACAGCTGGAAACACTGGCCAATCACAGGACTGGTTTGGGTAACAGTTAGCTATAACAAACAGGAAGTACGGGAACAATACAATATTTTTCATGCTTTTTTTTGTAGTGGTATTTTTTCTCCGTATTTTTATTTTTGAACTGTTTGGTTGCTTATGAAATAGGTCTATGAAATTAATTCAAGGACCCCAACGGAAACAAGTCCGGACCTTTTAGGTCGGACCTTTTAGACAAAAGTATTATAAATGTAACTGTATTGTTTTACATTCTTTTGCCTAATAAAAATTTCAATCAATCACTACAAAATAAGATACACTCTGGGGAAACTAGTATAACACTAGAACAATACAAGACCAAAACACAAACATAGAACTACAGACCCTAGGCATAACGAAAAAACATCACATGGATGCACCTGGGACGTATCATCAGTGCTGTAGCCTGGGGTCAACGGATGTGTCGGGTCTCGCAACAACATACACCCTCGCCCAGGTGACCCAGTCGGGGTTGATCAATCCCCGACTTACGTCCCAGTAGCTACCCACGTTCAGTCCTCTTAGGGAAAGACAGGGCCCCTCAGTCCGCTTCTCCGGAACTACTCTGCCGGGACTGGGGGAGAGGAGAGGCTCTGGCACGTGGAGGGACTAGGCTCTGTGGATGGCCTCCTGGCCGGGCTCCTCCTCCGTCTCACAAGGTCCAGGACCTGAACGTTGTACCAGACTCCCCCGCTCCAAACATTTCATTCTGGCGTGATGGTTTCTTGGGCCGTGGTGGTACTGCAGGCTCCACTTGCGGCTTGCTTGAATGGCCCTCCTTAAAGGCCTCACCGTGGATTTGTTGGGCTTCTTCCTCACGGAAGACACAGGCTGGGGCGCTAACCCATACTGCTCCCGGATGCCGTCTAGGCAGAATATACTAAATACAATACCATATATACTGTAATAAATGCGGTTTTCTATCGTTCTACACAAATGGTAGGTAATGTCAGACCCTGGAAGCAACACAAATGTACAAGAGCGATCTTTATTAAATGATATACTCAATAGGCTGAGACAAAACAATACAGTGCTTTTACCCCCACACTATTAAAACCATTAGCTATTTAAAATGCAGGCCTATATCATGTGCAAAAAACGCTATACAACAATACAATATTTATTACACGGGTACTTAACCTGCCCTGTCGGCGGGACCCTCCCCCGGGGTCTGAGCTAGTGACCAGTGTTGGGCAGTAGCTAGCTACAAGTAGCAACGCTACATAGCTTAACTACATTTCCCAGTAGCGTGATGGTAGCGTCGCTCCTTTTGAACCAAGTAGCGTTTTCTGTGGTGACCTCAACTCGGACTGCGAAGAATCTGGGTGTGACCCTGGACGATCAACTGTCGTTCTCGGCAAACATCGCATCGGTGACAAGGTCCTGCAGATGCCTCCTCTACAACATCAGGAGGATTCGCCCCTTCCTCACGGAGAAGGCAGTCCAGGTGCTCATCCAGGCTCTTGTCATCTCCCGCCTAGACTACTGCAACTCCCTCCTTGCTGGTGCTCCGGCATCTGCCATCAGACCACTGGAGCTTGTTCAGAAAGCTGCGGCTCGTCTGGTGTTCAACCGCCCCAAGTTCTCCCACACAACTATCCTTCTCCGTTCTCTACACTGGCTCCCCGTAGCGGCTCGCATCCAGTTTAAAACCCTGGTGCTAGCCTATAGGGCAGTGAAAGGAACAGCTCCTTCTTACCTCCGGGCTATGGTCGATGCCTACACCCCTGCCCGACCACTTCGGTCTGCCACCTCGGGCGACTGACTGCCTCGTCACTCAAGGGTCCTTCTGGCCGATCCACACGGTCACAACATTTTTCTGTTCTGGCCCCACAGTGGTGGAATGAACTTCCCACTGATGTCAGGACAGCAGAGTCACTGCCCATCTTTCGCCGCAGGCTGAAAACCCACCTCTTCAGGAAACACTACCCTTCCTCTCTGCCTGGCCTAACGCTTGTTTTATTGTTGTATTGTTTTATTGGATCTTGTTTAGTCGATACACTTATTTGTTTTAGCTCCTGCTCATTTGATTTTGCTATTTTGTCTCATCTGTTTAAGGAAATAGGTAGCTGATATATTGCACTTTTACCTTAGTGTACCTTAGGGAAACTTCGCCGATTTTGCTGCCCATAGCGTCAAATTACGTTTTCTGCAGCTTCTCACCTTATGTCCGCACTACATGACTGCAGGTGACTACAGGTGTAGTTCAAATCCAAACCAACCCCCATAGCTCAAAGGACCGGCCCCGAAGGTGTCACTGTAACATTGTTCAACCTTCTTTCCCCACTCGACCACTCCCATTAGCTACCTCACATGTGTACTTTCCTCCGAGGTGGAAAGACTGGTGATGCGAGGTTACATGTGTACTATCATGGCGTCTGCAAACATATCAGAGTTCTACTTTAGTACCCGGACCCACACGCAGCTATGCGGACAGTGAGGAGCAACAACCCGTCGGGGATGTTTCCTAGTGGAACTGACAGAATGTACACGGACCGTTGACGGTGGACGCTTGTCTCTCGAGTAAGTAAACATGCTGTAAAGTTGCCACTATCACTATAATCTCATGTTGTATCCCTCGGGTAGACTAAACTAGCTTGTGGAGCCGTGGCGTGAACGGAACGTTTGTTATTGTTGACTTTGCCTGTATAGCCACGGAAACCCATTTTTTTTGGGAACATGACTGTCATGGCGGAACTTCAACCTGGTTTTGGCACTTTCTCCATTCACAACCCTTTCATCTACATAAACGTTCATATTTCAAATATAAAGTTCTTACCCCGTGGCCACAGATGTTACAATTGGAATCGGATGGGTCTAAGTACCCGTATCTTCCGTATTTTTCAATAAAAAAACATTTAAATCCGAATGGTGGCCATTTTCTCTTAGATGTATAATGTATCAGAGTGCAATATACATCCCAACCGATAGGGTCGCGTAATTGAAAGCATAAAGAGAAAATGGCCACCGATTGGATTAAAATGCTTTTTATTAAACAATACGGAAGATACTGGTACTTAGACCCACCTGATTCAAATTGTAACATCCGTGGCATGAGGTCAGCACTTTATATTTGAAATATGAACGTTTATGTAGATGTACGGTTCTGTACATGTAGAAAGTGCAAACACCAGGTTGAAGCTCCGCCATGACTGTGTTACAGAGCTACTCAGTACATGACGACGTCAGGTCCCGAAAATAGCAGATCTACAAGCTCACAACGCGTCGCGGACTCGACACTTTGTGAGCTTGTAGGTCTGCTATTTTTGGTGCGCATGCAACTAAGAATAAATTAGGTATCACGTCGGATGATATCCATGTAAACTAAATCTAATCTAATGTGTTCTTTCCAATGACAGGACAGAAAGTTGTCATCAGCCTGCAAAAATGAAGGAACTGCAGATGAAGACCTGGGACACTACAGCCATATATTTTTTTTCCCTAAATAAAACGGTTACATTTACACACTGCTTGCTCTACTCATTGGTATATTCTACATTGTGTAAGCATTTATAATGACAAAATGTATTTACACCCAATTCTATAAGGGTTCTTTTGAACTGTTTCATGATAGGAGATGGTCTTTCATTTGGCAGAATGGTACATAATTACATGACTGTAAGCATTACAGATATAATAGTGAAAAACTCTTGTACATTCTGTTAGTATTTACTTCTACATGTAATCATAATTTTTCTGGGGACCCCAGCACATTGGATTCAACTTTACTGGTCTTCGATACAATAGGCTATAGTAAAACCTAATATTATCCATATACACCAATTGAAAGCATGAAACGGTCTCATTTGAAAAAATAAAAAAAACCCGATTAGGCTGTGTATGACAAGAGTATTTGCATTGCAGTATTAGCATGTCATTCTAAAGTAATGCCCATGTTTTCTATAAGTTTAGTCCAAAGAATATAACTGGAAATGACAGTGAAACATTATGCTCTCAGAGATAAGGAGTCACACATGACATGAGTATGAAACGTTTTGTTTTATTATTATATTGTTGACTATGCTGCAACCCCATAGATGTCCCGACTCCCAAGTAGAAGATGGACGTCACGTCACCAGCACCGGACTGTCTACATGGTGGGATGGAATGTAGAAAAAAAAAATTATGCACGCGCGTGCGCGCACACAGACACACACGTTTAGTGTTACTATGCTAATTTATACATGATATATTTAGTTTACTATAAGATACAATCAAATCAATACAGAACACAATACAACAGCAGCCATGCCTATAGTTTCACCTTGCTGGCGCAACAAAGACACGGTGATGATGGGACTGACATCCTAGATATAGCAAACTTGCAATGGGTAGGCCTACTGGTCCAACTGTACTGGTTCAACAGAGGCAGATTTCAAGTGGTCCAAGAAAGAACATGGCTTCGATGTCGTGTTTTGTGATCCAAAGGTAGACAAAAAAGTCGGAAAAGTTGGAACGTAACATTCATCATTCTTCACCATTCAGTGTTGCCAGATCTTGTGAGAGAAATAAGCAACCAGGTATATGAAAACAAGCCCAAAAGAAAATACCTGTGCCAAGAGCACTTGAAACCTAGACATGGGTTATTTGAAAATTGCCGATCTACAAGCTCACAACGCGTAACGATGTGACGCAGTGTGAGCTTGTAGATCTGCTATTTTTCAAAAAATCTTGAGGGGAAAAAAGTGCAAAATGTGGAATATTTTTTAAACATTTCAACAACACATTTTTGGTAGGGTCTCCCTGGCAAATATGTTGGCGCGCAGTGCACAGATGAGGGTCCGTGGAAAAGTACATGAACATGTTTGAGAACCACTGGTTTAAACAACAATCAAAACATTTGGAAAAGAGCCCAAATATCAACTACATTTTAGAAACCAGCCGCTTATAATAAGCAGACATGGCAACACTGGCCAATGTGCTGTATGTGTTTGTTGATGTTGTTGTAGTGAGAACTGGGAGGGGAAAGTTACAATGTAGACCACGCCCCCACGCAGCCTCCTCCCCTCAAGGAAGGGCAGTGCCCCAAAGCATTGTGGTCATTGTAGTAATGCAGCCAAACCCCAGTCATCCAGTCAAAGTCAAGACTTCTATATTTTTCTGGCCATAGGGTGCAAATTTGAAACTTTGCTACTGTTATCTACTATATTATAATAGATAATTAATATATATATTATTAACATTGAGTGACTGCAAGTTCTTCCAGGGGTGTAATGCTCCTTTAGTGCTAGGTATACCCTTGGTTGCTTGTTTTTGCAGAAAATGCACTTAAGACTTCTGGTGATTAGTAGTTTTCGTTCCCTACCTATGTTGAATGCACTTATTGTAAGTCGCTTTGGATAAAAGCGTCTGCTAAATGACTGTAATGTAATGTAATGTAATGTAGCTATTATAAAGTTGACTGCAAAAGAAAAAAAAATCCACAGAGAAAATCCATGATGATTGGTTGGTTTAGATATGACGACTCACGATTGGGTAAGGGACATTACGGGTAGGCCAATCAGAGGCAGGATAGGGCGGGACATGCCCAACCAGGAAGTAAATCAAAACAGACAGACCACATAAAGAGCAGTCCGCGATGCGCAGTGGGATCTATAATAACGTGTCCGCGATACTTTTCAGTTGTATGGTACTTTTAGATGGATCATACAGTAACTAGTCTGCCCCAACGCTCCTGATTTCGTGTATAGAGGGGCGGGTGTATAGAGCCGGCGAGAGATTGCGGCTGATCCCATTGGTTCACCGATCTGTCCGTCAACCCCCGTCCCGTTAACACAACATTACGAGCGACGCCCACTGCACTCTGGTTGGTTGGGAAATGAAACACTTCCTCATACCCAGTACAGGCTATGGTTGGGCCAGGCTTTTATTTTTTAGCAAAACTAAGCAATAAAAGCCTGGAGATCGAGGCTATACAGTAACAGAAAGACCTATCCACCGTCCCAGCCATGGCTGTTGATAGCAGCCACAGAGCATGGATCACAGACGATATATTATAACTCTATGATCACAGACTGATCTAGAGTAGTGTTGATAATTCATATATTTTATATATATATTTATTTGGATTTAAATACAGTCTAAATTGATCAATTGATTTTACTTACAAAATGAGGAATATATAGGAATATTATTTTAAAATGTCAGTTTTGTTTGACATCACACATTATACATTATAATAAATAATCGAACTGAGCATTTATTGCCTGCTATTTGTTTGGTGGAAAGTTGTTCTTGATTAGGAAGTTGATAAAAAAAATAATTAAAAAAAGTAGTGTCGATGTAGCTAG
>NC_137609.1:2228239-2233239 GCF_963280865.1 Gymnoscopelus braueri
CACACACACACACACACACACACACCACACACATTGTTAAATTTGAGCCTGTGGCCAGAGGGAACAGTATTTCAGGGCTAGCAGCTGTTTAGCTACGTTGTCGCTACAAACGTAACCAGATAGCGTCAGGTGTGCGTTGGCTATCTGCTATACGCCATATGTTAAATGTTAGCGCTGCTGCCTGACGCCTTAGCGATACGCCTAGCGCTGCGCTAGCCTGCTGGTCACTATACGCTGCAACGAACGTCCCACAAACGCACACAAATGAAACCTCCATTTCACTGTGGTTCTCAAACAGTTTCATGTCAAGGACCCCACAGAATTGGCCTCGGTCCCGCATCTAAAAATGTGTTGTGCCAGAGACCCATTAGAAGCCAAGATTCCAGTAAACAAAATATATGTTTTTTTTAAACTAATGTACAAACATGAAGACTTTTAAAAAATGTGCAGATGTGAGCTTTTAGATCTGCTGTTTTTTTTCATAAAACTGTGTCACACAAATATGTTTGCTACTTTTGAATTCGTTTTTTAAAGTTAAAGTCAGTGTTTAAATGTGTGTGTGTGTGTGTGTGTGTGTGTGTGTGTGTGTGTGTGTGTGTGTGTGTGTGTGTGTGTGTGTGTGTGTGTGTGTGTGTGTGTGTGTGTGTGTGTGTGTGTGTGTGTGTGTGTGTGTGTGTGTGTGTGTGTGTGTGTGTGTGTGTGTGTGTGTGTGTGTTTGTGCGTGCGTGTGTGTGCGTTATATAGGCACACTCAAAGTATTTGCAGACTTATGGGTTATGCGCTGTGTACATGCATGCATTTGTATTGCTGAACATCCCTAAACAAAGTAGTAGTATAGCAACTATTAGCACCATTCAGGTGAATGAATCATTTTTTTGTTTAGGTAGGTCGACCTCCAGCGAATGCTGCATTACCCGTAGATGTGTGCAGGCATAGTATTTGCAGACTTTTAGTTATGTATGGGCAAGGCGTGTGTTCCTACGGGTCGATGTCTGCTTAGCTGCGACACTACACACACACACACACACACACACACACACACACACACACACACACACACACACACACACACACACACACACACACACACACACACACATACACACTCACACACACACAGAGTGCAGGTCCACCCGAGAGAAGTTTTTCTCTACAGCCATGAGGCAGGTCGTTGCGGTGTCGGGGACCGCAGACCTGGAGTTGCAGACCCCCAGCGAATGCTTCGGGGGTCCGAGGACCGAGAATCACGGAGCCCTAGCTAATGCTTCGTGAGCCCAATGCCCCTTTGTGAGAACCAATGAAAACAACAGCTTGTGACTAAATAATGACTACCGTACATTAGATCCATTGGACCACCCCCCCCTCCCCCCCACACACACACACAATTATTTACCACCGCTGTTTTTGTGTACCTCGTTATACATCTTCATGGCTACCGGCACAAAGGATTTTCTGAATGTATTGGTTTTACCCCTTGGGGAGGCAGAAATTGAATCTCTATCGTTAACCCCTGCTGAACCTTTCCAAACCTATGAGGGGTCCACGCAAGCGTCCATCTTCCTCGCTATACGCACCTTCATGGTGCACCTTCGTGGCTTTGTGACGCGTTGTGAGCTTGTAGATCGACTATTACCGGCTGTAACCAGTAACTAAAGTTTTCAAATAATTGTAGTTGAGTAAAAAGTACAACATTTGTCAGATGTAGTGGAGTAGAAGTATGAAATATTGACAAGTGGAATAACTCAAGAAAAGTAAGTTCCTTGTAATTAGAAACTTCACACCAAACCAGCAAACCAACCAATCAATGACTTCCTCTCATCATCGCCGATCAGCCGTCGCTATGATGACCTTGTCAACATCGATGGATCAGCGATCCTCTTGGGGGGGCGGGGCCTTCCTCTCATCCCCCCGCCCCGGTTAATTATTAATCATCCGTTTGATTGGCTGATGGCCGTGGTTGTTTGGGGGTGATTGACAGGCGACAAGCGGAGCGCGGCCGGCTTGTCACCGCGGGGCGAAAGTCATCGTCTATTCACTGTAACACGCACGCACACGCACACACACACACACACACACACACACACACACACACACACACACACACACACACACACACACACACACACACGCACACACACACACACGCACACACACAGGTTTGCATTACTATACTTGAGAGGACATTCAACATTTTAGGACAGCATATTTATTTTTTTTATCATGAAAATGTGTGCAAATATTTGAATTTTCTTTTTTTTTAAGCGGACATTTGTGACTTAAATCTTTGCTTCTGGGGGTCCCTGGAACTAAATATTTTACAAATGTTTGCTTTAAAAAGTATATATTCCAAGATTTGCACACATTTTCACGATTGTTAAAAAATAGCAGATCTACAAGCTCATAGCGCGGCACTCGAGCTTGTAGATCTGCTATTTTTGAATAGCCAAAGAAATCTTAAAATGACAAAGGATGCTTTCCCGGTCTTAAAGGGTCAACATTGCTAAATACAAGGCACAAGTTCTTAGTATCGATCGATACAATTTATTCTTAATAATTTCATGATTGCCATTTTAAACAAATTCAGACATTTTTAACCGTAAGCCCAAAGCAGAAACATAGCAGATCTACAAGCTTATAGATCAGCTATTTTCCGATGCATGACACTGGCACGCAATTAAGTAAATCACGCTTTAATCTAATTCCAAACCCTGAATCTAACCTCTAAATATCTAATCCTAACCCTGACCCCATCCTGAATCTATTACTTACAGTAAACATATCTCTAAAACCCTTTTTTTCATCCATAAAACAAACATTTCTGTTGTGAGGACCAGGAAAACGGTCATTACATGTGTCTCAGTCTCAAATTCTACTATACTTGTGGGGCCTTTTGGTTCTCACAAGTATCGTAGAACACAACACACACACACACTCACGCGCGCACACACAAACACACAGAGAGAGAGAGAGAGAATGAGAGAGAGAGAGAGAGAGAGAGAGAGGGAGAGGGAGAGAGAGTCATCGTCTATTCACTCTAATCCACCATTCTTTTCGCCAGAGTGACACGCCAAGAGAGTAAACATATCGTTAAAACACACAGACAGACAGACACACACGCACACACACACACACACACACACACACACACACACACACACACACACACACACACACACACACACACACACACACACACACACACACACACACACACACACACACACACGCACAGGGGGTCGAAAGGTATCAATCAACCATGTACGGAGCAGTACCTCTATTTAAAGTTCTACTGCGGTCAGAAAAGTTGTTGTGAGTAGTTAAAAATTATAAAGTTGTTGCTGGTCAACCAGTGGTTGTTGAAATTGTTAGAATTTTTCCCAGAATCCTCAGTTATGATCTAATATTCATCTCTGGTACATCAGTCAGTCCACTCTGTCACACTCACTTCACTATTTCCCCCCCTTTTGTTATATAATATAGTTTTTTGATTACGTTTGACGCAGTAATGTATTTAAAAAGATTTTCACAAAATGAATATATTAAGTTAATATAGCATCATTATCAGTTTAACCACTTTAACCCTATTTGAAAAGTGCAAGACACATTGAGATGTGATTCGTTGTGAGCTTGTAGATCTTGTAGACTGCACAAAAAAAAGAATATTGGTAAAAAGTGGAAACATTTGTAATTGTTTTTAACATTTGGGGGCCCCTGTTAATTAATATAATTTATAATTTATATAATTTATATAAATAAAAATAAAATCTGCTATATGTAATTTACACCAGATTTGGACCAGGATCTCCTGACAAAGTGCTGAAATATTTACCATTGAACTAATAGAGCCTGGCTGCTTGGTCTGGGGATAAATTGAATTTTGACCTTCGTCAAACCAGAAACAGGATGGTGTCAAAGGTCGTGTCCAACCTAGACAGAGGATCTAAATGTCTCAATATAAGAGCAGAGAGACCAAATACAACCACCCCAATTGTATTGTAGTTATATTGTATTAACATACTCTACCATACAGAGTGGATAAAATTACATTTTATTCATTACAAAAGTTACATAGTGCCACTTTGATTTATATAAATCCATATTAATATTTTTACATCCGTATTAAATATATAAATACACGTAATTTGAAGTCCTTGACATGAAAACATTTCAGAAGAACTCTCCTAAAAGCAACATAAAGGCACATTTTCTAGTTAATTTCTTTGTTCTTACATTTCATGTGTTTTTTTCTCTGCCGAATCAATAAAGTGTCATTGAACTGGCTGAATAATTCAGTGCATGTTGGATCAACATGGCTGATGTGTTGTTAATAAGTCATGGATGCTTGGATTTGGTTAAAAATGAATCAATCTTTCATCTCGGGGGACCGTTTTCAAGCCGGGCTATTTAAATCAATCCAGACCAGTGTTAATTTTGACAGCAAATGTTGATGTAGCTTTAGTCATATAGTCTTTTGAATATAATTCTGTTTAGTTTTAGTCTTTTTTTATACTCATTGGAAATGTTTTAGTTTTAGTCTAGTTTTAGTCGACTACATTTTGTAAGATTTAGTTGTCTAAAATGTATGTTGGCAGGCATTGATGGTGTCATAATGTCTGATTTATACTTAGCTGTGTCCCGAAAATAGCCGATCTGCGACACACTGTTGTAGAGCGGCTATTTTCAGCCAAGCATAAAATTACTTGGATCTCTTCTCCACTAGTCCCTCCCTAACATTTTAGTCTAGTTTTTGTTGACAGAAACATATTTATTCATCATAGCTTAATAGTTTTTATTTAGATTTCGTCAGTGAAAAAAGGCGGTCGACCAAAAATTATCATTTTTGTCATACTTTTTTTAATCAACAAAATTAACAATGAGCCAGATTTACAATGTAGGCATTTATCAGATGCTCTTATCCAGAGTGACTTTGCCATGTCACAATAAGTCAGTAAATGAGTAAATCTGACCCTAGATCTGTACTTTGAGGATCTGTACACCGT
>NC_137609.1:2249833-2254833 GCF_963280865.1 Gymnoscopelus braueri
CTTTATTATTATAATAATAATAATTATTATTAATATTATTTAAACAAAATCAAATATACAACTAGTGAAAATAGCCGATCTACAAGCTCTGTGAGCTTTTGGATCTGCTATTTTCACTACACTTTTATGGGACACACTCTTGTATGAAAAATAATGTATGAAAAACAAAAGTTGAAAACGGGAGATGCGAGGTTTTCTTCCCGACAACAAGGTCTCTTAATAATTCAACAGGTTTCACTGATAAATCAATAAACTCACCGAGTCATAACGACACAATGTAATCTGATATAATCCAATGTAATCTGATATATTTGGATGTAATTTGATCCATAAATCATCCAACCTGCCACCCTTTAAATTGTCTGATTGCGAAATGTCATGCAGTTTAATAGGTTCGTTCATCAATTGTTTGTTATTCATTTAATAATTTAATTGTTATTTTGTTTAATTGCGCTTCAAAGTAGATTTTTTTCGATTCATCCTCATATTCTTTGCATTAATTCAGCTCCAGTTTTTGTTTTGCTTGCATTCTTGTAAAAAAAAAAAAATTAAGTTAATTACTTTAAGATAATTATTATAATTCATATCGTGTTTTGGGTTTCATCAGGCAGCTGATACATTTTGTGAACACATTTTAGCTTTCAATGGTATGATTTATACATTATTAGTCTAATATGTTCTTTTAAATTTGTGTTAGTAAACATATCTTTTTTTCTATTTCAACACAATTATACATTTATCAACTCATTTAATATTTTTTTAAACATTTGCAAACTGTTGTTTTTTTGCATAACTTTTAATCTGGACATTAAACAAAGCTTCCAAATCAATACGTATTTATCATATCGATGTTTGTCATTTATTGGTGTTTGATGTCATTTATAGGATCATTTTAATTATTAAAATAACAACGGGTAATTATTTTAATCTCTTTAACTAACACAATAAAATTATCCGTTTTATTTAAACCTTTTCTAACTCCGAGAGTTAGAAAAGGTTTACCAAATGGACACATAAGGGTCCATTTGGTTCCATTTGGAAGATATTTTTTTCTGTGAAATTCTAATAACAAAGCATTTTATTTTTTCACTTTGTAGATTTAGATTATTATTAATAGCTGATCTATAAGCTCACAACGCGTTGTGTGCAACCGTTGCTATTTTCCAAAAAACCTTTGTGACACATTTTTAGAAAGTTTTGAAAAAAAAATAACGTGAAATGATACATTCTGAAAAAGAAAATAGAAAAAAAGGCTTTAATATAAATACAAATATATTTAGATTTGAAGCTTTAATCACATTGATTACATTTGAACAATATTATACTATACCATAATTATTATGTCAATATAACTTTTAAAACATTTTATATTTGAATGTTTATCGTTAATTAAAACAAAACAACGGACTAAGAAGTTTGTTTCTGAAAAATATTCCTGACGCAAATAATAATAATAATAATAATCATAATAATCATAATAATCATAATAATCATAATAATCATAATAATCATAATAATAATCATAATAATCAAAATTATCATAATTATCATAATAATCATAATAATATTAAGTCATTAGATCATGAATGTATTTGTAACTCTGAGAGTGTGTAAATGTCTTAGGCCTAAGGGTCCATTTGGTTACATTATTATAATTGTTAAAATAAGTGTTAAATAGCTCTACATTGTGATAGTAATCATTAATAGTGTTTGTTCGGTATCAGGAGTCCCCCTGTCTCTCCAGCTCTTTAATAAACATCCATTTTAACTCACACACAATACAAGATAAACAAGTGAAATTGGAAGTGATGACACAAAGAAGTGAGCAGACACAATTGAAACTGGAACACGTGGGCTCTCTCTCCTGATTCGCTGAATTTGGTATCCCACCCATGATCCATCCCATGTATTTTGCGTTTTACTAAAGAGGTGGAGAGAGACTATACTGTGTCACAAGTACAATTCATGTAAAATATACTCAAAAGTAAGAAAAGTAAATTGTCTCAATGCAGAATGTTCATTTTAGAATCATATATATCAGGGTTTCTCAAAGTGGGTGCCGCCAGAATACTTTGATAATTCATCAATATCACTTTTATTTAACTCGGATCCTCTAGTAAAACAGACCTGAGTTGCACTGTACTTTTGTGTTTTTTTTCCCAATCTACACCAAATCTCTTTGCCAAAAATAGCAGATGCAAGCTTGTAGATCTGCAGTTTTTGGTGCACAGGCAACAATTTTGAAGTCGATCTGTCTCTCTCTCTCTCTCACACACACACACACACACACACACACACACACACACACACACACACACACACACACACACACACACACACACACACACACACACACACACACACACACACACACACATACATTCACCCATTCCCACGCACAATGTTTGTTTTTCTAGATGTATATATAGATATGTATATTTCTTTTTTGTGAATCAAATCAAATCTAGTTCTCCGATTGGTTGCAGCTCCAGGGGAACATCTTCGCGGGCTTCGACGAGTCCCTCCTGCAGCGCGCCGAGGCCCTGGCGGCCGTGGACATCGTGGCGCAGAAGTCCCACCCCTTCAAGCCCGACGCCACCTACCACACCATGACCACGCCCTCGGGCTCGGTCGGGGGCGGCCACCTGCACCACCCGTCGGTGCTGGCGTCGCACCACGCCCACCACGGCCACCACGGCCACGGCCACCACCACCACCACGCGGGCTCCGGCGGCCACCATGGAGGGGGCGGGGCCCTGGACGGCGGCCCCCTGGGGTCCTCGGACCTGCTGGACCACCTGAGCGGGCTGAGCGGGCTGAGCGGGCTGGCGGCGCCCGCCGACGTGTGCAGCACGGCCTCGCACACCGCACACATGTCCTACCACCACCACCACCACCACCACCCGCAGGTAGGGGGCGTGCCGTTTGACAGAGCCGTTAAAGGTTTCTTGTATGGCGATTTGCTCTGTCGATGACGTTTCCATTAAAGGAACACTTCACCCATTTTCAACCTTATCGTCATATAATTTGGTCCTCACTATGCTCATTCTGTCTACTCACTCTGGGCCCTATTTTTAATAGCGTTTTAAAGGGCAAGACCACCACCTTGCCATGATGATCCAAAGGTGGACAAGAAATCAAAAATAATTGCTCCATTGATTAGAAATGAATAATTCAAAAATATGCTCCTCATTGACTTACATTGTAAGGTGAAACAGATCTCAAAGTCACTCTTTTAGCACATAAAAAAACACAAACAAAGTTGATTCAGACAATATAGAACATCACCAAACCCAGTACTGTTTGTTCTTTTTAATAAAAATCACAACTTCCTCTAGATTTTGCTATTTTTATTAGAAAGAAAACCCGGACTGGATCCGCGGATCCGCAGATCCGCCTCTTTAGATAGTTAAGTCAACAGGAAGCTGACATTTTTTATTAAAAACACAAACAGTACTGGGTTTGGTGATGTTCTATATTGTCTGAATCAGCTTTGTTTGTGTTCGTTTACGTGCCAAAAGACTTTGAGAGCTGTTTCAGCGTACAATGTAAGTCAATGAGGAGCATATTTTGAATTAGCAATTTCTTATCCATGGAGCAATTATTTTTGATTTCTTGTCCACCTTTGGAGTTACATCATGGCAAGGTGACTACACAACCCAAACCTCTACCAAAGTGGTCTTGCCCTTAAGACCTGGAGACGTGGCCAATGCGGTTCTGTTTTTTTGAGGAGGGTAACATGCGCCTTGGTGCTCTGCGGCAAACCGCCCTGAATCACACTATGGAGCCATGACTAATTCAGGCGTTTGTATTATGCTTTACCCACCACTGCTCAATGCTCAATTAAGTGGTATAATTAATTAAATTGATTAGTTTCCATTAAGCGTTTCATCTGTACCCTAACAGGCCATGAACATGCACCCGCACGGCCTGAGCGCTCACGCCTCATTGGGCGGCAGCGGAGCCCCACCCGGCGGAATGGGCGGATCCGGCGAGTCGGAACCCGACCCCCGCGAGCTGGAGTCGTTCGCTGAGAGATTCAAACAGAGGAGGATCAAACTGGGAGTCACTCAGGTAAACATTTAACCTCCATTTAAGATAGAGATTACTAATATGGATTCAGTGTTCATTTTGACAGCACATTTTAATGTAGTTTTAGTCATAGTCTTTTGGATAAAATTCCACTTAGTTTTAGTCATATGTTGGTCATCTGAAATGTTTTAGTTGAATAAATGTCATAAGAATTTAGTGTGTAGTCGACTAAATAATTTTATGGCTTCATAATGCCTGATTTATTATTCCGCTGCATGCTGAAGATAGCAGATCGGCTATTTCCGGAGCATGACACCTCATGTGCACAACCAAACATGAAATGACTTGTCTTAGTTCTATTAGATCTCCTCTCCACTAGTCCCTCCAACATTTTAGTCTAGTTTTTATTTGTTGACAACATTGTCAATATATATAGTCATAGTTTTAGTCATCATAGCTTAGTTTTGACATTTTTCATAGTTTTAGTCGACAAAATTAAACCGATTAAAAACCTAAAATGATTCCATCTCCCCCTTATGCAGGCGGACGTCGGCTCGGCGCTGGCCAACCTGAAGATCCCGGGCGTGGGCTGCCTGAGCCAGAGCACCATCTGCCGGTTCGAGTCCCTGACGCTGTCCCACAACAACATGGTGGCGCTCAAGCCTATCCTGGAGGCATGGCTCGAGGAGGCAGAGCGTGCCCAGCGCGAGAAGATGGCCAAGCCGGAGATCTTCAGCGGCGGCGACAAGAAGCGCAAGCGCACGTCGATCGCGGCGCCGGAGAAGCGCTCGCTGGAGGCCTACTTCGGCGTCCAGCCGCGGCCGTCGTCGGAGAAGATCGCCGCCATTGCGGAGAAACTGGACCTGAAGAAGAACGTGGTGCGCGTCTGGTTTTGCAACCAAAGGCAGAAGCAGAAACGCATGAAGTTCTCGGCGGCTCACTGAGGGTAGATACTGAGAGACTCCCAA
>NC_137609.1:2259833-2337333 GCF_963280865.1 Gymnoscopelus braueri
CCGATCAAAGGCCGATCTGGGTCAGATCGGGAGGTTTTTATCGGCGAGCGCCCAAAAAGGTCGCCGACAGCATAATCGGACCAAATATCCTGCCTTTACTCTGTTTGACCAGAATGGAACAGAGCCTTAATTAGTATCATTGGTAACACCTAGGATAGTAAGAAGAGGCCCAATTTCTTTCCAATATGGCTGCTGTGCATAGAGCCTATTCGGGTTTATTTTCGGGACTGGAAGTTCAAAGATGGCAGATTTGAATTTGTCGAAAAAGCAGCTTCAACCCTTGTTCATAATATTTTCTTACTGTCTATGGGAGTGATAGACCAAATGGTTCCAGATTTGGGGAGTGAGCTTCAGATGACCCCTTCATGGAACGGTAATTGGGAGGAGCCTACGGGTCCCGAGATACATTTAAAAAAGTGGGCATGAGGAGGAGGCGCATGACTGACAGAGGAGTAATGTAACTAAGTACATTTACTCAAGTACTGTACTTAAGTACAATTTGTAGGTATTTTGTACTTTAGTGGAGTAGGCCTACTTCCAATTATCAGTAGTTTTACTTCTACTCCACTGCATCTCAGAGGCAAATATTTTAGTTTGACTCCACTACAATTATTTTTAAACTTTAGTCACTAGTTACTTTGTAGATATTGATTATTATTACAAAACATACATTAACCACTTCAGCCCTATACATTTCGGTCATTTGAAAATATGACCGAAATGTCACAATGCGTCGCATCGTGTTAATCTGGACCTGTCTGCTTGCGCAGACAAACAAAAATAAACAATGTGCATAATGAGCTTGGTATATTATTATACACATCAACAGCCTTTTTCAGCAGCTGCCACTAGTACTTCATGTAAACAACTTCACAGTATCTTCTATGTACAGCAGTTTTAAAGTCCAAGAAAAAGACAGGAGAGGGAGGAGGTGATTTATTTTTTATCCCCTTCAGATCGTTCATGTGCCTGATTGGGATTGTATGGGGCAAAGAAGCTTTTTGGCTTAGTTTAGGTAACTGGCAGCGTTCCCATGTCTGCTTATTATAAGCGACTTTGGGCGTGTTTTTCTGTAAATTAGCTTGTAAGTGATGATAGTTTGCAGTTTGCGTTTTTTGGGGCTTGTTTCTAAAACGTAGTTGCTTATTTGGGCTTGTTTCCTAAAATGTTCTTTAAACCAGTGGTTCTCAAACATTTTCATGTCAAGGACCCCCAAATTGTATGTATTTGTCTGCGGACTGGAAATATTTTGTGCCAGGAAACCGTGTACCAGATTTGTGTTTTATACATTTATTCCAAGATTCTTTTGAAAATAACCGATCTACTAGCTCACAACGCATCGCACCGCCTACTTTTGAAAATAACCGACAATAGCCAAAAATAGCCTAAAATAGCCTATATGAAAATAGCCGACAACGCAGTGCTATTTGAAAATAGCCAATGTATATAGTATGTTTAAAAGGCTCACGTAGCCTTGTCGCTTCTTTTGGGCTTGTTTTCATAAACCAGGGTGCTTGTTTCTCTCGCAAAACCTGGCAACACTGGTAGGAATAATCCTCAGGGTATCTCCGTGAGGAAGAGTAAAAGTCCAAGTCCATCCTGGTGGCAGGCGGTGGTCATGCATTGTTCGGCAGTCTATGATGGTAGCCGGGTGGAAGCTGTTCATAAAGCTGGTGGTCACTTTCAGTTTGTTTGTTATAAAGAATGTTCGTAAAGCTGGCATGGTCACATTCAGTTTGTTTCTCATAAAGAATATTCATAAAGCTGGTAGTCACTTTCAGTGTGTTTGTTATAAAGAATATTCATAACGCTGGTGGCCACATTCATAATGTTTGTAACAAAGAATGTTCGACACGTGAAATTCATCAAAGTTTCATCTGGCCCCGTCCTGCTCCAATTGAAGCTCATCAATTATACACAATGTTGTGCATACATTATACATGTTTGACCAACGTGTAATCAATGTGGACACTGCAGGCAGGTAGGCAGGCAGGCAGACAGACAGACAGACAGACAGACAGACAGACAGACAGACAGATAGACAGACAGACAGACAGACAGACAGACAGACAGACAGACAAAAAATTGGGAGTAAGTGTACTGTTTGGCTGTACATTTTATGTTTGTTTACATACGTAGCTGCCATGTTGGATACGGCACAACATCAAGCAACACAGATTGATATGAGCCAGGTGCTCTGAGCCTTTGATTAGACACCGGTCCGTTATTGAGCGATCGGCCATTATCAAAAAAAAAGAACAGACCGATTAATTCAGGGATTGACAAATCAGAATCAAGCATTCAACGAAGCCGTGTAATGTTAAAGTGTATATTAAAAGACACCTACGAGTGGCATAAAACATATTTGGCTGCATTCCTAATGTTGCGATATGCTCTGATTTCAGAGCACTCTGGCGTAGTAGAGTGCATCAATTACATAATTTACGAACGGTTCAAATGAGCGTTCATCCCATGTATAACTTAAACTATAAACATGATTTATAACCAGTTGTGTTACATGTACATGCATGTTGAATAATCTATAGAGCAGCAAAGAAGCCACAACCGACATTTTGCAATGATATTTCATCTGACCGTCATTGTTGTCTTGTCACTCAACACACTCCCTGCCAAAAACGTAGATCTACGTTTTTGCAAATCCAACAGTTCACTGCCAATTTTTTTTTTTTGAGACACAGACCGAGCAGAAAAAAAGGTAGCATTTTCTCCTGAGCATTAGTGAGGACCAATTACATGTAGTTAGGTTGAAAATGGGTGAAGTCGTCCTTTGCTTATAAAGCATCAGTCAGTGTTATGAATTTTCGATTGGCGATGCTCCTATATAAGTCTTCTAGCTTGCCACCAGAAAATACCCCGCCCCCCGCCGCACTGTTTTCTGTAAATATACTATTACTGATATTGATTATTGTTTAGTATTGTATTTGCACGTATTGATATGTCTTTATTAATTGAATACATAGGGCCACAATGGAAACAAGCCCTCGGGGCTTTTTGTGTTATCCTTTTAGCATCATTGTATAATTGTATAATTTTTTTTATTAATAAAGTATTCAATCAATCAATCAATCAATCAATCAGAGCACTCACCCAACGACCAAGACAGAGCACTCTGCGGGCCGGGTGCATCCCATCGCTCTGCGGACGTTTATTTTTTGTTTGTCATTTTTTTAAAGATATTCTTTTGGCTTTTCTGCCTTTATTGATAGTAGGAAATTGGGAGAAAGATGGGGAGTGACACGGAGCAAAGGTCGTCGGGATTGGGATTCGAACCCGCAACACGCATTAGCAGCCTATAGGTGCCCGGACCGCCACGCCAGACGTCCGGGCCGGGGCCGTATTTCTGAACTGGGATTGTATGTGTCATGAGGCTGGCACCTGGGATGGTACCTCAATGGGCAGCTCATTCTAGGGGTTGCCTGTGCCACCCGTAGCCAAACCCCCCATTAACCACCTCTGACAGACAGGCCAGGACAGACAGACAGATTTGTTAAATACTCAACTAATCAGTTCATGTAATAATTAACCACTTATATGGCCTGTATTATACTTTATTGTACAATGGTGGCATACAAAAGAAGTGAAAAAAAAAAAAAAACACACACACACACACACACACACACACACACACACACACACACACACACACACACACACACACACACACACACACACACAGAGAGAGAGAATGTGAGAGAGAGAATGTGAGACAGAGAATGTGAGAGAGAGAGAGAGAGAGAGAGAGAGAGAGAGAGAGAGAGAGAGAGAGAGAGAGAGAGAGAGAGACAGAGAGACAGAGAGAGAGAATAGAAAGTGAATGCGTAATTCCCAATTTCCCACTATAGACCTGGTTAATTGACGCATTTAAATAATTCAATAGATTGATAGTCTATGTACAGTATCTATCTATCTATCTATCTATCTATCTATCTATCTATCTATCTATCTATCTATCTATCTATCTATCTATCTATCTATCTATCTATCTATCTATCTATCCATATGTGTGTGTATACAAAGCTGCTGTATTTTGTACACAAACTAGACTATAGATGCTGTTAATTCCATTTCTCTATTTACATTTATCCATCTCTCTGTTCCCCTGTGCCCTCTCTCTCTCTCTCTCTCTCTCTCTCTCTCTCTCTCTCTCTCTCTCTCTCTTTCTCTCTCTCTCTCTTTCTCTCTCTCTCTCTTTCTCTCTCACACACACACACACACACACACACACACACACACACACACACACACACACACACACACACACACACACACACACACACACACACACACACACACACACACACACACACTGTGTGTATTTTCATAAATAGACCTTGGGTTTTTCAGCTGCATCAAACTTTAATGAGTCACAGACTTGAGTGCAGCAACACCATCTGTCTCTCTGCCTGTCTGTCTGTCTCTCTGCCTGACTGACTGTCTGTCTGCCTGACTGCCTCTGAGACCATCTGTCTATCTGCCCTCCTGTCTGTCTGTCTCTCTGCCTGTCTATCTCTCTGCCCGTCTGTCTCTCTGCCTGACTGTCTGTCTGCCTGCCTCTGAGTCTGTCTGTCTGTCTGTCTGTCTGTCTGTCTGTCTGTCTGTCTGTCTGTCTGTCTGTCTGTCTGTCTGTCTGTCTGTCTGTCTGTCTGTCTGTCTCCAAGACCATTTGTTTCTCTGCCTGCCTGCCCGCCTGTCTGTCTTTGTGCCTGTCAGTCTGTCTGTCTGTCTGTCTGTCTGTCTGTCTGTCTGCATGACTCCGAGACCATCTGTCTCTCTGCCTGCATGCCTGCCTACCTGCCTGCCCACCTGCCCGTCCGTCCGTTCGTCGCTTGTTAGCTGCATATCTTTATGACTTTAAATTAAAAACATATTTAGACATGTAGCGTTTGTTATGGTGAAGTTATCTTAACCACCTCAGGATAACCACTCAAATTAGTGAAAATAGCCGATCGACAATGTCACAAAGTGCCAAATTGTGATGCGGTGAGTGCTTACAGATTGACTATATTGCTCATTTTCAATTCATTTTAATTTGATTTCAGACTAGTCATTTAATTGGTTACAAAAAAATTGTTTAACCCGTGTGTGTGTGCGTGTGTGTGTGTGTGTGTGTGTGTGTGTGTCTGTGTGTGTCTGTGTGTGTGTGTGTGTGTGTGTGTGTGTGTGTGTGTGTGTGTGTGTGTGTGTGTGTGTGTGTGTGTGTGTGTGTGTGTGTGTGTGTGTGTGCGTGCGCATGCGTGTGCGTGTGCGTGTGCATAATGTGCATCTATCTGATCTAATTTTTCCGTGAAAATAATCAATGAATATTTCATAGTTTGTGTGATGTCATAATTGGAGGTTCTAGAACAAGTATGGATATTTGAGTGCATGGGGGTGGGGGGGGGGTCTTTAAAATCAGACCTTCCTTCCACTTAATTCAATGCAGCGTGTTCAAAGAGATCCGTTGCTCCGTGTGCTGCTAATCATGTCTGATTAATTATTCATTACCTTGTCAGTCTTTACGAGTTTTTATTCTTTATATTATTATTTTTTTTATTATCCCCCGCCAGCGCAGGGCGGTAGCGAGCGCCCGTAGCCTCGTTCGGACAGCGGGTAAGCATCAGCGTTTAAATGCGGTACAATTTTAATGACGTGGAATTCAAAACGGCCTTCAAACTTTGTTAACATGTGCACGTGCGCATATGTTAACACACACACACACACACACACACACACACACACACACACACACACACACACACACACACACACACACACACACACACACACGTTTGTATTCCTATACTTGTGAGGTCATCAACATTTTAGGACAGTGATTTAGCGAATGACATTTTTAGAATTGCTTGCCAATTTTTAACCCTAAAGCATGACACCCCCTTCTGTCTCAAACTTCCTGAAAACATTCTGGACAGCGCTAACAACGGTAACGTTTTTTCACAAAAGCTCCAAAGCCACCCCATTCGGATGCTATCAATGCATTGAATGGGAGATTATCACGTTTTATCAGACCATTGAATGGGCGACAGGGCGAGTAGGCGACGTGCTGACCTACCCGTGATTTATCAGACCATTCATCTGGGTGTTATCCGTACCTACTGACCTACCGACGGAGACAACTTAAAAAATTCAGTTTCGGTTTTGGTTTCGGACCATGACGGATGTGTCTCCATGTCTCAAGCGAGCTGGAGCCACGGGAGGGACCACCGAGCAAGCTAAAGCGAGTTGCCGTCCTGAACGTTGCGACGACGTTGCGTCGCTCGCTTGAGCCTACTCAGCGCCGTTCGAGTTGTGTACCGATAGGCACAGAATCGTAAATTATGTTGTGGGGACTGCTCTGCCTCCGGGTAGGTCAGTAGCTCCTGATTACGCCCCAATGAATGGTCTGATAAATCACGGGTAGGTCAGTATGTTGCCTACTCGCCCATTCAATGGTCTGATAAAACGTGATAATCTCCCATTCAATGCATTAATAGCATTCAAAGCCGGTGCCAAAGCATGTGATGCTCTCTGTGAAAGGCAGACCAACTTGCTCCTGAAACACCACAAGCTGTAGTGCATGATGTTTCCACAAGGTGGAATAGTTCTCTGGAGATGTTGGAGCGTTTTTTGGAACAGCAGCCTGCTGTGGCACTGGCAGCAAGGGAAGCCAAGCCAAGCCGGGGAGAAGGCCTGCCTTGCCTCCAGTGGTGGAAAAAGTACTCAAATGTTGTACTTAAGTAAACTTATCAATACTGCAATGTAGAAATACTCCATAACAAGTTAAAGTCCGGAATTCAAAATGTACTTGAGTAAAAGTACAAAAGTGTTGGCATCAAAATATACTTAAAGTACCGAAAGTACAGTAGACGTACTCATTTTATATATGTTTTGTAATAATAATCTAAATCTACAAAGTAACTAGTAACTAAAGTTTTCACATAATTGCAGTGTAAAAGTATAATATTTGCCTCTGAGATGAGATGTAGTGGAGCAGAAGTAAAAGTACTGAACATTGGAAATACTCCAGTTAAGTAAAAATACCTCAAAATTGTACTTAAGTACAGTACTTGAGTAAATGTACTTAGTTACTTTACACCACTGCTTGCCTCACAGAGGAAGAGATGACACTGATCCCAGAGGTCGTCAAACCGATGACCCCCCTGAAAGTGGCAACCGAGCTCCTCAGCGAGGAAAAGACCCCACTATCTCCAACATTGCCCCAATGCTGGCCAAACTGCGGGCGGATTTTGAGCCAGATGACAGCGATCTACCATGCAGTCATTGTCGAGACAATCTGGGAACCCATCGTCAAAGAAAAGGAAAAACAGCGCCCTCTGCTGTTTTCTTTACCTTTGATTTGACTCTGGGAGGAGTGATTAAGTAGAACTATGCCGACTCCGGGGTTTTGGTCTGCCTTCAGCCCTCCACTTCCGGTGGTGCGCGTATGTTTTCATTCCCACTAACAATATTTCTCCAAGGAACACTAACACCATTTCTCCCAAAGAACATGGATCGTTTTGGTTATAAGCCCACTTGTTTCTATGATGAAAGAGCAAGTTAAAATGTTACTAACTTTCCGTGGTTTTGTCGGCTTCGAGGACGCTATTGTTAAATTAGTTTCTGTTTGTTTCCAGTGGGAAGCGAGCTCACAGATGTAAATCCCACCCATTACATTTGATTGGGTAAAGCGTGGCCTGCTTCCTGATCTGAAGGCCCGCCCACTTGTAGCCAATGTGCATAGGTTCTCAACGCGGCTCCCGACAGATTCAAGCGCAGCTCTGAATCTGTTCTTGAGAGATTATTGTCGAGATGAAAGAACATTTCAGACAGGACGTTGATTCCCGTTACACCTACGTATATCCAAGACCTCCGCAACAATGCTTCAGCACTTTATCCCTGCTTCAAGACCTGGAATTCCAGGGCACTCGGGTGGCACAGTGGTAAAGTCACTGCCTACCACCACGGAGGTTGTGGGCTCAAATCCACCGTGGTGCATCCGGCTTTGTCGAGCGTCTACACAAACTCAATTGGCCCGTGCTCGGGGGAGGGAAGCCGGATGGGGAGAGTGATAACGGTCACTACATGTACTCCTACGGGCTGGGGGCGGCACCTGTCAGTGAGGAGTGTTGGGCGGGAGGAGTAGGACAAAGACTCTACGTCCTCCTGGTGGGGGCTCCTCACTGGCAGGTGAGTCAGTAAGATACAACAGCAGTGATAACACAGAAATGTGTGTGGGGCGGAATTAATTGTCATAACGACTAAATTGGGGAGAAAAAAGGGTAACAAATTATTGGCTACTGGAATTCTACTACTGGAATTCCTGGATGATGACAACACTAGGAGAGACATGATATTCCTGGGGATAACTGCAGAAGTGGAGAAATTATGGTAAGAATGTGCTCAGTATATTGTAGTTTGTGTCTCTGTCTCACTCTTATATTTTCTCTGTCTCACTTAACGTTTTTCTGTTTTAGTTTGAAGTAATCTAATGTTGTTATGTTTATTTATTTGACATGGAAATCACAGTCGCATTGGACGAACCAGATGTATTGCTTAACGTTTATATAGCACTAGTGCTAGTTTTCAACACCTGTCCACCAGGAGGCTTTTCTAAAATAATAATATAATACTACTAATAATAATAACTTATCTCTGCTGATTATTGTCAGGCAGAGGATGATGACATATTGAATGAAAGCCAGGCAGCTCAACCAGAAGGTGATGAGAGATGCAGATAGTCTACATATTAAATGTAAAATCATCCTTAACACTTTAATTCAATTAATTATTTCAATGGACTAAAATCTTGTTTTATTTGATGGCCTTCCTGCCCTGGCATTTGGCCTTTGTGCCCTCGAAAAATGGACAACACCGAAGGCCAAGTGGCCTTGCCCCTAAAATAATGAAATTCCAGGCCTGGGGGAGGGGGAAGGGGGGGGGGGATGGTTTAGCTCTGAATGGTAATGTGTTGCAGTGGTGGAGAGAACAAGTGGATCTTCCACTGCTTTCAAAATTGGCCAGGAGCATCCCTGCAACAAGTGTCCCCTCTGAACGAGAGTTCAGCACAGCCGGTGATCGTAACAGCAGAGCGCAGTCAGCTTCTTCCTGAACACGTGGACCAACCATTCTTCCTGAAAAAAAAAAATACATCACTAAGTGAGGTGTTGGCAGTGAGGGTGGCATTTACAGAAAGATCTGTTTGCGAAAGTTTATTTTATCTTATGTTTTTGTTTGTCTTATGGACATTGCATATACGACACTATAAGCTGTGACTGCCAAATAATAGTTAAAAAATATTCTTTGCACAAGCAGTTGTGAAAGACCTAATTGTGAAAGGTTATTATTTGTATTATTCATATGGAAGCTTTCTGCCCCTCACTACCGTATTAACCTACCCGCTGAAGAGTTCATATTAGTATCTGTCTGACAGGAATATGGACATTACACTATTGAAAGTGTCACTCATTGAGAGGGGTGTGGTGTTACTGTTTACTGTACCGTTTACAGCAGCTGTGACTGCCAGTCATTGTTTACATTTTGTTTTACTCTTTAATTGTTGGAGAAATCACTCAGTAATTTCTGCTCGTTGCCCAGTTAGACTAGCCTGGGATCGAGACAGCTCCGCTACTCGAGTCACTTCCTGACGTGCCTACGTAATTGAAATACGAGGCCAGACTGATAAGCGAAGTGAGAAAAAAGCTACAGTTAGCCTACTGAAAGAGTCAACTCAAGCACATCCGTCTGGCATTCTTTAGTTGTTTAATAAGTGTACTGTCAAATTACACAGTCACTGTCAGACAGAGAACACAATTAGTACATTTGTGAATAAGGTTGGGATCCTTTAGGATTTTAACGATTCCGGTTCCTTAACAATTCCCTCTAACAAACCGATTCCTTAAGCCATTCCTATAGGGGGTTCCAAATGGACCCTTACAGGTCTGCATAACTCTGAGAGTGTACAAATGGAACCAAATGGAGTTATACAGAGTTATGGTGGTCCTTGAAATTGAAAAGTTAGAGAACCACTGGTATTGTAATTGTATAGCAGATGTGAAGTCCACATACCAGCTCTGACAGTGTGATAAAACGGGTTCCAAATGTGAGGGAACCAATTCCAGTCCCTCAATGTTGAATCCGGTTCTGAATCCCAATCAAAAAAGTTCAGCTTTTTAAGAGGCCAAAAAGAAGTTGCATAAAGTGATGCTAAAGTGAGTACTAGTAGAGAGTATAAGCTAAATGTGTAAAGACAAACAGCACTGTCTTGTTACATTTGCTGCTTATAAGGAATAAAACCAAATCCTCTGTCTGTAGTACCATACTGAATTGCATCTTCTTATTTTGTATAGAATGATTTGGTTTGCTTCATAGAAAACCTATAATTTCTTTGCATAATGTTGAATTGCATTGTACTGCACCGAATCGCATCCTATAGCACCGTATCGCATTGGGTAGAACTAAATCGTTATCAGATCGCATCGGGAACAGGGGTGAATCGTATCGTATCGTCAGGGCTGCCAACTTTCAGAAAGTTCTAAGAGTGAGACTTTAACTGTCATAATGCGTTCGGCCGCCGGTGAAATTTTTTTTTGGGGCCCAAAATTTAAAAAGGGCCCTTTTTGGCGCTGATTTAGAGGAATTTAACATTAAGACTGATGTCTTCACCCCCATGCCAGCTGCTCTCCCTGTCGGCCACCTCATGCTTATATAGTGTTAATAATTGCATTTATTCATTAATTCTGATGAAAAACACGACTACATTATGCTATTGTTAATCACATTTATTCAACATTGGGTTTGGACACAGGTTTCACTTAGAGCAAAGGTATTATAATATGTTACTCTCTACCTCCCCCTACAGGCTGGTATTATAATATGTTACTCTCTACCTCCCCCTACAGGCTGGTATTATACTATGTTACTCTCTACCTCCCCCTACAGGCTGGTATTATAATATGTTACTCTCTACCTCCCCCTACAGGCTGGTATTATAATATGTTACTCTCTACCTCCCCCTACAGGCTGGTATAATAATATGTTACTCTCTACCTCCCCCTACAGGCTGGTATTATAATATGTTACTCTCTACCTCCCCCTACAGGCTGGTATTATAATGTGACTCTTTACCTCCCCCTACAGGCTGGTAGACAGGCTGGTATTATAATGTGACTCTCTACCTCCCCCTTACAGGCTGGTATTATAATGTGACTCTCTACCTCCCCCTACAGGCTGGTATTATAATGTGACTCTTTACCTCCCCCTACAGGCTGGTAGACAGGCTGGTATTATAATGTGACTCTCTACCTCCCCCTACAGGCTGGTATTATAGTGTTACACTCTACCTCCCCCTACAGGCTGGTATTATAATGTGACTCTCTACCTCCCCCTACAGGCTGGTATTATAATGTGACTCTCTACCTCCCCCTACAGGCTGGTATTATAATATGTTACTCTCTACCTCCCCCTACAAGCTGGTATTATAATGTGACTCTTTACCTCCCCCTACAGGCTGGTAGACAGGCTGGTATTATAATGTGACTCTCTACCTCCCCCTACAGGCTGGTATTATAATGTTACACTCTACCTCCCCTTACAGGCTGGTATTATAATGTTACTCTCTACCTCCCCCTACAGGCTGGTATTATAATTTTACTCTCTACCTCCCCTTACAGGCTGGTAGACAGGCTGGTATTATAATGTGACTCTCTACCTCCCCCTACAGGCTGGTATTATAATGTTACACTCTACCTCCCCCTACAGGCTGGTATTATAATGTGACTCTCTACCTCCCCCTACAGGCTGGTATTATAATGTGACTCTCTACCTCCCCCTACAGGCTGGTATTATAATATGTTACTCTCTACCTCCCCCTACAGGCTGGTATTATAATGTGACTCTTTACCTCCCCCTACAGGCTGGTAGACAGGCTGGTATTATAATGTGACTCTCTACCTCCTCCTACAGGCTGGTATTATAATGTTACACTCTACCTCCCCTTACAGGCTGGTATTATAATGTTACTCTCTACCTCCCCCTACAGGCTGGTATTATAATTTTACTCTCTACCTCCCCTTACAGGCTGGTATTATAATATGTTACTCTCTACCTCCCCCTACAGGCTGGTATTATCATGTGACTCTCTACCTCCCCCTACAGGCTGGTAGGGCCTGTAATAAAGGCCAATCAAAAAGAAGGCCATCAAATAAAACGATGATTTTTAAGTCCACGGAAATAATGAATTTAACTTGAAGGTTAAGGATGATTTAATTTTAATATAGTACAAGAATAGTGTAACTACTGTATCTGTAAAATATAACCCATTTATTTCATAAAATTATGTATTGGGTTATAGCCTATTTGTCTCAATATTTGTCACATTCAGCCCTGGACTTCACTGACTGTAGGGGTCACATTAATCACATTAGAATAACAGATTAGAGATTTTATGTATTTTCCCCTATTTTCTGTATTTTTCACTATTTAAAATATAGTATTTCTTAATTTTTTATAATTATAGCTCGTAGATTGGCTTTTTTCACCATTTGAAATTGTTTTAAAATAAAAGGTAAACAGTTTTCCCAACCGACAGAGAGTCAGAGACAATATTTTGCCTATATATGGTTCTGTATTAGTGTATGAGTCAGTTTTAGCAGATTTCATTCTAATTGGCTACTGTAGACTGCCTATCAATTTCATGGGCCTGGGTAGGGCCACCTGGCCTGGCGGATATCTTCCCTGTTGCGCAGCAGCACGTCAGCAAGTGAAGGAAATGAATAAATACAAATAAACATAATGTTTTGATGGATAAATGCAAATGATTAAATCATATATATATCTTCGCTGTCAGGCCGAAACCTTGTATTTCCATATTTCAACTTTATGTTTTTTCATAAATGAATGCCTTACTTCAGCGGTTCTCAAACTGGGGTCCGGGGACCCCCAGGGGTCCTTGAGGAGTTACATGACTTTAACTATGAGAGTGTTCCATTTGTACACTCTCAGAGTTAGGATTTCTTAGTATAGATTGGGGTCCCAGAGATAGCAAAGAGGTATCAAATGGGGGTCCGTGGCCTGTAATGCTTATTAAACTGGGGGTCCATGAAATTAAAAAGTATGAGAACCACTGCCCTACTTCATCATACAAGAGTGTCACACTATAAGAGTAAAAATAGCCGATCTACAAACTCCCAACATGCCGAGATATGATGTGTTGTGAGCTTGTAGATCAGCTATTTTCACAAATTACAATTTCCTTTAGTATTGTTTGTTGATTACTTTTCATGCAGTAATGCTATTTTATATTTCATTTCTTCCTTCTTTTTTTTGTATTAAAAGTCTTTTAAAAAATGGTCACTTTACTGTCATCTGGGGACCCCCCCCAAACAAAAAAATTACGTGGGGACCCCCCTGGGCCTTGTGGGTCCCGACACACAGGTTGAAAACCAGTGATTTGACTAACACTGCTAGTCACAGTTTGTTGTTAAACCCACCAGCAACATGTATGCTGCTCACCAGCAGCCTGTGTAACGTTTAAGTCTCATGTAGTCAGACCCACCATTTCATCAAAATAAAATGATTTGTAAAGATAATGTGTTTGTAAAAAGGAGGTGGTTAAGTTATCTACCGTTTGACCCGCTTCAGAATCAGTCACGGCATATTGAGGCGCTGACACAGACGCGTCGGTCGGCGTTTCACGTTGTATACATTTTTAATTTCTCCACCAAAGTGTTGTGCTTCCTTAAATCCTTCTCCTTGGCTAGAGAGACGCAATGACCCGCCTTAAGCTGCCTCTGATTGGTTTGTATTAGTGACAGACGAGCGTCATGTGAACCGTGGCTGCAGTCCATCCCATCGCGCAGCGCACCTCCCAAAATCTGGAAAAGTCGTCCTAAAACACCCTCGCCCCCGGTCTAATGCGGTGGCCACGGACCGCGAAAAAAGGGTGGCAGTGTGTTTTAGGACGAGGCTTCCGTTTTCCACCCGGTTGCTCTTTTTTTTTTTTTTTGCTGTGAGAGGGGGGAAAAAGCGTGAGAAATGGCAAGTGTGGCGTGAGGCGTGAGAAGAGGTTAAATTGCGTGACTCTCACTCTCAAAGGGTGAGAGTTGGCAGCTCTGCGTATCGTATCGGCAGGGGTTCAATGTAATAATGAATCGCATTTTAATAGCGTTTTTCCAAGTGCTCGAAGCGCTTTACAATGGTTCATACATTGGGAGGTGAAGCGGCAAACAGTCGACGCCAGCGCCCTCACTTCCCACACCAACGGTGGCACGCTAGCGCCAACCGACTCATTGGGGGTAATGTAGGGTTCAGTGTCTTGCCCAAGGACAGTTCGACATGTGGACAGGAGGAGCCAGGATTCGAACCGCCGATCCACAGATCATTGGACGACCTGCTCTACCTCCTGAGCCACAGCCGCCCCAATGTATCGCTGGCAGTGTATCGAGGCGCATATCGAATCAGTTAATCGCTTAATGGTGATGGTACTGGGGGGGTTGTAGGGGTGTGTATGGTGATGGTAGTGGGGGGTTGTAGGGGGGTGTATGGGTGTGTATAGTGATGGTAGTGGGAGGGGGGTCGTTGTGGGATTGCTTCTCAGAGGGGGAGGGGGTATTTCTTATATTTCAGTTTGGCCTACTTGCTCTGTCTATCTGTCTGTCTGTCTGTCTGTTGCTCTGTTGCAGTGGTCCTGTAGCAGCAGTGTGTGTGTGTGTGTGTGTGTGTGTGTGTGTGTGTGTGTGTGTGTGTGTGTGTGTGTGTGTATGTGTGTGTGTGGCAGCAGTGCTGTTGAATAATGCAGTGTGTTCAGGCCACTGAGTTTCCAGTTTAATACCAATTTGCTTAAACCACTGTTTCCTCCTGAGGAGACAGGAGAGGAGAGGAGAGGAGAGGAGAGGAGAGGAGAGGAGAGGAGGAGAGGAGAGGGGAGGGGAGGGGAGGAGAGGAGAGGAAGTTTACACTTCATAACATGTGAGGGTTCAGACTCTTTCTCAGCAGGCCTCAGTCATCTCTTAACTCTTAACCTTCTCTAAAACACCCTGGACAACGCTCCACACGTCCTAGACTCTTCTCCCTTCTATAAAACACCCTGGACAACGCTACACACGTCTTAGACTCTTCTCCCTTCTCTAAAACACCCTGGACAACGCTCCACACATCCTAGACTCTTCTCCCTTCTCTAAAACACCCTGGACAACGCTCCACACGTCCTAGACTCTTCTCCCTTCTCTAAAACACCCTGGACAACGCTCCACACGTCTTAGACTCTTCTCCCTTCTCTAAAACACCCTGGACAACGCTACACACGTCTTAGACTCTTCTCCCTTCTCTAAAACACCCTGGACAACGCTCCACACGTCCTAGACTCTTCTCCCTTCTCTAAAACACCCTGGACAACGCTCCACACGTCCTAGACTCTTCTCCCTTCTCTAAAACACCCTGGACAACACTCCACACGTCCTAGGCCATTTCTGGCCCGCGACGTCGTCAAATCTGGCCCGCGATGTGATTTTAGAAAACGCCATTTAATACTACCTTTTAATGAAAAAAAAAGACCAAAAAAACAGCAGCAGCAGCTTCTTAATTATGGACTGAGGCTAGCTGCATGGGTCTGAATACTGGACAAACTTGTTCTGTGAGAACAATGGCCAAGCCGTGAAGCCACAGCCAAGGTCATTAGCATACAGAGACCATCATCATTCAACTCTACCTGTACTGTAGAGAGCGCTTTTTCAACAGCATAAAAAGTTCACAACTCCGGTAAAACACTGTTGTATGGAGAAGTATATATCCGTTGCGTCTCTCGTGTGAGGAGTAGAGTGGCTGCATTTCTCCCCTCACCCCGCCCCCCTCACAGCATTGTCTCAACTGAAGGTTAATATAAATGTACTCCAAACATGTCTATTCGTATATAAAACTAAATACCAATACACCCACCTCCCAGATCTTCAATCTATTCCGTTTCCATGTCTCTCTCTCCGCCCTTAGATTGTCCGCAATTTTGAGCAGTTTGAAAAACACTTAAACCCAGGATTTTTCAGTTATTTGCGTGAAATGGTATCATCTGTCTGACCTCCGTTTTCACTGGATCAGGTCTGTTGGTCCAATGGCTTCCCGCTTAAGTAAATGTTTCATAACATCAAGGTTGCCGGTTCAAGCCTCACTTGGTGGAGACTTCATTTAAAGTGCATTGCAAACAACAAGACTGTATTAATGAATACATATGCAATTGATAAAGATAACATTAAATGCTTATCTGAGAAGGTATGTTTTTGCAATGTATGACATACTTCATTCTGAAAATAGCCGATCTACAATCTCAAAACTTTTCAGATAGCAACGTGTTTCTGAGCTTGTAGATCGGCTGCTTTCACTGGTTCAGTTTTATCTTCAACAGACAACCTCAGCCTGGTCAAAGCTATAGCACTATAGGTAGTGTTGCAGCCTGTCAATCCGAAGGTTGAGGGTTCGATTCCTGTTAATGGCAATAGGTTGAGATGTCCAATCAATCCATTCTGCTTCCATCTCTCTCTCTCTTCAATCTATTATGTTTCCATGTCTCTCTCTCTCAATTAATGCATGTGCAACTGTTAAAGGTAACATGAAATGCTTCTTGGAGAGAGTATGTTTTTACAATGTATGACAAACTTCATTGTGAAAATAGCCGATCTACAATCTCACAACTTTTCAGATAGCAACGTTTTGTGAGCTTGTAGATCGGCTACTTTCACTAGTTTTCGTTCCGAGGAGACACAAAAATGCCTTTATTGGTAAATGGTTTGTGAACCAGTGATCTAGAGTAGTTCGGGACACAGAGGCTTGGTTCATAATGGACGGAAATACTTATAAATATCAACAGACACTACCAGTAATTGTGTCAATTAATACATATGCAATTGATAAAGATAACCTGAAATGCTTATTTGAGAGGGTATGAAGTATGTATGACATACTTCATTCTGAAAATAGCCGATCTACAATCTCAAAACCTTTCAGATAGCAACGTTCTTTCTGAGCTTGTAGATCGGCTGCTTTCACTGGTTCACTTTTATCTTCAACAGACAACCTCAGCCTGGACAAAGCTATAGCACTATAGGTAGTGTTGCAGCCTGTCAATTCGAAGGTTGATGGTTCGATTCCTGTTAATGGCAATAGGTTGAGATGTCCAATCAATCCATTCTGCTTCCATCTCTCTCTCTCTTCAATCTATTATGTTTCCGTGTCTCTCTCTCTCTTCAATCTATTCCGTTTCCATGTCTCTCTCTCTCTCTCTCTTCAATCTATTCCGTTTCCATGGCTCTCTCTCTCTCTCTCTCTCTCTCTCTCTCTCTCTCTCTCTCTCTCTCTCTCTCTCTCTCTCTCTCTCTCTCTCTCTCTCTCTCTCTCTCTCTCTCTCTCTCTCATTCACCAGGTCAGGTCTGATGTTCCAATGGCTTCTCGCTTAAGTGTGTGCCTTAAAACCTCAAGGTTGCCAGTTCAAGCCTCACTTGATGCAGACTTCATTTAAGTTGCATTGCACACAACATGATTGTTGCGAACGCGGAAGGAGGCCTCCGACCAAGTGGAGCTTACTATATCACCGTGCTTGGGTTGTGTGTGTGTGTGTCTGTCCCTTATTTATGGTCTTTCCGTGTGTGTTCACGCTCTCATTGGCTCGCGCCCCCATGTGACTCGAAACTCCGTGCTGAAATGCCAGCAGCTGCACTGCCTGTATACAGCGTGTGTTCACGCTCTCATTGGCTCGCGCCCCCATGTGACTCGAAACTCCGTGCTGAAATGCCAGCAGCTGCACTGCCTGTATACAGCCGGCAGAGTGCGGCAGAGTGCACTACTACAGTGTGGTTGAAATATAGCAGCCTCAGTCAATCTGCGTTCGCTTCCAGCGTTCGCGCGTCTTACTTGTGTCAATTAATGCAAGTGCAATTGTTAAAGATAACCTGAAATGCTTATTTGAGAGTATGTCTTTTCAATGTATGACATACTTCATTCTGAAAATAGCTGATCTACAATCTCAAAACTTTTCAGATAGCAACGTGTTTCTGAGCTTGTAGATCGGCTGCTTTCACTGGTTCAATGTTATCTTCAACAGACAACCTCAGCCTAGACAAAGCTATAGCACTATAGGTAGTGTTGCAGCCTGTCAATCCGAAGGTTGAGGGATCGATTCCTGTTAATGGCAAAAGGTTGAGACGTCCAATCAATCCATTCTGCTTCCATCTTTCTCTCTCTTCAATCTATTATGTTTCCATGTCTCTCTCTCTCTTCAATCTATTCATTTTCCATGTCTCTCTCTCCGCCCTTAGATTGTCCGCAATTTTGAGCAGTTTGAAAAACACTTAAACCCAGGATTTTTCAGTTATTTGCGTGAAATGGTATCATCTGTTTGACCTCCGTTTTCACTGGATCAGGTCTGTTGGTCCAATGGCTTCCCGCTTAAGTGAATGTTTCACAACAGCAAGGTTGCCGGTTCAAGCCTCACTTGGTGGAGACTTCATTTAAAGTGCATTGCAAACAACAAGACTGTATTAATGAATACATATGCAATTGATAAAGATAACATGAAATGCTTATCTGAGAAGGTATGTTTTTGCAATGTATGACATACTTCATTCTGAAAATAGCCGATCTACAATCTCAAAACTTTTCAGATAGCAACGTGTTTCTGAGCTTGTAGATCGACTGCTTTCACTGGTTCACTTTTATCTTCAACAGACAACCTTAGCCTGGACAAAGCTATAGCACTATAGCTATAGTGTTGCAGCCTGTCAATCCGAAGGTTGAGGGTTCGATTCCTGTTAATGGCAATAGGTTGAGATGTCCAATCAATCCATTCTGCTTCAATCTCTCTCTCTCTCTTCAATCTATTATGTTTCCATGTCTCTCTCTCTCTTCAATCTATTCTGTTTCCATGTCTCTCTCTCTCTCTCTCTCTCTCTCTCTCTCTCTCTCTCTCTCTCTCTCTCTCTCTCTCTCTCTCTCTCTTCAATCTATTCCGTTTCCATGTCTCCCTCTTCAATCTATTCCGTTTCCATGTCTCTCTCTCTCTCTCTCTCTCTTTTGAGGGGCGGCCATAGCTGAGTGGTTAGTGAGCCAGCCTAGGGAGCCAGAGGCCATAGTTGCCCCAGGTACGATTCCAGGCCAGGCCAGCAAATGAAATTTGTCCCTGAGCAAGACTCTTAACCCCTAATTGCTCACAGGCCCTCATTGGAAACAAGACCGCAAGGACTTTCATGAACGGACCTGTTAAAGGAATTATCCTTATCTATTCAGTTTCCATGTCTCTCTCTCTCTCTCTCCGATCTACAATCTCACAACTTTTCAGATAGCAACATGTTTCTGAGCTTGTAGGTCGGCTGCTTTCACTGGTTCACTTTTATCTTCAACAGACAACCTCAATCTGTACAAAGCTATAGCACTATAGGTAGTGTTGCAGCCTGTTAATCCAAAGGTTGAGGGTTCGATTCCTGTTAATGGCAATAGGTTGAGATGTCCATTCAATCCGTTCTGCTTCCATCTCTCTCTCTCTTCAGTCTATTATGTTTCCATGTCTCTCTCTCTCTCTCTTCAATCTATTCCGTTTCCATGTCTCTCTCGCTCTCTCTCTCTTCAATCTATTCCGTTTCCATGTCTCTCTCTCTCTTCAATCTATTCCTTTTCCAAGTCTCTCTCTCTCTTTCTCTTCAATCTATTCAGTTTCTCTCTCTCTCTCTTTCTCTTCAATCTATTCCGTTTCTCTCTCTCTCTCTCTCTCTCTCTCTCTCTCTCTCTCTCTCTCTCTCTTCAATCTATTCCGATTCTCTCTCTCTCTCTCTCTCTCTCTCTCTCTCTCTCTCTCTCTCTCTCTCTCTCTCTCTCTCTCTCTCTCTTTCTCTTCAATCTATTCCGTTTCACTCTCTCTCTCTTTCTCTTCAATCTATTCCGTTTCTCTCTCTCTCTTTCTCTTCAATCTATTCCGTTTCTCTCTCTCTCTCTTCAATCTATTCCGTTTATCTCTCTCTCTCTTCAATCTATTCCATCTATCTCTCTCTCTCTTCAATCTATTCCGTCTCTCTCTCTCTCTATCTCTATCTCTCTCTCTCTCTCTCTTTCTCTTTCTCTCTCTCTCTCCCCCCTCTCTCTCCCCCCCTCTCTCTCTCTCTTTCTCTTTCTCTTTCTCTTTCTTTCTCTCTCTCTCTCTCTCTCTCTCTCTCTCTCTCTCTCTCTCTCTCTCTCTCTCTCTCTCTCTCTCCCCCTCTCTCTCCCCCCCCTCTCTCTCTCTCTCTCTCTCTCTCTCTCTCTCTCTCTCTCTATTCCCTGGCCCCGCTTATCGCTGCTTGCAGCTATATTTTCAAATTGTATTTCCAGCCAAATTCCAGCTTTCACCCATATCCCACTAGGCAAGCAAACCAACTGCACGCCCCGCTGTATACCACCAATAGGGGGCAGTTCACCATCAAGTACAAAGGGGTTTCACTATGGAATGCCCATTTCAGTTTGGTGGCTACCACATCCTCCCTACCTACCTATAAAAGAAGCCTAATAAGTAAGTTAAATACCCAAATGGAAAACTAGACCAGCTTCCAAATAATTTCATCCTGATATTCACATAAATATGTAACAGCATAATTGTTTTGCTTTGTTCAATACTTTTTGCTTTTGTTTTGTTTTGTTCTGTCTCTTCTGCTCAGTCTTGTACTTTTATTTTTTATCAGATGTCCTATACCCTTTATCATAGGTATATCTATATACTTTTTATATTTTCTTTTTGTTTTTTGTTTTTTTTCTGTTCGTCTTTGTTTTTAATATTAAATAACTCTTATTATATGTAATGTAAACGGTGAGGTTCTCACATAAGCCCCCCAGGGTTTCTTACCTCACCGGCACAACAACTATCACATAATGTTTCCCTCAGAAATAACTGACATGTCCTGTAAATGCATACAAAAATGTTGTGCAAATAAATCACATCAAATCAAATCAAGGTAGTGAGAAAGGAATAGCCTTCCTTTGTAACTGTTCTCATCTTAAAAACTAGAATCCACTTGTCAGAGGCCCTCTGAATGTTACACCCTCTGACAGAGGGTGTAATATTCATAGGATAACCAGCGATAGTTTGCAGGGCAAAATAATTAACACCAGCTGTGAACGCTTGACTTTGATTGTGTGTGTGTGTGTGTGTGTGTGTGTGTGTGTGTGTGTGTGTGTGTGTGTGTGTGTGTGTGTGTGTGTGTGTGTGTGTGTGTGTGTGTGTAACCTCGCGTCACCAGTCTTTCCACGTGTGTGTGTGTACGTGTGTGTGTGTGTGTGTGTGTGTGTGTGTGTGTGTGTGTGTGTGTGTGTGTGTGTGTGTGTGTGTGTGTGTGTGTGTGTGTGTCTTTCTGAAATGAAACTGAAAGTAACTTCTCATAAAGGAGGGAATGTGCAATAATGCAACTGCAGACATTATATTGCCTTTTGTTAGGCTATTCAATATTAGTTTTAATTTCTTGAAATCATATTTATTTAATTTGCAATAATTAAACTATGGCATGCTAATGTTTTGAGATTATATTACTACACAATAGTAAATAAATAATTCTACACAATAAATAAACCTGTTTTAAATAACTGATCTAAATATGGATTATACTTATGATAAGTGTTGCCATAATCATGTAGCTCTACAACAGAGGCATAGCCATGAAAGCAATGGTACAAAATAATATTTTTAAAACTGTAGCCTATATATATTTTTTTTTCAATAATAATTTTCAGCCATTCGGCCAAGTGTTTCCTATATTCGGTTTCGGCCAAGAATTTGATATACTGTAGTTATAGCAGTGACTGAGATGTAGTGGAGTAGAAGTAAAAGTACTGGAAATTGGAAATACTCTAGTAAAGTAAAAATACATCAAATCTTTACTTAAGTACAGTACTTGAGTAAATGTAATTAGTTACTTTACACCACTGTTGTTCTATAAATCTAATTATTTTGCTGGAAAAATTCTGGCACTGTAGTGAAAACATGGCTTAAAACATGGTAATCATTACCTAACCACCCACACACATTGCAGGTATTGTTTAATTTCAAATTGAATTATTCTACTTAAAATGGTTTATTGGGGCTCCTTACAAATTGCATTGTTTGTTTTTAATGTCAATAATTAAAGTAGCTATTCTTCTTAATCTTAATACATTTAAAAAAAAAGTGATCTACGTAGTTAGTGGCAGTGTCTGAGACAACAGATGCTGACTGAATGCGTGTGAGCGCGCATGCACGTCTGCAACTGGTTTCGGCCCACACCAAGTCACCATTTGACCAATTCGGCCCCAACCCCAAAATGAGTTCGACACCCCTGTCCTAGACTCTTCTCCCTTCCCTAAAACAACCTGGACAACTCTCCACACGTCCTAGACTCTTCTCCCTTCCCTAAAACACCCTGGACAATGCTCCACATGTCTTCTCCCTTCTCTAAAAACACCCTGTACAACGCTCCACACGTCCTAGACTCTTCTCCCTCCTGTCTCCCAAGATCTGGAATTTCTTGGTATAAAGTTATTTGTCATATCTGACCCGTGCAATTTATGTTTACAAAGCCTAAAAGTCACACAGAAGTGTTCATTTTGTATGCATATGTACCAGTGTTGTTCAATGACAAAAACGCAAATTAAATTGTTAATCACAATTATTTGACAATCAATCATCAAGTATTGACAAAGGATGAGGGTAACCCTGAGGAAGACTTCACTGTCGAAACATTGGCTTCATTTCATTTTAAATAAACTTTCTGCAGAGCTGTGCGGCCTCATCCTTTGTCAATACTATTTACCTGCCGTGGCCAGCACCTCATCAACACAGGTGTGCGCTCCCTGCTCTGTGTTTGCCTAATCAATCATCAAGTAAAATGTCATGGTGAGACAGCCCTAATTATTAATTAGTCTATTGTTTATTGCAGGAACCTAAATATACAGGAAAATATAAATGCATACAGAAACAAATGAAGTGGCAGTTACAATATTTTCAAGCTGCCCCTGAATTTCTCAGAAATTATTTTTTCAATAATAATTTTCAGCCATTCGGCCAAGTGTTTCCTATATTCGGTTTCGGCCAAGAATTTGATATACTGTAGTTATAGCAGTGACTGAGATGTAGTGGAGTAGAAGTAAAAGTACTGGAAATTGGAAATACTCTAGTAAAGTAAAAATACATCAAATCTTTACTTAAGTACAGTACTTGAGTAAATGTAATTAGTTACTTTACACCACTGTTGTTCTATAAATCTAATTATTTTGCTGGAAAAATTCTGGCACTGTAGTGAAAACATGGCTTAAAACATGGTAATCATTACCTAACCACCCACACACATTGCAGGTATTGTTTAATTTCAAATTGAATTATTCTACTTAAAATGGTTTATTGGGGCTCCTTACAAATTGCATTGTTTGTTTTTAATGTCAATAATTAAAGTAGCTATTCTTCTTAATCTTAATACATTTAAAAAAAAAAGTGATCTACGTAGTTAGTGGCAGTGTCTGAGACAACAGATGCTGACTGAATGCGTGTGAGCGCGCATGCACGTCTGCAACTGGTTTCGGCCCACACCAAGTCACCATTTGACCAATTCGGCCCCAACCCCAAAATGAGTTCGACACCCCTGTCCTAGACTCTTCTCCCTTCCCTAAAACAACCTGGACAACTCTCCACACGTCCTAGACTCTTCTCCCTTCCCTAAAACACCCTGGACAATGCTCCACATGTCTTCTCCCTTCTCTAAAAACACCCTGTACAACGCTCCACACGTCCTAGACTCTTCTCCCTCCTGTCTCCCAAGATCTGGAATTTCTTGGTATAAAGTTATTTGTCATATCTGACCCGTGCAATTTATGTTTACAAAGCCTAAAAGTCACACAGAAGTGTTCATTTTGTATGCATATGTACCAGTGTTGTTCAATGACAAAAACGCAAATTAAATTGTTAATCACAATTATTTGACAATCAATCATCAAGTATTGACAAAGGATGAGGGTAACCCTGAGGAAGACTTCACTGTCGAAACATTGGCTTCATTTCATTTTAAATAAACTTTCTGCAGAGCTGTGCGGCCTCATCCTTTGTCAATACTATTTACCTGCCGTGGCCAGCACCTCATCAACACAGGTGTGCGCTCCCTGCTCTGTGTTTGCCTAATCAATCATCAAGTAAAATGTCATGGTGAGACAGCCCTAATTATTAATTAGTCTATTGTTTATTGCAGGAACCTAAATATACAGGAAAATATAAATGCATACAGAAACAAATGAAGTGGCAGTTACAATATTTTCAAGCTGCCCCTGAATTTCTCAGAAAGGGGTTTCAGGGATGCCAAGCCCCCCTCACCCCCCTCTAATGTGAGCCCTGCTAGCTGCTAAAATTAGTGCCGTTTTTGTTGGAAATGTGAACTGTTAGCTAACATTCCCCACATTCCCTCTCAGTGTGTGTGTGTGTGTGTGTGTGTGTGTGTGTGTGTGTGTGTGTGTGTGTGTGTGTGTGTGTGTGTGTGTGTGTGTGTGTGTGTGTGTGTGTTTGTTTTCATGGAGAGTTAAACTATTAGGAATAGATTGAGGTTGGAGGGTTGGGTTAGACATTTAAAGGTTAGGTTTAGAGCATTTCCCCCCGAGCTTTTTTCAGCTATTCTCAATGCCCTCCTACAATTTTGAGGTCCTCACAACTATAGTAATGCGAACGTGTGTGCGTGTGTGCGTGCGCGTGTGTGTGTGTGTGTGTGTGTGTGTGTGTGTGTGTGTGTGTGTGTGTGTGTGTGTGTGTGTGTGTGTGTGTGTGTGTGTGTGTGTGTGTGTGTGTGTGCAACATGCTCTGTGGAATCGCGGGGTTCAACAAATACTGGACTCTCTAGAGTGATCCATTGAATCGCTCGCTCGCTCCCAGCCATGAGAACAACAACACGCCATTGATTTCAAATCAACTCACACTGCCTTTGATTTCTGAAGCGTGCGGGGGGGGGTGGGGTGTGTGTGTGGAGGGGGGTTATGGGAAGTCAATAATAACCCCCCCCCCCCCCCCCCCATATCTCTGGTCTCATAAGGAGATACTTTTCACCGCATTTTCATTTCAATAGAAGCATTTGTTTGGATGGTCGCATGAGATCACTAGCCCCCTGCCGAGAGAGAGAGAGAGAGAGAGAGAGGCTCATGATGAAAAATTTATCAGCACCTCTTCCCCCTCTCATCAACTCTCCTCCTCCTCTCATCTCCTTATCTCCTCTCATCAGCTCTCCTCTCCTCTTAATAAAATTCTTCTTCTCTTGGTTTCCAGGGACCCAGTGGAGCGGTGCTTTGCTGGAATCCCCTCACATGGAACGTAACCTGGGGTGGGGTGGGGTTGGGTGTGTGTGTGTGTGGGGGGGGGGAGGGGGGGGGGGGGGTCATCTTTGAATCAGGCGTTTGATAGCGATTTAATAATCATGTCTTTGATAGTGGTTAATAATATCTCCACATCAAATCAAATGGAATGATGAGTCTTTGATTTCTGTTCTGATCATGAAGCTGTCGATCTGTGTGTGTGTGTGTGTGTGTGTGTGTGTGTGTGTGTGTGTGTGTGTGTGTGTGTGTGTGTGTGTGTACAATCCAAGGTTATTATAGTTAACGAAAACGAACAAAATAACCGAAAACTAAAGGTGAAAAAACATTTCAGTTAACTAAACTAAATAAAAACTAAAAGAAAAAAGAAAAACGATAACTAACTGAAACTGTATTGTGTGTTTACAAAACTAACTAAAACTAACTGAAATTATAGTCAAAATGCCTTTCGTTTTCGTTGTAATAAGCCTTTTGGATTGAAATTAATTTGATTAATTTCGCCACCAGTTTTACTGCAGTTGCGCAACCGTGGGTACTCTGACTGAGTTCGCCCCAAAACACAGTCGCCCCGGGGCAAATCCGCGTTATTCCCCTGCTATGGTACGAGGGGAGAAATGGCATCTATTTATAGAAATCTTTGCGCTCTTACATGGTAATAATCGTTGCATTGCATTCAAAATGCATCTAAACTTGGAAGTGGTTGAGCTCAGGTGATCAGACATCAATAAGAAAAATCAGTACAAAAGAAAAATCAGTACAAAGCATGTTGGGTGTGGGCCACATCCGCGCGCGAAGCGCGCGGAAAATTTTCACATTCAATATTTTTGTGGGCCACACACGCGCGCGAAGCGCGCATGCAATTTTTTTTACATTTAATTAATTATAGACGCGCGCATGCCGTGCGTGTGGGAGGCAGGGAATTATCATAGTATACCTTCAAAAAAAAACTAGAACACAACACTGATTTAACTTAACATTTGAGTTGTGTCCTGTCCAGCTGAGCTGGCCACTCAGCTAACTAGTCCACCTATGGAGACAACATGTTTGGTGATATCTGGCAAGTGCAATTGGTGTAATATGAGTGCAATAGAGACTAAGTGGAATGTGTGATAGATGCAATATGGGTAATGCTGAGTAATGATTGAAAGCTTAACATGTACCAAAGTGGGCTGTTCTGTTTGCCAGTGTAATTGGGTTGGACCAAGTCAGAATGGTAGAGGGGGGTTGTGATGTGTTTTAGAGTTGCTTATGGTTGTAGTAGAGGGGAAAGAGTATTTTGTAGTTCAGTCAGTTTAATATACTTGTGGGGGTTAAGGGTATTTAAGTATTTATGGTGTGTTTATTTATGTATTGTATGTTTATTTATGTTATGCTCTGAGTTAGAACACCCCTTATAGTGGTATGGTCCAAGCTGGCTCAATAGCTCAGCTGAGCATAAAAGGCTGTCACTTGCCACAGTTGAGGAGATGTCTGTTGAGGGTGAAGAGTTATTGTGATGTCCATGTTCCTGTATGTATTTTCTGGTGAATAAATACACCGTCTGGTTGCAACCTAGTACCTGGCTCTGTACTGATTTCCAGCCGCTAAATGGCACATTCTCACACCTGGGATCCCCAGCTAAATGATGGGTAGTTAGGAACCAAATGGACCCTTATGGGTCTGTAACTCAGAGTGTACAAATCGAACCAAATGGACCCTTATATGGGTCTGTAACTCGGAGTGTACAAACCAAATGGACCCTTATGGGTCTGTAACTCAGAGTGTCCAAATGGAACCAGGAAGGTGCCTCTGTCCTGGGCATAACTATCCGATGGCACAGGTCGGCCTTCCAGGCACCTGCAAGAAAATTCCTTGAGGCAGGAAGGCAGGGGCCCACCTCCTCAAGGGAGCCCTGGACTTCGAAACATTTTCGTTTTTTTTTTTGAGAACCAGGATTTTGGGCCTTGCCGCACCCATCGCTGCCCCAGGAAGAGGCCTCTTCTTGGGCATGGTCCCTACCTACGAGATGGCACCAGTCGGCCCTTCTCCCTGGCTCTCCCTTCACACAGGGCAAGGGCCAGGGAGCCCAGTGCCTCACGGCACAGTGCCGGGTGCACACTCGCCCGCTCTACCCGCCCCGGGAGCCACCGTCCCTGGGTAGGAGGTGGTCCATGGACCCCCGGTGGGGACCAGGGACCGGGGACGGCGCCGCCTTGTGGACGCCGGCGGTATTGCGCCCCAAGACAACAGTCTTTTACAGGCTTGTGGATCTGCTCTTTTTCCAGCCTTTTTTAGCCCGAATTCCGGCTTTCGGACCCGCGGGGCATCGGAGCAGGCGCAGTGCACACCTCACAAACTGACGTGCAATTCTCAAAGGGGTTCGTATATCACAGAGACGTGCGTATGACCAGCTCTATATTATAATGACAGCCAGCTGGGCGTGAAGATCCCGAGAGGTTCATTTACATTGCTCCACGCCCCATTTTGCACCATAAAAGGCGTGAACTGTGACTCAGCAGTTTCTCTCTGATTAAATCTGTCACTTTACTGAACAGTGTTGCCATGTCCGCTTATTATAAGCGAATTTGGGCTTATTTTTCTGTAAAGTTGCTTGTAAATATTGGTAGCTGTGGGGTGCGTTTTTTTGGGCTTGTTTCTAAAGTGTAGTTCATTATTTGGGCTTACTTCACAATTGTTCAATTATTTTAACCGGTGGTTCTCAAATATTTTTATGTCATTGATTGATTGATTGATTGAAATTTGTATTAGGCAAAAGAATGTAAAACAACACAGTTACATTTATAATGCTTTTGTCTAAAAGGTCCGGCCAAAAAAGTCCTTGCGGTCTTGTTTCCGTTGGGGTCCTTGAATTAATTTCATAGACATATATAGTAGCAACCAAACAGTTCAAAAATCAACATGAAAATACAGATAATACAGAAAAAAGGTACCACTATGTACAAAAAAAAGCATGAAAAAAATAAATAAATATGTACAAAAAAGGGGGTGGGGGAAAGCATGGAAAAATTTAAATTATATACAAAAAAAGCATGAGGAAATAAAAAATATGTACAAAAAAGAGGAGCGGGGGGGGGGGGTCGTCTGTCTACAGGGAAACTGGTACTAGCTCCTCTTTAGGCCTCCAGAAAGATGAGTTTTTAGGGCTGTTTTGAATGAGCCCAGCGAACTGCATTTTTTGAGGGATGGGGTTAGACTATTCCATTCCTTGGTGGCTGTGCTATAGAGGGAGAATTTTCCCATGTTTGTTTTATGGGTGGGTGGTACCAGATTGTTGTTGTTTACGCTCCCTCTAGTTTTGTGGCTGTGGGTGTCACTAACTTTTTCGAGGTATTTATACAGATATGCGGGTATAGGGGGCATTTCGGGCAAATCTGCATTTACAATTTTGAAGACCAGTCCCATTTTTAGTTGTTTAACCCTGTCTTCCACCCTGAGCCAGCCTAGGCTGGCAAAGTGAGTGGGAAAGAGGTGGGTCATGGGCCCCAGTCCGAGAAGTAGTCGAATCAGTTTGTTTTGGGAGGTTTGAAGCTTAGGCCTAGGCTACACGTATATGGATCTTTTTGTAAACGGATATTTTAGTCCTCCGTTTTCAAAAAAATCCCTGGCCACATGACACAAATATCTATGTCCACACGTTCACCCCTAAAACGAAAACGATCGGCTCCAACAAGCATGCCAGGCCAGTAGGTGGCGGTAAGGGGTAAGTAATACCATAGAATAAAGTTATGAGCATGCGCAGTGAGCTGTTTTCCTAGCAGGCGGTAGTAGTGAAGTGAATCAAAACAAAACAAACTTTTATTGAATGGACGGGAGAAGTTATGGCTACGAAGAAAAAGTCAAAAACTGATATAAGTTATTTTGTATGGACCGACGACGAGGTTGAGATGCTGCTAAGTGTCACCTTGCAGTACAAGGCCATGAAAGCCCAAGAAAGCGTTGACTGGGAGACTTGTTACACAAAATATGCAGACATAACAGAGGAGTTCGAGGAACAGTATCCTGACACAGAAGCAGCAAATGAAGTTGGGAAAGAGTTTCCTCATTCAAAGAACACGGTGACCAAGTTAATCATCTCGACCAAGCTCAAAAGCATCCGTTTAAAGTACCGTAAGGCTGTTGACGACGGACACCGAAGTGGACACGGTAGGGTGGTGATGATTTACTTCGAACTCTGTGCACAAATTTGGGGTGGCTCTCCGGCAACAACCTCGTTATCTACTGGCATTGAGTCATCAGACATTGGCATGGACGAGACCGGCCCCGGGGGATCATCGACCACTACCAGTGTGGATCCTCCTGATATGCATGATTCGGATGGCGCGTCTGCTGATGGTGATGGGTCTGCTGGTGCTGGAGTGTCCGCCTCGGTCGTGAAGGAACGACGGGATTTACTTCAGGTATGTTTGTGGTCCTCACTGATTCTTTGTTAAGGAAACACATAGCCCTGGTCCAGAGCGTTAGTGAGTTCTCTCTAACGACCTGCCAGCCGCGGCCGCGCTGCTCTGCTCATAGACCGAACATTACACTGCCGTGCGAGGTCTCCCGTCCTTCTCCCGTGAAAATAAACAAAACTACTTCGCTATTCACCGAAACAAAGGCTGTTTTGTGTTGTTGAAAGTCTATTCTCCAGGGTGGGAAGCCTCTCAGAACCCCACCATCTCTGTATAATACACTTTTTGGGCAGAAAATAAAATATGTCCGCCAGATGGAAATCATGTTATTTACTCCACTGCGCCCCCTACAGATCTGGTCAATGGTAATTTATATTGACCAGATTTGTAGGGGGCGCAGTGGAGTACATAAAATAATTTCCGTTCATATTTTATTTTCTGCCCAAAAAGTATATTATACAGAGGAGGTGGGGTCCTGACAGGCTTCCCACCTCCGAGAATAGAACATTAAGGTCTAATATTTCTACAATTGCCACAAAACCTGTTTATCCAGTCATGTTGTGTCATAAACAAGAAGTTGAAGGATAAAATAAAGTCTGAAAATGATGTACTGTGCATGTTCACATCATGTATACTTTGTTACTTTTTATTTATTTAAAAAAAAAAGTCTTTGGACAAAATGGCCAATTTTACATTGAGGTGCCCAGATGTCCCTAGTGCCCACCTATCCTGTATCCGTTGTACACACACACATTAACTATAGAATAGAATAGGCTATTTTATAGATACATATTGCTCTTTATTGGTTGATTTTACAGTTATAGGCTAGCTAGAGAATAGGCTAGTTTGTAGCTGCCAATTGTAGTTCTGTCTGCTTGTTATTAAAACATTTTTTCCATTTGTAAGTTAAGTATTCTATTCTTCTATTCAAGGCCAAACTGAAGGGCTACAGATACGACAAGCTGAAAAGAAGGGTTCCGGTGGACAATCCGGCCCAAGAAGACCTGGGGCCTGTTCCTCAAAAGGTGAATTAGAGCTAAAGCCTGGCTTTTCCACCTATCCTGGCTTAATTTAGCCAGGATTAGAGCTGACTCGGTTCCTCAAAAGGTGAATTATCTTGAAGATTAGTTTAGCCAGTTCACCCTGGCTAAGTTTAGCCTTATCCGATTCCTCAAAAGAGAATTGAAGCAAGCCTAGCTTAGTTACCATGGCAATTTAGCTGTGAAGTTAGCCTGGTCAGGAGCAGGCTAACAGCCAAGCTTACTTAATCTAGTGCCTTGTTCTTCAAGTTTTTCCACAGTTAATTCAAAACATGTGTTTGTATATGGACTCATTTTAATGACCCTGCATTCAAATAAAATGAAATAAATACAATAAGATATAATCAAATTAATTACTGAAATAGTGTGTGACCATGAATCATAATCATAATTGTTTCACAATGACTCATGTGATATGTAATTGTCACTCTGTTATAGTTAACACTATAGTTCATCTTGTTGTTAGATGTTTGATAATATATTCCATTTTTAAAAAAATATTATAAAAAATGTCTGACACATACATACACACACATATACCCGTAACTAATAATTTATATATATATATATATATATATATATATATATATATATATATATATATATATATATATATATATATATATATATATATATATATAAATTATTAGTTAAGGGTTTAAAGGAGCCTCTTTGTAAGTCAATGAGGAGCATATTTTAAATTATCAATTTCTAGTCAATGGAGAAATTATTTTTTATTTCTTGTCCACCTTTGGAGTTACATCATGATGGCAAGGTAACTACACAACCCAAACCTCTACCAAAGTGGTCTTGCAAATGTGGGGTTATTTATTGCGTGTCTCGTCCCGTCCCGTCCCCCCCACTCATCCCGTCACGGCCCCCTGTCGCGGTCACCCCCCCCCCCGTCCCGTCCCGTCCTGTCCTGTCCTGTCCCGTTGTGGCCCCCGTCGCAGTACACCCCCCCCCCCCCGTCCCGTTCCGTTCCCGTTCGTCCCGTTCGTCCCGTTGCCCGTCCGTCTCAAACACACACACACACACACACACACACACACACACACACACACACACACACACACACACACACACACACTGTGTGTGTGTGTGCAATACTTTGCCATGCTTTCTCCCTGGATCTATTTATTGCGGTCGCGTTTCCTTTCTTGCTTAAATACATTTTACTTCCTTGTATGATTTCATGAGCTGCTGCAGTGCTGCTATTCAGCCACAGAGAAGAACGCTGCTCTGGTTTTGGACTCCGTGATTGGTCAAGTTCAAGGAATCTGTGCTCGAGTTCATGGTCTTTTATAGAAATACGTCGCCGGCGAATCCCCGCCCATTCAGCCTGGCTTCATTATCCTGGCTGGACACAGCCTGTCTTGACAAGGTCTAGCTCGACAAAGTTGCTCCTTTTCAGCCTGGCTTGGCGTCTGAGGAACGGAACAAACGAGGCTTTTCGGACCCGACTTTGTCAAGCCTTGATTTGGCTTAAGGCCAGGCTTTGTTAATTCACCTTTTGAGGAACAGGCCCCTGGACCTGAAGAGGAGCATGCTGAATTTCATGGAAAGAGCAGAAACACAAAACATGGAGAATCTCAACAAAATCACCTCAAACATTGCACAGCTCACATCCTCGATCACTGATGGATTTCATCTTTTGACCCAAATGATGCAGCCACCTACTCAGCCACCATATTACACACACCCCCACACACACATGCACAACCCTACATCCCCACATACACACACACCTCCTCAACCAAATAGCACACCACAACATGCTCAGTTCTTCCACAACCCTCCATCCCAACCTAACCGATCGCATACACCTCCTCAACCAAATAGCACACCACAACATGCTCAGTTCTTCCACAACCCTCCATCCCAACCTAACCGATTGCATACACCTCCTCAACCAAATACCACTCCACAACATGCTCAGTTCTTCCACGACCCTCCATCCCAACCTAAGCGATCGCATACACCTCCTCAACCAAATAGCACTCCACAACATCCTGCTCAGTTCTCCTACAGGCAGGCTCTGTTCCAAGATGACGTGAATGACCCATTTGAAAATTTGTAAATACTGTTTCAGTTACAGCCTAATGTTTAATTTAACCCCTTAAGACCTGGAACGCATCTGGATCACTTTTTCATTTGAGCTAAAAAGCATTATTTTACACTTGTGGCTATTCAAAAATAGCAGATCTACAAGCTCATAGCGCGGCACTCGGTGCCGCGCTACGAGCTTGTAGATCTGCTATTTTTGAAAAATCGTGAAAATGTGTGCAAATCTTTGAATATATATTATTTTAAAGCGAACATTTTTTTACTCAAATCTTTGCTTCTGGGGGTACCTGGAACAAAAATATTTTGAGATGGGTCCGTGGCCAAATTCATATCGTTTTGGGGGTCCTTACCATGAAAAAGTTTGAGCACCACTGACATAGAAACATACGCTTTTCAGAATACTGTTAGGAGAAGACATTTGTAGAATCGGCTTCAGGTCGGGTTAAGCCTCAATTCATGTATTATTGCACTGAAGGCGTACTTTATGTTAAGTTTTTTGCCATAGCTGTTGCACATAAGACCACATTGAATGTGTAGTGTATGCATAACTATGTGGATGGATGTTTACATTTTTTGGACATTAGTTAGATGTTCAGTTGCACATAAGACCACATTGAATGTATAGAGTATACATATCCTATGTGGATGGATGTAGGTTACTTGAGAGTTAACTGTTATTTTAAGTTATATTGCACTAAATGCCTTTTTACAATGTTCTATTACCTCTGTTGCACATAACACAGTATAATCTACACACATGACAGTATACAGCTACACATGATTAAAAAATGAAAGGTTTTGCAATGTCAAATTCAGTTTATTTCGTTCAAATTGCCAATATGTTGGCTTGTCATTGTCTGCAGAACTGTATGTTTCTGTTCTAAAAAGTTACAAGAATTTTTTTTTACAGTCGCATCTGTGTGAAAACATGTTGCATCAACAAAGAAATAAACAGACATGTAACATTCAGCTGTACAGTTTTGTTGCGTCACTGTTATGTTCCAAATAAGACCAGAATTTACATTAAAACTACACTAACTTTACACAAAATGTAGATTTTTTAATGACGTCATGTCTGTGAGAACATTGGTTCTCAAAGTGGGGTACGGGGAGTTCCAGGGGATGCACAGCTAAATGATAGATAGTTGGGAACCAAATGGACCCTAATTAATCTGTACACATGGTTCCATTTGTACACAAATTTAAATTAATATTGATTTTACAATATAATGTGGGTCCCAGAGATAGAAATGCCATATTTTTCTCTGAGATGTAGTGGAGTAGAAGTAAAAGTATAGAAAATTGGAAGTACTCCAGTAAAGGTAAAGTACCTTAATATCGATTTTACAATATAATTTGGGTCCCAGAGATAGAGATGCCATTAAATGGGGGCCTGTAGCCCAATGCATATCAAAGTGGGGGGCCTTGAAATTAATGTGGTTGAGAATCACTGCTAGAGTTGTAAATACCTTCTCTTATAGAGCGTCGCAGTTCCCGCCCACTTCCTGTTTTTTTTGGTGCCGGAAGAAAAAACTCAATGCATTTTTCCATTGACATTTCCAAAAATATTTATATCTATTAATTTAAGCCTCGAATCAAGCCATCATGAGATGACATGAATCATGACCATAAAACGTTTTTTTCTGTGATTTTTTTTTATTTTATATTTAATTATATGATATACTATATTTAATAAATACCCTTTGTTTTGCAGTTTTCAAAAAAGAAAAATCACAGAATCAAACGTTTTATGGTCATGATTCATGTCATGTCATGATGGCTTGATTCGAGGCTTAAATTAATAGATATAAATATTTTTGGAAATGTCAATGGAAAAATGCATTGAGTTTTTTCTTCCGGCACCAAAAAAAACAGGAAGTGGGCGGGAACTGCGACGCTCTATAAGGGTCCTTGGCATATCTTTTGAAATGGGGTCAGTGGGCTAATAATAGTGTCAATTTGGGGGGGTCCTTGACATGAAAAGGTTTGAGAACCACTGTGTTACAACAATTTTTGCTTAAAAGTGACATTTACAACAAACTAATGTAACAGTATTTGATGGCTGTCACATTTGTCACTGTGAAAACATATTTCATAAGAACAATGGTGGATAAAGTACACAATTATTTGTCTCTGAGATGTAGTGGAGTAGAAATAAAAGTATAGAAAATTGGAAATACTCCAGTAAAGGTAAAGCACCTAGTAAATGTAATTACATTCCACCACTGCATGAGAACACAAAACACAGGTTTGTAGCATTCAGCTTGACAGTTTTGCATTACTGTGTTATAACCTGTTGAACATCAGCCCAGAACTGGACAGTATATAAGCTACAATTATGAAAATAAATTTGTTGTTGCACTCAATGCAAAATGATCAATGAAAAATGGGGGAAAAAAAGATAAATGAAAAATGGGGGGAAAAAAGATAAATGAAATATTTTCTGAATGGCTTGTTGTGTCTGCTATAGCCTAACTATTTTTGCTGATCAATGACATTTACCACAACAAAGCATCTGTAACAGTGTTGTATGATGATAGTAACATCTGTCTTGTCATTGTGAAAACAAATACATAAGAAAAGAAAAATCAGTAGTTAGTAATAACGTACAAGCCCACCTAGTTTTGGCTCAGTTTGTTGTTTCACATCTAGAACAAACAAACAAAAAGAGAGAGAAAAATAACACTGACATACATGACATACTTACTGTACATGTATCAGTAGAAAGGAAAATAAAAAAATAACATGTCAGAAGTTTTAAGGGTCAAGATATTTTGTCAGCACCCTTCTGACTCTCTTTCCCTCAGCTTCATTACTGTCTGTTCTGTACTGGTTAACCTGCGTGGGAGGCTGGTGGTCCCTGTCAAACTGCACAGCTTCCACCACGCTGCTGTCATCAACTGTCTCCTTACAGACCTCGCAATAATTATATAGAACAAAACATGCATATATGACGAAAGGGAGATCTTTTATGTTTATGTCCATTGCCTTTTGAAGGACTCCAAACCTGGCTTTCAATCGCCCAAAAGCACATTCTATGACCATTCGACCTCGACACAGAGACAGACCAAAGTATTGCTCCTGGGGGTTGCACCCACCGTTTGCGTACTCCTTCATGAGGAAAGGCATTAGTGGATATGCCGGGTCTCCCAGGAGAAATATAGGGATGGGGTCTTCTTCTTCCACGATCCTCTTTTTCAATGAAGGGATGCGACCCGTTTTGAAATGTCGGTTCAACTGAGAATTCGCGAAGACACGAGCGTCGTGAACGCTCCCGGGCCATTTGATGACAACATCGATAAATTGATACTTGTAATCACATGCGGCTTGAACGTTAAGCGAAAATCTCCCTTTCCTGTTTATGTAATCCATCGAGTTGGCGGTAGGCTGCTTAATTCCTATGTGAGTGCCATCGACTGCTCCCAAGCACTGTGGTATTCCATAGGCACGGTCAAACCGGGTGACAAGCTCTTCTGCCTCTGCTTCAGTGAAAGGGAGCCTGATGTACTCTGGGCCTAGATGGACAGTTATGGCTGTACAGACCTCCCGACCGCACTGTTTTGACAAGCCAAACGAGTTGCCCGTCTTCCGCTGTCTCCCTTGGTCGCTGAGGTAGTACAGTGTAACGGCTACCTTTTTCAACACATCCACTGGAGCTCTCATCACTGTATGTTCACCTTCGATGTAAGGACGGAGACGCTCAGCCAAAGACACCAGTGATGCTCGAGACATACGGAAGTTCTCCTTCCACTCCTCCTCAACCACAGCCCCCGACACGAAATTGTCCCACCAGAGGCTGGTTCGACCGGGTCGGATCCAAAACTGGCGCTTCTTGCGGGCTTTAAACCGTCGACGCTGTGGTGGACTGCTCAGCAATATTGTGCGCATCAGACGCCTTTGCGTCCTGGTGAAGTATTGGAGTTGATTCAATACTGCCAGGTTTAGCTGTAAAACTGACGTTAGACCCAAAAGTGCTAAGACAACAACAACAACTTTGAGTATAGCCGCCATGTTTGTTGTTGTTCTTCCAGCGCATGCTCACTGCTAAAATCAACAATGGGCATGCGCGAATAGGGCGGTGACGTCATCGTTTTCACAGCCGCTCCGTTTTGCATGTCCACACAGATCCACTGAAACGGATCTTTTGGAAAACCTTCACTTGTTTATCCGTTTACAAAAATATCCGTTTTAGCGGCCAAAAACACCGTTTGCGTGTGGCCAAAAGGCCCAAACGCACACCAAAATGTGCGTTTACAAAAAGATCCATATACGTGTAGCCTAGGCCTTAGTCTTCAGTGACACTGAGGTGTTGGAGTACCAAGAGGAGCTAGCATAGTCAAAAAGGGGCTGAATCAGGGCCCCTGAGAGGGGCCTGAGGGTTGACAAAAGAGGAAACTCTGCCCATAAATCTGGTTCTCTGGTTTACTCCTTTGACCACCTTTGTTGCCATGCTTTCACCTGTCAGGTATTTGTCAAGAATACATCCCAAATAGGTAATCTCTTCTTTGCTAGTGATGATTGTGTCATCGACTTTGACCTTGAAGTCATTTACCTTCATTTTACTGAGGGAATGTTTGGTCCCAAATAGAATGGATTCAGTTTTCCCAAGGTGTAGTGACAGTTTGTTATCGGTAAGCCAGGTACGGATTTTTGAGAGTTCAGAGCTGAGAGCTTCCTCAACTTGCAACTTGTCCTCACCCGAGATCAGGAGTGCCGAGTCATCAGCGAACAGGAACAGTTTGCAGTTACAGGCAGCATTCATGTCGTTAATGTATAGAAGGAACAGTAACGGCCCTAGAATGCTGCCTTGAGGAACCCCGCAGCTCACCGGGAGGGATGAGGACATGGTTCCGTTGATGTCAACCACTTGTTTTCTACCCTCCAAGTAAGATCTCATCCAATTTAGTGATGTGCAATCAAAACCAATCGCCTTCAGCTTATCAAGTAGAATTGCGTGGTTTACAGTGTCAAACGCCTTTTGGAGGTCCAGCATGACCATGCCACAGTATTTGCCCGAGTCTACCTCACGTTTGATGTAATCGGTCAAATATAGTAGGCATGTGTCAGTGGAGTGGGATGTTCTGAAGCCCGATTGGAATTCAAACAACAGTTTACGCTCTCTGAGGTAGCTGTTGATTTGATCGCTCTATAACCTTTGAGATGGAACAAAGGATGGAAACAGGCCTATAGTTGCCAGGATCTAGTTTGCTTCCTTTTTTATAAAGAGGGATTACTCTTGCCAACTTGAATTCTTGTGGGACGTGACACTGACTATGGACCCCCAAGTTATTAATATGTAGGCTAATTTATCCCTATAAGCCCCATCTGAAAATGTGTTGTGCCAGCTGGAGCCCCTTACCAGATTTGTGTTGTTAGAATGTTTAAAAAATCTTCCAAATATTCCACATTTTATTTCAAGATAAAAAAAAAAATAGTAGATCTACAAGCTCACAACGCATCACGAAGCGCTTTGAGCTTGTAGATTGGCTTGTAGATCGGCTATATATCTCCAATGTATATGTTACAGAGAAATTGGCATTCCAGGGAAATTGAAAGGGGTACGCTTGTTTTCACCGCCCCTCAGGCAATTCTGTAGAATCAACGCTAGAGGGCAATGCAAGCCAGACATGAGCCCCACACCACACACGCACGGACAAACGAGCACGCATGCACAAACGAGCACGCACACACGCATGCGCACGCGCGCGCACGCACACACACACACACACACACACACACACACACACACACACACACACACACACACACACACACACACACACACACACACACACACACACACACACACACACACACACACACAGCCTCATTCCATGCAGTTGAAGCACAAGGGGGCGGGCCTGGCGGGCTATGTTAGTGCAGTGAGTGGCACTTGGGGCAAACGCAGTCCCCACAACATCATTTACGATTCTGTGCCTATCGGTACATAACTCGGACAGCGCTTAAGTCGACTAGCAGACCATCGGCCGGTCGTCGCGGGCACTCGCGCCTGGAGGCGCTCGGGCGCGACTCCTCGGCCTCAAGGTCTGCTAAGTCGGCGCGCCTCCGTCATGGTCCAAAACTATACTTTATCAGCGAAAAAAAAGTAGTCCGCGGTTGTTTGAAAAAGTAATGTCCCGAGCGGGAGTCAAACCCCGGCTCCCAGTGGTAGTGGGTGGGGAGTCCAATGATTATCGAAGTGCGCCACTGAGCTTTGTACTAGTGGTGTAAAGTAACAAAGTAGATTTACTCAAGTACAATTTTGAGGTATTCGTACTTTACTTGAGTATTTCTCTCATATTATCCATTTTATTTTCAGCGTTCCCCTAGCGTAGCTTCCTGGTTGTTATATTGTTGTTGTGGTCGTCGTCCTCGCATCAAAGCCCCGCCTCGCAGCACCGCCCCGCGCCTATAAAACTAGCGCTCCCCTGACAATTTCCCTGGACTGCCATTTTCCCTGTGACATATACACTACAGTATATAATTTCAATGTATACAGTATATATATATATATATATATATATATATATATATATATATATATATATATATATATATATATATATATATATATAGGTTTACAGTTCTCATATGGCTAGCTTCTTTTGGGCTTATTTTCATAGACCTGGTTGCTTATTTCTCTCACAAAATCTGGCAACACCGGAGCTGCAAAAGTTTACCGGTCTCGTCCAAACTTACAGATGTCGGCCGCATTGCCTTGACACTGACAGAGAACTTGAACATCATTCTGATCTGTCTGGAAGCGAGTCCCACTATTGCACGATGGGTCAGTTGAACGTAATGTTGTCTAATGTTTACAAGGTTTAACCCCGCCAGCAAATAATAGACTAATAGAGTAGACTACAGTAGGCTATTAGCCTACAAATTAATACCGCGGCACGGACACTGGTGCGTCAGTCCCTCCGCAGTTTCATTAAGGCATGATAGCCTATTTTCATTATTACGTGACACTTTGGCTCAGATGGCCCGCTGGCAAACACACTGAGGGACCTAATAATTCAGCTCTAAATGGAACTGATAGCCTAGAAAATAAATAAAAAGCGGTGGAATCTACATCATGTCTATATTATGTATAGGCTACAAGCAATACATCGTTTGACATTTATTTTTTATTTTTTATATATATGTGTTGACAAATGTTGGGCACATATATATTTTATTTGAGGTTTGCCACTGTTGTAATTGATTTTGGCATGAAGAATAAAGCATTCTAAAGACATACGCACATTTCAGCCCTGGTAAGACAGCCTCGGGGCTGACCTGAGAACGTGCGCACCTGACGCACAAAACACAGACCAAAAAACTTTCATGAATCCGACTGCAGGTGTAGGATTTGTCCTAAATGCAGGTACGTACAAAATATGGTCGTAAATCGCTTTATGAATCGGGGCCATTCTCTAAATATTATAAACTTTCACATATCATTTATGAAAAGGCTACTATGGGCAACAGTGAAGTCGGACTGAATGACTGAAACGTTGTTTTTTTTTTTGTGCCATATTTACATTTCCTTACAAATCTATAAAGCCATACATTTCTGGGATGCATAGTAACATTGGGCCTCATGCAGCAACCGTTCTTAAGAGGAAATTTCTTCTTAAACTCACTTAAGAAGTTTTAAAGAAGATTTTGGTATACTCCAATGTTTTCTTAGCTGTGATCTGTTCTTAGGTAAGAACAGAAACTACGCACACTTTCTTAAGAGGAAATTTCTTCTTAGACCCACTTAAGAAGTTTTAAAGAAGATTTTGGTATACTCCAATGTTTTCTTAGCTGTGATCTGTTCTTAGGTAAGAACAGAATCTAGGCACACTTTCTTAAGAGGACATTTCTTCTTAGACCCACTTAAGAAGTTTTAAAGAAGATTTTGGTATACTCCAATGTTTTCTTAGCTGTGATCTGTTCTTAGGTAAGAACATAATCTACACACACTGAAGAGCACTCTTAGGGTGGCCTTTGAGTTCTTAAGTGTGACATGTTCATGCAAAAATTATTTATTCTCGAAGTTTCTTCAATTCTACAGTTGTATAATATAGGATTTAAATTACAATGATATTTTTATCATATATTTAGAGCAGTGGTTCTCAAAGTGTGGTCTGGGGACCCTCAGGGGTCCTTGAGGGAGTTCCAGGGGGTCCATAGCAAACGAGGAACAGTTTAATCACTTTAACCCTATTTTATACTTTGTTTGAAAATAGCCGATCTACAAGCTCACAACTCGTCCCTTTACTGGCCATTTTGAGCTTGTAGATCGGCTATGTTTGAATCATTTTGATAAATCTTGATTTTTTTTCCCTGGCAGAAAATATGTTCAGGTGGGGGTCTGCAGCCAAATGCATGTCAATTTGGGGGTCCTTGACATGAAAATGTTTGAGAACAACTTCTTTTAGAGTTTTCAACAGGTCTGAAATTACAATTTAACCCAAACGGACCCGGGTGAGTTGAAGCCTAAGCCCATACCCACCCCATAAACCTAAAAGTACGCTGGTTGTGTTTGGACACAGCAGGAGGCAAACTGCTTTACAAACCGGAGAAGGTGCGTTTAAATAGAACAGCTCCAGCAACGGAGCGCACTGGCCTATTAGTTTGTATTGGCCAGTGCGCTCAGTGCTGTATTTCCGAACGCACCAGTCTGATAATTAAATTAGCACTCTGGATTTATACCTCAGCCAAAATGTTAAAGGTATCATGACATTCATTTTCACTTTTTTTATTTTCAATGTTTTATTTGGGGTTTTATGACCTCAATTACACCCCAAAAAACGGAACTTAGAACATTCAGTGGATTTTCTGTGGTCTGGGGTTTTCTGAATAACTAGGCTGAAAATTAATCTGAGCTTGGCCCTTCGACAGTGAGGTCACAGTCGATTAATCCCGCCCACTCTCCTCCTCGTCCCTCCCCTCCCCTATCCTTTCCTTTGGGGGGGCGGAGCAGAGGCGATGATTGACAGGCAAAATCCCTCACCAGCGACACCCGCAGGCAAAGATTTATTTTTTCATTGCAGTTGAAAAGGCTTTAGAAATGTGAGAGAAAAACACCTGCCATGGATCACTGGAATGGAATTTTCACTTAAAACTTTTTGTACACTTTTGAAGGACCAGGACAAAGACTTTGAATGTGGTGTAAAAGTGAATGTCATTAAACCTTTAAGACCTTTTCTAACTTTCAAATCTTTCCATCATTTTAGGTTTGTAAGATGATCATGGCATGCTGTGTCTTACACAACATCGCAATGAAACGTGGTGTACCTCTTCCCCCACTGCCACAAGAAGCTGCACGTCCTGACGCACCGGTTCTATGTTTCCCATTTACAAAAAAAAGTTCTATGTTCCCCGCTCACCCAAAAATGCAGGAAACATACATTTTTTATTTCTAATTATTAATAACATCTCTGAAAACACATAATTGAACATAATGGGGAGAAATTACTATGAGAAACTTGCCCGCCCCCTTTCCCCTGGCGGCCATCTTGGTGATATAGAGCACCTTGTAGCAACTCATAATGTAATAACGGCTCATGATGTAATAACAGTTCATAATACAATAAACTAAATGTCATAAAAGCTCATAATGTAATACAATCATGAGCGATAACGCAATAACGGATTTTTGCATAATGTAATAACGTAATAATTTGTTACATTAAGATCATTTTTGTAATCATTGTTTTTGGCTTTTTCTGCCTTTTATTAGATAGTATACAGTAGTCTGAGAGGAAATGGGGAGAGAGAGATGGAAGTGACACGCAGCAAAGGCCGTCGGGATCGGGAGTTGAACCCGCGACACGCTGTGCCCGGACCGCCACGCCAGCCGTCCGGGCCATAACTGCTCAAATTGTTGAGAAAAGTGTTACATCTTATAAGCAGTATCAGTATCATGTTAGTATCATGGTCAGCATCATGGCAGATTGCTGTTGCCCTGATTGTATTGCGCCTTCAGCCTTCGCAGATGTGCCTCCAACTCCCTCCACTTTCTTCTCCTTGTTGGGGGAGCGTCTCCTCGATCAGCCATTGCCTGCTTCTCCTCAGAGAGAGTTTGCTGGTCTTTCAGGTGGCGGATGAACATCCAAAGCGAAGGATGGCGCACTTGGACAGCATCATTCAGGGTACGATAATTGGCTGTGATAAAAGAGGATACATTTTTTTTTAATGTTGGTGTGGGCTACAGTTCTGAAGCAGCCTAGTGCTCAATGGATCAAACTAATCGATTATGAAAAAAATATCTACATTTTATATTATTAATATATTTATTATAATATTACAATATATATTATAATATATTATAATATTATTGTAATATAATAATTTCATATATAATATCAGATTATAATAATTTATACAATATATAATTAATATAATATATAATATTAATTGTACAAATTAATAATTATGATGTATCATATTAATGAATATATAATAATATATAATCGAATTAATATATTATATAATTATATATATATATATAATTTTATTTTTTTAAATGTTTTAAATAATATAATATAATATAATATTATTATTATATATCATATAATATTATTATATATAATATTATACCCATGAATATTTATAATATGAAAATATTATAAATGTTTATATATATGTATTATATATATAAATATGTTAAAAAAATACGGCTCCCTACTGCGAACCAGTTCCCACCGTTAGTTTTAAAGAGCCGTTCATTGGACTCGATTCGTTCACGAACGATACACCCCTATAGTGTACTTTAATGTAAACTTCAAATTACCTAAAAATATATATATATATGTTTAAACTGTATCCGTCTTTTAGGATACAGTTTCAAAAATCTTTTAACTTAAAGACCCTGTAAACAGGAAGAAGGCCTATAAACAGGAAGTAGGCATATAAGTAGTATTATGTATTCACATTTTGTCAGACCACAGAATATGTTATAAATCACCCAGCCAAATTAGAATGATTTAAAAATATATATATAAAATAAAATGCATACAAATAAAATGTATAACAATATAAAAATTGGTTTCAAAGTCATCAAAAATAAGTTTTTTTGCAGGGCTGTGGAGGGCTGTCCACTGAAGGCAGTGAAATAATTATTTTAGCAAGAAGATGGGGATGCACTCTAGGGTATAGCATGACACACTGGCCAAAAGATGGCGGTGCACTCTAGGGCAGTGTTTGTCAACCTTTTTGGTGCCAAGGCACACCTGGTATAGCCAAAAGATCCCAGGGCACACCTAGATATACGGTATATATATATATATATATATATATCACACACACACACACACACACACACACACACACACACACACACACACACACACACACACGCACACCGAGAGAGAGAGAGAGAGAGAGAGAGATTATTGGGCAGGTATAAAGAAACCTTGACCATTACAAATATATAAATCTTTGGCCTACAAATATATAAACTTGGGTCAGTGCAATGAATGGAGGAGTTTGAAAACCTTCCCAGAGTAAAACTTCTTTGGTAAGTATATTTGGTACCCAATATACTTCTAATATCTGATAATAATATCTAATAATCTGATCCTGATAGCATTATTGCGGACGCATGCGCTGTTGCCCACTACAGACGAACAACAAAACTCTCGCCCCAAAACAGTCACCCCGGGGGAAATCCGGTGATATTCACCTGGTATTCCTAAACGTAACCTCATTAAACTATGCCTAAACCTAACCTTATTCCTAAACGTAACCTCAGTCAAACTAATAATATGGCTAACCGTAAACTTATTTCTAACCTTATCCTCAGTAAAACAAATAGGAATACAAGAACCGCTGGTCCGCGAAAAGAAATGGGGGCGAGTGTGTATTGGGGTGAGTTTTCCGGTTATATATTGACGGCACCTCGGCTTGAAGTTGCAAGAGATTTCTGGAGGAGTAATTAAACACCACAAACTACACGGATTATGTTGACACAAACACACTGGAGTGATTTAGAAGCACTTTATAAGAAAACTAACACTTATGTAGTGTTTTATTGTTGGACATTCATCATGGCAGGTTATAACGGGCTTTTGGGACAGGACAGCCCCTCTTCGCAGGGATGACGTTCAGGTCCGCCATATCTAGGGTGACCATATTCAGAATTCCCAAAAAGAGGACACCCAACGAATGCACGCGTGCGCAGCGCGCGTGCATGCGTTCCGTGCGTGCTCGCGCGATTTTTTTGGCGGTTTTCCCCCGGATTTGTAACTTTTGGGGTTTTTTTTGGTACCTTAATTCGGTTAATTCGGTTAATTCTGGGCCTCTTTGAGGTACTGAAAAATATTGCTTTATAAATAATATATTTATTTATTTAAAGCATGTCTCCTCTGTTTGTTTCAGATAACAAAATAATCACAGCTTAAATGAATAATTCAGCTTTTTAACAAAATAAAATAACATCTCTCTCTCAACAAGTCTTATCTTAGAACAAGTGAGGTACCCCATTATTCAAAATAACCTCTCATGTCTATAATGTAAAAATGTAAAAAATGCCTCAAAACCTGTTAATTATAAACAAAAGAAAATAGAGAAGTAGCCTGTTCTTCAATGTTATAGCTCATTCTTCAAAATAATGTCTCCTATGGCTAATGTAAAAAATATAAATAATGCCTCAACATTTAACCAAAAAGAAAAGAGAGGTAGATAACAAAATAATCACTCTCATACAAATATGCTCTATAATATTTCATGTTAAAGGAGAATTCCGGATATTTTAACTGTTGTCTTTGATGTGTCGTTACTCACAAAAAGTGGCATTGTTTTTTTCCAGAGATTCCCCTGTCGTAATTTTTTCAACCCCCTCCGTTGTCATAATGGGAGCGCGTGGCTTAGGGAAATTCGTCTATTATAACCGATGCAAAGTTATTTTTTTCTCTACTACTACTCATTGTAGAGTCTCATGATAGTCAAACATGCGCTGAAAGTTCCTGAGAGGCTAGCGCTACTGCCGAACGATTTAACACTGGTTGCTTGTTTCTCTACCTGGCAACACCAAGTTGCCAGGTTCTGGAGAGAAACAAGCAACCAGTGTTAAATCGTGAAGTGAAAAGAACACTTACATTCAACATGACTGTTGGTCCTCTGCTCCATGTTGCACTCAAACACGTTCCACATGGCTGGTGGAAAGGCAGCTCCAGGCTGGCTGTATGTGTTTCTTACATATTCGAGGAAGTCCTGCAACTCAGGATGGTTCCTGAGGGCACGCCTGGTGTCCCTGTGGTGTGTAAGAAGATCAAAATTGATCTGGACCAGTGGCAGAGGTAAGTGTCCTAAGGCCTTGCAAATGACCGCTCTCAGTCGACGGTCCTGACGAAATGGAACAGTCAGTCCAAGCCCCTGCACTCTCTTCCACAAGGCTTGGTTGAAATGGAAGTAGCATCCACCAATCCTAGCCTGTGGCAGCTCTGTTTCAATAGCACTTTTCAGGGCAAGCTCAAAGTCACAGATGACTTTAAGGACGCCAATGGTGGGGGGTGATTCTCCTGGCTGCAGCCTTCACAGACTGGAACACCTGACAGTAGTGTCCAGTTGTGCGTTGCTCCATCAGGACATGCACGAGGGGGACAACAAAGCCATGGATGTCCCCCAGTATATTGAAGACCTGGTTGTAGGGACGTGGGCATGATCTGAATGTTGCATCCATGTACACTGTCCTACAGCGTTGCAGCTGTCTCAGGTTGTCCTCTGTGGCAAAGACTGCTATGCCCCACTCATCGTCTTGATGCAACAGGCAGTGGTCTCTGCCCCATGTCTCAGCCCATGGACCTTGGATCCTTACATCAGCAACTGTAGCTGGGATAGGGGGCATTACAGTAGCTCTTGCGATAACAGACCTTATTCTCCTGAAGGATTGAGGTTGTGGTTTATTGCGCTTTATTGGTACAGTGGGCTCCCTTACCACCACTCCACACACCTCCTGGCGAAATTCAAAGACTGCCTGAACTTGTATGTTGGGATTGTCTTCCTCTACATCAAAGGTATTGGTCCTCAGTACTGCACGGCAGTTTTCTCTCCATCACCTCCACCTAATGGTTTCTTGGTTGGTGCGGTGTCTGTGGTACCTAAAATCATCTAGAACCAATACTATTCCTCCTCTGTCTCCAGTCATTACTTAAGCCATCGTCTTTCAACTGATTTAAAAATAAAAATGTCCTGTATCCTCTTTTTGTCAGGAAATTAAAAAAACTTTACCCAAATGCAGGTAGACTCAGGCGTCAACTTGAAATGAAAACAATGGTATTTTTCTCTAGTACTCAATACACTGGCACATGATCAGACAAGACAAGTGCAACCAGTGCAAGCTGACAAAAGGTGTATATATACACAGGGAATAACTAGACACAGGTGAAACTCAAAGACAATCAACACAGGGATTGGCTGGGGCAAACAGGACACAGGTGATACAAATTAACCATAATCAGAGGGTAGGTGAGACAAGACAGGTAACAACTACAAAGGAAGACAGGAACACAAAACCATTACTACAAAATAAGATGCAAGAGCACACTTCAAAAACAAGATACAGAAATGTAGATCTTGACACTTGTACTGAATGGTGTAATGTGTTGTACAGCCCACCAAGCCACAAGATAGTGTAATTCACAAGTTTGACCTGTGTGCTACTTCCATGGGTCCTTAGCAGATAACTTCCTGTCATTGAATGTACAAAATAAACTTTGTCTTAGAATTTACTTCAAAATAAAAGTCTAAGAGTGTTGATTGCAACACCTACCTAATTTTTTTCAAAACTAAGGTAGACAACATCCTCTCTCTCCTCTCCGGCCCCGTCACTCCACCTGTCCCAACTGACATCCCACAGTCTGGGATTTCCCACCCGCTCTCTTGCTTCACCAACACCACACAGCAAGAGGTTGAGGACATAGTTAGAAGGATGAAGCCCTCTACCTGTGCCCTGGACCCCCTTCCCACCACCCTAGTCAAATCCAGCATCTGTGCAATAAGTCCCCTCATCACTAATATCATCAACCTTTCCCTCCGGACACCAAAGATGTAGTTATGATACTGCATACTTATAATTATAATCATGTTTTTTTTTAATAAATAACATTAAGTATGCAGTATCATAACTACATCTTTGGTGTTTACAACACACCAAACCGTTTGAAAATCGGATGAAAATTGAGCACGCTATGGTTATTTCAAAGTACATGCACCATAGACATAATGTTATGAATGACTGTCGCAAGATGGCCGCCATGTGGCAACGTCGTACTCCATTGGCCATTAGCGCGGGTGAGTCATCTAGCCTTTATATATATCTATGCTCACCTCCACCACCGCCCTTATCCACCCTCACCACCTGCCTGGAGGAGATAAAGGCGTGGATGAAAAACAACTTTCTGCAGCTATAAACAGTTCAAAAATCGAAATAATCCTAATAGGCACCCCACACCAGATAAAAATATCACCCATAACCAGCATCAGCTTCTCCGGACAGGACCTTCCCCTCTCACCAGTGGTCACTAACCTGGGAGTAAAAATGGACCCCCATCTGAACTTTGAATCCCACATCAAACATATCTGCAAAACTAAATTTTTCCACCTCAGAAACATTTCAAAGCTCTGCCCCACACTCACACTAGCAGATTCAGAGAAACTTGTCCACGCCTTCGTCTCCTCCAGGTTGGACTACTGCAACGCACTTCTCATCGGGATCCCTAGCAAGAGCCTTCAAAGGCTCCAGTATATCCAAAACAGCGCTGCTAGGATCCTGATGAGAGTGCGTAAACATGAACACATCACACCCATCCTCCGTTCACTCCACTGGCTTCCCGTCTCTTTCCGGACCGAATACAAGGTATCCCTGCTGACACATCAGTGCATCCACGGCAACGCTCCTTCCTACCTCAAGGAATTAGTCCCCCTACAACCCTCAACCCGCAACCTCCGCTCTTCAAACACATACCTCCTCAAAACCCACAAGGCAAATCTTCGTACCATGGGCGACCGGGCTTTCTGCTCGGCCGCCCCCGAACTGTGGAACCTACCTTTTTAGCAAAGCATTTCTTTAGCTGGTTTTACCTCTAGGCTTTATGCCCCCATGTTTTAATAGTTTTGTTTTAGTTTCCTAGTTGTTGTTTTCTTTTAATGGTGTGATGTTTCTGTTTTTATGCAATTGCCTTCTGTAGCACTTTGAGATTTATTGTAAATGTGTATAAGTGTGTTATAAATAAAATCCATTATTATTATTATTATTATTGATTCACCCGATATATCATCCCAAGATATATCGCAATATTAAAACTTGACGATATGTATCGCCGTGAAAAAAATTGCCCGCCCAGCCCTGCCCCCCTTGGAATAAATGACTTCCAGCGCCACTGCACTTTCAGCTGATGCTCGTTGACACTCTTTAATGTTACATGCCTCAAGACAATTATGTTTCTGCACTGTCAAATAGGCCTACATCTGATCTAAGTTAGCATCAAAGCCAAATATTAGTTTTACAAGCGACCATCTCTGGCTTATAGATATTTTGTTCAAGCAAGACAAGAAAATATGACTGAGTATTTATATTATATTTGTGTCTATATGTCCTCTGAAACAATGTGGTTTAGTGAGAACTTCACTTGTTCCTTAAAGGATGACTTCACCAATTTTCAACCTATCTTCATATAATTGGTTTGCACTAATGGTCATGATAAAATAGTTAATACAAATCGACTTGGTCTGTGTTACATATAGGACGGCTGTGGACACTTCAGATACCAGTGACATCATCGTCAGGTTTCTTTTTTTTTTTAAACAATATTTTGTTTAAACATATATATATTTTTATTAACGTGAGAACAATGCCTTTCATTATAGCACGCTAACTTTCCATGAATAGAAAGCCTGCAGTTTCTATTAGCATGGATTCCCTATTGATGATGTCACTGGTAGGTGGGTTTCTGAACTGTCCACAGCTGAGACAGACTGAGTAGACAAAAATTGTACCATATGATAATAAGCATTGGTGAGGACCAATTATATGAAGATAGGTTGAAAATGGGTGAAGTTGTCCTTTAATCTCATTCACTGCCACTGACGTAATAAACGTAATTATTCCCGTTTACCAATCCTGCCACTGACGTAAAAAATGTAATTTTAATTTTTTCCTTTTTTTTTTTTTTTTTTTTTTGACCCAAAGACCAAGGAGATATGATTTTTTGAAGATCTAGACTCCCATCCACTTCCTTGTTAACTTAAAACTAAAAAAATCTGTATCTCGGCTCCTGAGTACTTTTTTTTTTTCAATGAAAAATCTCTGGCAGAGGGCAAACGCGGCCAGCAATAATTGTGGCAGTGAATGAGTTAAGCTTGTATAATTACGGGGCCAGAGCTCAGCTCTGGACCTGTTTTAATATTGTCTGTATTCTTCTGTTTCCGCCACTTTTCGCAGTTCTGGCTGAACCGTGCTGTCGCTTTTTACGAAACTCGGCCATATGGTAGATGGTCATGAAAAACTATCAAGAAATAAATCTCACAATCTTTCGTCAAAAGGTGGCGCTATAGCACTCAATTGAAAATGCCAACTTTGAACAGGTATAACTCATGCCCTGTTTGACCTACAGCAATAAAACTTGAATACACATATGCGTCTCTTCATGCTGAACAACTTTCACCCTCTGACTTTTGACCTCTGACCTTTAGATCTCCCACCATTTTGAATTATATGAAAAACAGTTAAAACCTATCTCCTCCTGGGATTTTTGAGTAATCTGCACGAAACGTTTTACACATGAACTTTGGACCTATGCCGACAAACCTGTGCAAAAGATTTTCCATAAGTGAAAAAATGAAGCTTTAATGAGCCAATGAATATTGCAGTTTTATGACAATTATTCATCTGCCCCTAACACATACATGCAGACTCACATTTCTTTGAAACTTTGCGTTAATGTTGAGGGTCATTCCAAATATTACTGAAACCAATCTTACTCCAATTGGTCAAAGGGGGGCGCTATAGCGATTTTTTTGAAAGTGCAAACTTTAAACAGGCAAAAGTCATGCCTCGTTTGGCCGACAGCCATTAAACCTGCTTACACATGTGCCTTGACTCATGAGGAACACATGTATCACGTTGACCAGTAAGCTCCGCCCTTAGATTGTCCGCAATTTTGAGCAGTTTGAAAAACACTTAAACCCAGGATTTTTCAGTTATTTGCGTGAAACTGTATCATCTGTGTGATCTCCTTTTTCATAGGTTCTTGTCTGTTGGTCCAATGGCTTCTCCCTTAAACCTGTGCCTCACAACCTGAAGGTTGCCAGTTCAAGCCTCACTTGATGTGGACTTAATTAAAGTTGCATTGCAATTTGCACACAACATGATTGTGTCAGTTAATACATGGGCAATTGTTAAACATAACCTGAAATACTTATTTGAGAGGGTATGTTTTTGCAATGTATGACATACTTCATTCTGAAAATAGCCGTTCTACAATCTCAAAACTTTTGAGATAGCAACGTGTTTCTGAGCTTGTAGATCGGCTGCTTTCACTGGTTCACTTTTATCTTCAACAGACAACCTCAGCCTGGACAAAGCTATAGCACTATAGGTAATATTGCAGCCCGTCAATACGAAGGTTGAGGGTTCGATTCCTGTTAATGGCAATAGGTTGAACGTCCAATCAATCCATTCTGCTTCCATCCTTCTCTCTCTTCAATCTATTGTTTCCATGTCTCTCTCTCTTCAATCTATTCCGTTTCCATGTCTCTCTCTCCGCCCTTAGCTTGTCCGCAATTTTGAGCAGTTTGAAAAACACTTAAACCCAGGATTTTTCAGTTATTTGCGTGAAATGGTATCATCTGTCTGACCTCCGTTTTCACTGTATCAGGTCTGTTGGTCTGGTCAGGTCTGTTGGTCCAATGGCTTCCCGAGTGCTGCTTCTGCTCTCGTACAGTGAGGACGCTTTTGCTGCTCGCTCTGCTCGCTCTGCCCTATGCTTACATTCCTCAGCTGATATCCATGTTTTATTTTTTATTTTTTTTCCCCTGAGAAACCACAAATGGATCCTGGATATTTATAAACCCATGGGACTCTATTTCTTCTATAGATAGAAGCTTTTGCCATATTTCAATATATTATTTTTCGATCTATTTGTCGACCTCCAGTGACTGGGTACGTGGCATATAGCCAAAGCTAATTAGCATCAGGATGTACCCGACTGTTTCAACAGAGGAATACCAAAAATTGCTTCAAAGGATTGCAGTGCTGGAAACGGACTTAAACTCTTTAAGAGTGAATGTGGAAGTGAATCAACATTATGGAATTCCACAGTCTCAGAGCAACGGACAAGACCATGACAAGGCTCTCTCATGGAACACTCTCGGGGCAAAGCCAAAGGCTTTGAAGGGGCGAATAACTGGCAGAACTCGGAGCCCTGTGATTACAGATCTGACCGGCTGGCCTGCGCTACCACCCGCGCGTTACCATCAACGATGCCCCCGGACACAGGGTACCGCGTCTTCCACCCCCCTTCAACAGCGGAAAACTGCCAACGGGAGATCTACAAACAAATCTCCCAAAACATCGCGTCAACAGTGGAAAACTGCCAAGGGGAGATCTACAAACAAATCTCCCAAAACATCGAGTGCTGAGTGTCCGGTGCGGCTGGGAAATAGATTCAGCCCATTGCTTCAGGACCCCAGATGCCCGTCTGATGACAGACCAAACAAATCCTCTTTACCCAGCAGGGTAAGAACCAAGAGTAACTCAGAAGGAAAAAGGTTATATGATGAGCCTGAATTTCTGATCATAGGGGATGCCGCTATTAAAGATGTTAAAAGCATGATAAGAAGAAAGACAAAAGTGTTATGCTTCCCAAAAGACAAAGTCTCTGACATGAATGACAGAATTCTGAATCTTGTCGCTGAACACCCAACGGTGAAAACCCTGATTTTGCACGTTGGCACATGTGATACAGAGGACAAACAGTCAGAAATCCTAAAACAGAATTTCACTGCCTTATTCAGCAAAATCAGCTCACTTGATGTGAAGGTGTGCATCAGCGGCCCAGTACCACCTACAAGAGGCGGCGATGAACGTTTCAGTAGACTGTCTGCACTGAGCAAATGGCTTTCAACTACGTGCACCAACAAATCTGTACATTTTATTGACAATTTCAATTTTTTTTGGGATAGAAGACACCTATTTTCCTCGGATGGGCTTAAATTAAACAAGCTGGGAGCAAAATTGTTTATGTTAAACATTTTCTACAATGTTCCTATGTCTTCACCAAGCTCTGTCAAGGCCAGAGCACAAGATTCCATAACAACTGATAGTGCTCTGTTATCTGCTACCGCTGCTGAAAAACATGAATGGCTTTGTGTAGACGCTACCACACCACCCCCCACTGCTGCTGAGGGGGAGGGGGGCGCCACACCTCCCCCTACCAAGGATGGTGGAACATCCATAACAAATGAACTCTCTGATAACTCGGAAACAAAAACAAAGGCTGATGACAGCCTGGAGGAGATTGTCGACTCTGCAGCCACGGTCACGCTAGAAGAGGGAGGAGACACAGAGGAGTCTCTCAATGAGGAAGATCAACCAACTCTATCACCTTCCTCCTCCTCATCATCATCTTTTTCCCTGTCCCCAATACCTCTTCTGGAGTTCACCAGTAGCATGAACGACTTGATTAAAGAGGGGACTAGAATCACCCCCCAAATCAAACGCCAGGCCCCACAACCATCAACCGTGCCCTGCCCCCCACCCATCCCCCCTCGACGGTTGACGCTGTTGGCACTAGCGATACAGAGGCGCAAGATCAGGAACGAAGAACGTCAAGAACAGTGCATAACAGTGATAAGCCCGAACTAACAGACCACTATTTATTGTGTTTTAATATGACTGTCTCTGATCTAGGGAAAAACAATACAGAATATACTATAAAAAAACGTTTTTTTATCTCATCTGCAGCAAACGAGTTTCCTCGTCATCTGGCGTGTGTGCAGGTGCCCCCCCTACTTGATGCTCCCTCAGTGAATGATATGGTTCAACATCTTAATCTCAAATTAGAGTCAGCTCTCGACATAGTGGCTCCTATGAAAACTAAAAAGAAACTTAACTCTAGAGTAACACCTTGGATTGATGAGCACATGCGCTCACTCAAGAAAGAATGTCGTAAAGCTGAGCGAATTTGGAGAAAAAACAAACTCACTGTCCACCTAGAGATCTTTAAGAAGTCAACAGTGGCCTATAACAAAGCACTGCGCTTGGCAAGGCAGGCATATTTCTCACGCATTATCAATGACAACAAGCAAAATGCCAGAGTCTTATTCTCTACCATTGAACATCTCTTAAACCCCCCCCAGGCTTATAAGGAGTCGCTCCCTGCTTCTAAAGCTAAGTGTGATGAGTTCGCATCCTTTTTTGAAAACAAAATTTTTAGCATTCGAGCTGGTATTATGAATGCTGCTGCTAGCACTGCAAATGCGGCAAATGGTGCAAAAATGTAGATCCCTCCAGAGGAAGCCTAATATCATTCTGCGCAATTAATGAAGAGGAACTCCGTAAAACTATATCACAGATGACATCATCATCTTGCTCACTGGATGTAATACCCACCCCGTTTCTCAAAGAGGTTTTAGACAGTGTTATTGGAGATATCCTAAAAATTGTAAACAGCTCTCTACTTTCAGGCGTCTTTCCAGACTCACTGAAAACGGCTGTAGTCAGGCCGCTACTCAAGAAACACAACCTTGATCCATTGGTGCTGGGTAATTATAGACCAATCTCAAATCTGCCATTTTTGGGCAAGGTCTTAGAAAAAACTATCTTTCATCAACTGGATGTGTTCCTACAGAACAATAAGGTTCATAACAAATTCCAATCTGGCTTCAGGAAAGGTCATAGTACAGAAACAGCACTTGTAAAAGTAATTAATGATCTTAGGGTGTCCGCTGACGACAAAAATGTATCTGTTCTCCTACTCCTTGACTTAACCGCTGCTTTTGATACGATTGATCACACAATTCTACTACAACGTTTGGAGTACTGGATTGGTTTGTCAGGCACAGCCCTGTCTTGGTTTCACTCTTACCTAACAGGCAGAAGCTATTTTGTCAGTCTAGCTAACTTTGACTCAGACAAACACAACATCTGTTCTGGTATTCCACAGGGCTCAATTCTGGGTCCCTTATTGTTTTCCCTGTATATACTACCGCTGGGAGAACTCATCGCCGATCACGGAGTGAACTTCCATTTCTATGCTGATGATACCCAGCTGTATCTTTCAGTAGCTCCAGACGACCCCTGCGCTTTAGACCCATTGTTGACCTGTCTGTCCAGTATAAAATGCTGGATGAGTGAGAACTTTCTTAAGCTAAATGAGGATAAAACAGAAGTTCTCATAATTGGCTCCAGTGAGCAGAGAGAATCAATAACAAGTAGACTTGGTAACCTGGCTGTAGAAAGTAACACCACAGTAAAGAACCTGGGGGTGATTATCGATTCTGAATTGAATTTCAATACACACATTAATCATGTCACCAAGATTGCTTTCTTTCATCTTAGAAATATTGCACGTATTAGAGATTATCTGTCGTTAGACGATGCAAAAACGCTGATCCACGCTTTTGTTTTCTCTCGGCTTGATTACTGCAACGCACTCTACTCTGGCCTGCCAAAGAAAACAACTGACAGATTACAACTTGTTCAAAATGCGGCAGCCAGAATTTTAACTAAAACCAGGATGAGAGAACATATCACTCCAGTTCTAGCTTCACTACACTGGCTCCCGGTTGTTTTTAGGATTGATTTTAAAATTCTTTTAATAGTTTATAAAGCTCTAAATGGTCTGGCACCTTCCTACCTCTCCGACTGCCTAGAGAGATATGTTCCAAACCGGGCCCTCAGGTCTTCAAGTGCTGACCTGCTCGAGGTGCCTACAATGACATATAAAAAATACGGTGAAGCAGCATTCTGCTTTTACGGACCGACAGTGTGGAATAAACTCCCACTACACTTAAGACAGGCAGCCTCTGTCGATAGCTTTAAAGCACAGCTCAAGACCTATTACTTCACTCTTGCTTTTAGCTGATTCTTTGGTTGATTTTTAATTCCTCACTGTATTCCCTATTTTAATGTTGTTTTATGCCTTTGCTTTTGTTTTGTGTGAGTGGAAGAGAAAGTCACGGTAGTTAAAAGACAAGAGTCTGATAACTCCATCCGGAGGATTTAGTGAATTATCCTCTGGGGCATGTCGACACGTGGTGGACCCTCCAGGGCAGATCCTTTTGTCTATGTTTATTCTATATATCTTGTATAACCCCGATATCATTCTCAGGGGTGTACGGTGTATGGTTTGGATGTGATAAGTTAGCAGATCCCCTGGGCTAGTCCACACGTGGTAAACATGGTGAAAATATATTACTAAGGTGTAATATTACTAAGTGAAAATATATTACTAAGGTGTAATATTGACAATTGTGTGAAGATATATTACTAAGGTACACAAGGTACACATGTAATATTGGCAATTGTGTGTGTTGTAGTTGTGTTGTGGCGAGGGCCACTGCATTTTACTGCATTTTACTGCTTTTATTTTATTTTATTTTATTTTATTTTTAGTCTGATAACTCCATCCGGAGGATTTAGTGAATTATCCTCTGGGGCACGTTGACACGTTGTGGACCCTCCAGGGCAGATCCTTTTGTCTATGTTTATTCTATATATCTTGTATAACCCCGATATCATTCTCAGGGGTGTACGGTGTGTGGTTTGGATGTGATAAGTTAGCAGATCCCCTGGGCTAGTCCACACGTGGTAAACATGGTGAAAATATATTACTAAGGTGTAATATTACTAAGTGAAAATATATTACTAAGGTGTAATATTGACAATTGTGTGAAGATATATTACTAAGGTACACAAGGTACACATGTAATATTGGCAATTGTGTGAAGTGTGGATATTTCTTTAGCTGTGTTGTAGAGGACAGTGGTCACTACATTTAAGTTATATCCATTTGTGTTGTAGTTGTGTAGTGGCGAGGGCCACTGCATTTTACTGCATTTTACTGCTTTTATTTTATTTTATTTTATTTTTGTTTGCTTTATTGTTAAATTGGTTCTAACTGTAATTGTATCCTTGCTCTGTAAAGCACTTTGAGCTGCATTTCATGTCATGAAAGGTGCTATACAAATAAAGTTTATTATTATTATTATTATTATTATTATTAAGTGAATGTTTCACAACATCAAGGTTGCCGGTTCAAGCCTCACTTGGTGGAGACTTCATTTAAAGTGCATTGCAAACAACAAGACTGTATTAATGAATACATATGCAATTGATAAAGATAACATGAAATGCTTATCTGAGAAGGTCTGTTTTTGCAATGTATGACATACTTCATTCTGAAAATAGCCGATCTACAATCTCAAAACTTTTCAGTTAGCAACGTGTTTCTGAGCTTGTAGATCGGCTGCTTTCACTGGTTCAGTTTTATCTTCAACAGACAACCCCAGCCTGGTCAAAGCTATAGCACTATAGGTAGTGTTGCAGCCTGTCAATCTTAAGGTTGAGGGTTCGATTCCTGTTAATGGCAATAGGTTGACACGTCCAATCAATCCATTCTGCTTCCATCTTTCTCTCTCTTCAATCTATTGTTTCCATGTCTCTCTCTCTTCAATCTATTCCGTTTCCATGTCTCTCTCCGCCCTTAGATTGTCCGCAATTTTGAGCAGTTTGAAAAACACTTAAACCCAGGAGTTTTCACTGGTTCAGGTCTGTTGGTCCAATGGCTTCCCGCTTAAGTGAATGTTTCATAACATCAAGGTTGCCGGTTCAAGCCTCACTTGGTGGAGACTTCATTTAAAGTGCATTGCAAACAACAAGACTGTATTAATGAATACATATGCAATTGATAAAGATAACATGAAATGCTTATCTGAGAAGGTTTTTTTTTGCAATGTATGACATACTTCATTCTGAAAATAGCCGATCTACAATCTCAAAACTTTTCAGATAGCAACGTGTTTCTGAGCTTGTAGATCGGCTGCTTTCACTGGTTCAGTTTTATCTTCAACAGACAACCTCAGCCTGGTCAAAGCTATAGCACTATAGGTAGTGTTGCAGCCTGTCAATCCGAAGGTTGAGAGTTCGATTCCTGTTAATGGCAATAGGTTGAGATGTCCAATCAATCCATTCTGCTTCCATCTCTCTCTCTCTTCAATCTATTATGTTTCCATGTCTCTCTCTCTTCAATCTATTCCGTTTCCATGTCTCTCTCTCCGCCCTTAGATTGTCCGCAATTTTGAGCAGTTTGAAAAACACTTAAACCCAGGATTTTTCAGTTATTTGCGTGAAATGGTATCATCTGTTTGACCTCCGTTTTCACTGGATCAGGATCACTGGTTAATGGCAATAGGTTGAGATGTCCAATCAATCCATTCTGCTTCCATCTCTCTCTCTTCAATCTATTATGTTTCCATGTCTCTCTCTCTCAATTAATGCATGTGCAACTGTTAAAGGTAACATGAAATGCTTCTTGGAGAGAGTATGTTTTTGCAATGTAGACAAACTTCATTGTGAAAATAGCCGATCTACAATCTCACAACTTTTCAGATAGCAACGTTTTGTGAGCTTGTAGATCGGCTACTTTCACTAGTTTTCGTTCCGAGGAGACACAAAAATGCCTTTATTGGTAAATGGTTTGTGAACCAGTGATCTAGAGTAGTTCGAGACACAGAGGCCTGGTTAAAAATGGACGGAAATACTTATAAATATCATCAGACACTATCAGGGAGGCCATATATCTAGCTCAATGAGAAGAAAGGCAGTCTTGGAGTCCGTAGGTCGCTGGTTCGATCCCTGTCCACGACAATGTATTGAGGTGATCATGATTTGGCACTATTCGGATAACACATAGTGTTTCTTGAGGATATGCGCAAGCCTCACTTGATGCAGACTCATTTAAATTGAATTGCAAAAAACATGACTGTATCAATGAATACATGTGCAAACGGTAAAGATAACATGAAATGCTTATTTGAGAGGGTATGTTTTTGCAATGTATGACATACTTCATTCTGAAAATAGCTGATCTACAATCTCAAAACTTTTCAGATAACGTGTTTCTGAGCTTGTAGATCGGCTGCTTTCACTGGTTCAATTTTATATTCAACAGACAACCTCAGCCTGGACAAAGCTATAGCACTATAGGTAGTGTTGCAGCCTGTCAATCCGAAGGTTGAGGGTTCGATTCCTGTTAATGGCAATAGGTTGAGATGTCCAATAAATCCATTCTACATCTCTATCTCTCTTCAGTCTATTATGTTTCCATGTCTCTCTCTCTCTCTCTTCAATCTATTCCGTTTCCATGTCTCTCTCGCTCTCTCTCTCTTCAATCTATTCCGTTTCCATGTCTCTCTCTCTCTTCAATCTATTCCGTTTCCAAGTCTCTCTCTCTCTTCAATCTATTCAGTTTCTCTCTCTCTCTCTTTCTCTTCAATCTATTCCGTTTCTCTCTCTCTCTCTCTCTCTCTCTCTCTCTCTCTCTCTCTCTCTCTCTCTTCAATCTATTCTGATTCTCTCTCTCTCTCTCTTTCTCTTCAATCTATTCCGTTTCTCTCTATCTCTCTCTTTCTCTTCAATCTATTCAGTTTCTCTCTCTCTCTTTCTCTTCAATCTATTCCGTTTCTCTCTCTCTCTTTGAAGATGATGGCCAATGTTGATGATAGTAAAAATGATAATAATATTGTATCGATATCGTGAGCCCAATATCGTGTATCGTATCATATGTATCGTGAAATTAATGTATCGTGACACCCCTAAATAGATTTAGAGTAATTTCAAATACGTTTTCAAAACATCTGTCATGGCCAGATATCGCACCACATGATATTTTGACTCTTTAAAAACTGAAAAATTACAAATAACTAATGGGTATAAATAAATGTATTTAAACCTTTTTAAATGTCACACCATTTCCTGCATTTTTGGGTGAGCGGGGAACATAGAACTTATTTTGGTTGAGTGGGGAATATAGAACCTTTTTTTAGAACCTTTTTTGGTTGAGTGGGGAACATAGAACCTTTTTTTGGATGAGTGGGGAACAGAACCTTTTTTTGGTTGAGCGGGGAACATAGAACCCGGGGAACATAGAACCTTTTCTGGGGGGAAGTGGGGAACATAGAACCTGGGGAACATAGGGATGACCCCTTTGAGATCAAACAATGGGCCTCATGCAGCAATAAGTTCCTAATGTTTCCTCTTACAATTCTTCCTAAGTGAATTCCTAAGAGAAGTTGAGTCAGATTCATGAAACGTTCTTAAAAGGCAGAATTGTTCGTAACTATGTTCTTGATGATGATGAATCCCAATCCTCGTAACTTGAAGGGGTGTGCCAGTTCATCCCAATTACCATAGGGAGCCGCCCCACCAATCCCCATATAAGGCATGACTGCATGGCTCTGCCTGCAGTCACACCTGTGTGTGATTGCTGCACACAGAAATCACAGGAAATCACACACAGAAATAAAATTGAGAGAATGAAGTAAAGAATACAGAACTATAAGTCTAAAGATGGTGGAACACCAGACTCCAAACATAAAAATAAATAAATGAATAGTTCTGTGGAGGTACTTCTGAAGTGAACAGCAAATTATTGTATTTAATTAATGAATGTATTTTATTATTTCTCTCACATTAATCAACATATCACCACTAGACATCAATGTACATTTGCTGAAATTAGCTGTTAAAAATGTTATCCATATTTCATGTTCAGGAGTAGCGTTAGTAGTGGATATAAAACATTTTATTACTGAAAGCTGGTGGGTGGATATGGAGGGTCTTTAAGGTAGCAGCTGCTTGGTATGTAATGGGGTGGAAATAGGGGTGTAGTGGGTGATATGGGGGTGCAAGGAGGGGTGTAGGGGGCTATGTGGGGGGGTATGGGGATGGGTATGACGGGTGGGTATAGGGGGGATTTCAGGTAGGAAGGGGCCTGGAAAATGGGGGTGTGACGAATGTCGGGGATATGGGGGTGGGGGTATGGGGGGCGATGAGGGTGGGTTGGGTGGGGGGTTATGGGGTGGGTATGGGGCTTGGGCTTCAACTCAACCGGGTCCGTTTGGGTTAGATTGTAATTTCAGACCCGTCTCAAACATTTTCATGTCAAGGACCCCCAAATTGACATGCATTTGGCTGCAGACCCCCACCTGAAAATATTTTCTGCCAGGGAAACATTTTCAAGATTTATCAAAATGTTTCAAAAATAGCCGATCTACAAGCTCAAAATGGCCAGTAATAATGGGACACGTTGTGAGCTTGTAGATCGGCTATTTTCAAACAAAGTATAAAATACGGTTAAAGTGATTAAACTGTTCCTTGTTTGCTGTGGACCCCCTGGAACTCCCTCAAGGACCCCTGGGGGTCCCCAGACCACACTTTGAGAACCACTGCTCTAAAGATATGATAAAATTATTATTGTAATTTAAATCCTATATTATACAACTGTAGAATTGAAGAAACTTTGAGAATTCATTATTTTTGCACAAACATGGCACACTTAAGAACTAAAAGGCCACCCTAAGAGTGCTCTTCAGTGTGTGTAGATTCTGTTCTTACCTGAGAACAGATCACAGCTAAGAAAACATTGGAGTATACCAAAATCTTCTTAAAAACCTCTTAAATGGGTCTAAGGAAAAAAATCCTCTTTAGAAAGTGTGCGTAGATTCTGTTCTTACCTAAGAACAGATCACAGCTAAGAAAACATTGGAGAATACCAAAATCTTCTTAAAAACTTCTTAAGTGGGTTTAAGAAGAAATTTCCTCTTAAATACCGTTGCTGCATGAGGCCCAATGTTTTTTTAACATCGGCTGCAGAACGCCCCTCACCCAACACTATATTTACTGCTACGGTTATTTCCCCCCAGCACTGGGTTTTGTGGGTGCCTTTAAAGCCCGAGCTGACACTGCTGAAAAGTATCACCTTGTTCTTTTCGACTTCCTGCAGCAGTACCTCCACTTCTGAACCAACTGACCATTTTTTTTTTTTTTTACGTCAAGGCCGTCTTTTGATTTAAGCTTGCGCTTTGACATGACTACTAGGTAGATAAGTAGGCTACGCGTACACTATAATTATATTCTCTGTCTTCTCTGTCTTGTCTCTCTGTGTGTGTGTGTGTGTGTGTGTGTGTGTGTGTGTGTGTGTGTGTGTGTGTGTGTGTGTGTGTGTGTGTGTGTGTGTGTGTGTGTGTGTGTGTGTGTGTGTGTGGTGGCTCGTGGCTCTTCCGCATTCTGCCTTATATGGGGATTTAAGGGCGTTTCCTCTACTAATTGTGATAGACGCGCTTACAATTTTATATTCATCAACATAAGAACAACAGGTGCGAACAATTTGGCAGTTTAAGAACACGTCATGAATGAGACTTGACTTCTCTTAGGAATTCACTTTGGAAGAAATGTAAGAGGACATTTTAGGAACTTATTGCTGCATGAGGCCCATTGCTCCTACTGCTGCTGAGAGCATCTCAGCACTAGAATTACTCCTGCACTTTCATAAGCAGAACAAACTTGTGCTGGGGGTCCAAGTAAAGTTAATTGGACAAATTAACTGAGATAAGATTATCTATTGTCAGCTGATCTACAAGTTCAAAACTACTACAAAGCTACTTTTGCACAACACCTTTGTATAACAGAGTATAAAATAGGGTTAATAAAAAAAATCTATTACAATTAAAATTCATATAAAATATGAAATAAAAATAATCCCCCAAAACCTGCTTCTTGAAGGTTCAACTAGGTTCAACTGAACCTTTCTTCCATTTTCCTCACCAATTTGTGAAGGTCTATTTTGGGTTGATGGTCCACATAGCAAAGTGTTGATATTTAATTAGAAAGGCAGAGAATATTTGTCATTGTGCTTCAATTCAAAATTGCTTTATTGGCATGAGAAAACACAGGTATAAAGATCTTTGAAACAAATAGCAGCAATCTTTTGCAGTCACTTTTGGGACAATTAGCAGCATTTCCCCTATACTTAATAACACTTTTGGGACAATTATCAGCTTTATTGGCATTCGTTTTCTCCGTTGAAAGAAAAAAAATACGTGTCTCTCCGTCGCGATACATTGTTTGTTTGGAGCGAGGCGCCATGCCCGGAAGGGCCGTGGCCTCCCAGCCCCGCCCCCTTGCTTCAACAATATGGGAATAAGCAGTTTGCATCCTGGAGACTGTCCTCCTCAGAGCTGGGTTCATTGTCCTCTTCATCGTTGCGACGGAAAGCAGCAACCATGTTGCTTCCATTATCTGTGATGATAGTGAGGATTTTCTCTTTTGGGATACCCCATTCTGCCGTACACTCCTCCACAAGAGTGGCGATAGCCTGAGCAGTGTGTGGGTGAACCATTTGCTTTAGATTCAGGAGTATGTGTTCTGCCTTATTGTCTTCTGAGTTAAAATAACAAGCACTGATTGCAAGAAAGGATGCTGTGAGACCCTTTTTAGTCCAAATTTTGCGTGCCATGGAGTCTTTGTTTGAATTTGACCTTTTCGGCCAGGTAAATTTTGTCCACTCTGTTTGTAAGTTTGGTTATTTTTGGCACAGTGAGTCTTTTATCAATGTTTCAATCATCTTGACAAAATCCACATCTTCCACTGTCCGTGGAGGGAGGCCTGTCCGGGCTATCCACTGTGCTATGGCTTCCTCTTTGGAATGTTGTTCCTGAGAATCAGCATTGTACTTTGTGTGTGCAAATAAATAACTTTGTATAGCTGGCCTGGGTGGTTGGTTGGTGGTGGTAGCAGCAGCAGGTGTATCTGGAATCTGGACAGGAGTAAATACAATGTCAGGACAGATGCACAGGATAACACAGGAAATCCAAGTATTGAACTATAGGCTAAGTAAAGCATATATTATTATTAAATTATTATTATATTATTTTCATTCTCATGGAGAATGAAAAAAGGTGACAGATACCAGGGTAGATATAAACTACTCACAAATCATTCACTAGTAGTAGTGTGATTGATTGATTGATTGAATACTTTATTTAGAAGTTTGCAGAAACAAAGCACATGATAGTACAGTTCCAATACAAGGTCAGCTAAATAGGATTTTAAAAAAAAGAAAGCCATATGACTTGTATGTGTCCTAATGTTATTTTGGAAACGGTGAATATGTCACCTAAAGCATTGGTTCTCAAAGTGAGGTTGGGGGACCCCCAGGGGTCCTTGGGGGGTACCAGGGGGTCCCCAGCTAAGTTAGTTAGCACAATCATTTTACCCACTTTAACCATTATTTTATACTTTGGCTATCCAACAATAGCAGATCTACAAGATCATAGAGCACCGAGTGCCGCACTATGAGCTTGTAGATCTGCTATTTTTGAAAAATCGCTGGCACAAAATATTTTTGAGATGGGGGGTCCGCAGCCAAATACATATCATTTTGGGGGTCCTTGACATGATAAAGTTTGAAAACCACTGACCTAAAGATGGTTTGTTTGCATCCATGTATACTATAGCTGCCCAGGTGTTTTGTGCACACTGTGTTTACAAGTTACTATAGTTCGCTTGCTGCTACTAGATTAGCAGCAAACTACATGACAGTCATGACGAAACTTCAACCTCATTTTTGCACTTTCTCCATTTACAGCCCATACATCTACATAAACGTTGTAACAATCAGCCCTTTGCTCTGAAAGGTTAACTATTAACTAAAAAGGAAAACAACGGGATCGGCAGGATTTTAGCTTAAAGGGATATTTCACTTTCAAAAAAACTTTGGGTCATTTTATCGTCTACTCAGGCTTTTGTCAGCCCCCCAGACCGTTTTTAAGTTGCTTGATTTAGTATTTAGATATTTGATAATAATTTTATCAGACACGCCCCCTTCCTATACAAACCCACTATAACTCCAAACTAAATTTTTAACCTGTTAGATTCATCAAAAACACCCGTCCTTGTTTCTGCTGACGTACCCTGCCCTCCTAATACGTGAGGGGCCGTGTTTTTTCGATTACTTTTTTCTTTTTCTTTTTTTTATTGTATTAAATGTTTTCATTTTCCAAATAAATATATAAAAAATAAATGAAAAAAGTTATCGATCTAGATCGGATTAAAATGTTTTTCATTGAACAATACGGAAAGTACGGGTACTTATGGGTTACCCGAACAGAATTGTAACATCCGTGGCCATGAGATCAGCACTTTATATTTGAAATCTGAACGTTTGTGTAGATGTACGGGCTATAAATGGAGAACACCAGGTTGAAGTTTATCACTACATGCTAAGAAGCTAACGTAAATTAGTCAGCAATAGTTTGGGCACTTTGGGATCAGATTAGCATTTTGGTTGGAACACGTTTTATGTTACGCTGTAAACAACCACCACCAAGCCTTTAACTTACCTTGATTTCTTTGTGAAAATGTGTCCATATATCAAATCTTCTCTTTCTCCCGAGCCCTGTGCAAAGCATTTACCGTTTTATAACTTTAATTTTTTATCTGAATCCTCCTCCTGACTGTCCATTCATTTGTCGGTGCCGTGGTGTGTGTGTGTGTGTGTGTGTGTGTGTGAGAGCGTGGCTGCAACTTTGAAAGGGGGTGTGTGAGTGAGGAGCATGCGCTGCGCAGGAGACAGGAGGAAGTGACAAAATCTTATAATAGTATAATATAATATTTTGTCTTGTCTTTGTTCGTGAACTAAAATGACCATAGATTTTAGCCTAGTCTTTATTTAGTGAACTACATTTTCGTCTCGTCTTTATTAGTCAACGAAATTGCATAATGATTTAGTCCCAGTTATTGTTTATTCATGTAGGTGGTGGTCTCGTCTCGTTTTCGTCCTTTGAAAAATGGGCGTTGACGAACATATTTCGTTTCGTTTTTGTTAACGAAATCCACACTGCCTAGGAGTCAGTACCAGACCAGACCTAGGAGTCAGTACCAGACCTAGGAGTCAGTACCAAACCTAGGAGTCATTACCAGACCACACCTAGGAGTCAGTACCAGACCTAGGAGTCATTACCAGACCAGACCTAGGAGTCAGTACCAAACCTAGGAGTCATTACCAGACCACACCTAGGAGTCAGTACCAGACCTAGGAGTCATTACCAGACCAGACCTAGGAGTCAGTATCAGACCTAGGAGTCAGTACCAGACCAGACCTAGGAGTCAGTACCAGACCTAGGAGTCGGTACCATACCTAGGAGTCAGTACCAGAACGGACCTAGGAGTCAGTACCAGACCTATAGGAGTCAGTACCAACCCTAGGAGTCAGTACCAACCCTAGGAGTCAGTACCAGACCAGACGTAGGAGTCAGTACCAAACCTAGGAGTCAGTACCAGACCTAGGAGTCAGTACCAGACCAGACCTAGGAGTCAGTACCAGAACAGACCTAGGAGTCAGTAAGAGACCTATAGGAGTCAGTACCAACCCTAGGAGTCAGTACCAACCCTAGGAGTCAGTACCAGACCTAGGAGTCAGTACCAGACCAGACCTAGGAGTCAGTACCAGACCAGACCTAGGAGTCAGTACCAAACCTAGGAGTCAGTACCACACCTAGGAGTCAGTACCATTTTATGTTTGTTTATTCAGATTTCAGCATGATCACAGATGTTTAAAAAGACAGGTGCCATTAAAAACACTGAATTATTTTGCTGATTACAATATAAAACTTCAAATCTAAAAAATGCAATTGCCTATCTAAAAATCTAGTAACATAAAACAATCTAACATCCACTATCATTTAAAAGTCTGCACATATATGGGATTGGTGATTTCTTGTATCTCTCAGTTCGGCAATGTAGAGTGTCCAGGTCATCTCCATTCCTTGTTTGGCGACCAGAGATCTCCTTCCTGAGGCAGACCCAGGAGTCAGTACCAGACCAGACCTAGGAGTCAGTACCAGACCTAGGAGTCAGTACCAGACCAGACCTAGGAGTCAGTACCAGACCTAGGAGTCAGTACCAGACCAGACCTATGAGTCAATACCAGACCAGATCTAGGAGTAAGAAGGAAACACATCAGCACAATAATATAGTGGCTGATAGAGGGAAATTATGTCTAAACTATATATATATATATATATATATATATATATATATATATATATATATATACTAAATAAATAGGCTAAAAAGTTACCTAGTTTACCTTTAAACAACACTTAAATAACCAGCAACTGTATTCTGGGGAGCACTTTCGCGACAAAACAGAAGGGAGGGAAGGAGGCCTATAGACCAATTATTTGTTTACCAACATTGAGACTGGATGCACAGGTGATTTTAATCAATTCTCAACCTGTTGTTTCGGGGTGCGCTCAGCGCACCACAACCCCCTCTTGTGTGTTGGCTAGTGCTGCGCGCCCTAGCGAGACCTGACAGAATGGGTTTCATTTGCAACCAGTATGACGCTTGCAACCAGTGTGACGTCGTCTGTTAAGGGGTCTATACGTCTTAGGCTATATGCGTCTATGTCTTATATCAGTGGTTCTCAACATGATTTTGTGGTGTCTCCAGGTGACAGTTAAGTGACAATTTTAAAGACCTTTTTGATACCATTTTTTTCAAAAGTAGGCTAATCAACAAGTTCTACTATAAAAACTGTTAGGGTTTCAAACCCTTCAGCTCCACCTTCTACCTCTTGAGTTCCTGAGCACAATCCAGTGCGCCGTCCTCACTAGACACTCAGGTTCACCTCAGTGTTTTCCTCCCAGGTGGCAAGCAAACGTAATGTAAACCTTTGCTGTGACAATAAAGTTGATTATCGTCACCTTCTTAAACTAATGGCCTAAGTAATTTTTTTACGTTTTTCAGAAAAAAAGAAAACAACGATCCAAAACGATATATTTCTTAATCATTTCACCCAAAACATGCATAACAAATTATGACTATTAACATAAAAATAACACTGTCTGTCAGTTATGTAACATAAGAGATTTAAATAGGATTACATAGGAGTAAACCTATAGGACAAAAGATTTTCTGATTTACTCCAGACTTAAGCCATTGTTTTGGCCTATAAGACACAAATCCTTGTGACTTAGGACAAAAACATGGCCTACTGTAGTTTAGCCCAAGTCACACTAGGGAGATAGGCCATTATACTAAAAGGGGAGGGAACAGCATGATCCTTTTCAATTAGGAGATAGGCGATTTTTACCAGAGGTGGCCAGAAAAATATAATTTTCCTCAAATAATGACTTAGGCCATTAGTTTAAGAAGGTGACGTTATGATTCTGACCCCTGTGGCTCTCCTCCATGCGCCCTCCAAATGGACCCTTACAGGTCTGTAACTCTGAGAGTGTTTTGAGTTCTGGACACAACCAGGAGCAACTGGTCAGCCCACCTCAGGGCTCTGGCTGGCTGGGATGTATGGCTGAATGAGATCAGATAAATATGGCGGGGGCCAGCCTATTTTTGGGCTTTAAAAACGAACAATATTAGGGCTCTATGCCCAGCAGCCATATTGGAAAGAAATTGGGCCTCCTCTTACTTCCTTCAAGGTGTTACCAATGATACCAATGAAGGCTCTGTTCCATTCTGGTCAAACACAGTCAGGGTGCTGATATTGGGCATGTTGGCTCACTGGAAACACTCTGCTACACCAGTGGGTCTCAAAGTGTGGTCCATGAGGGTACCTGGACCACACTTTGAGACCCACTGGTGTCCCTCACAGGTCCATTTGGTTCCATTTGTACACTCTCAGAGTTATGGGGGTCCTTGAAATTAAAAGGTTTGAGAACCACTGTTCTACACTAAATGAAACAGAGCCTTCATTAGAATCATTGGTAACACCTGTGAAGGAAGTAAAGAAGAGGCCCGGTTTCTTTCCAATATGGCTGCTGTGCATAGAGCCTAATCTAAAACAGACGGGGAGCCAGTGGAGTGAGGCGAGGACTGACGTGATATGGTCGCACCTTTTCTTGCCAATGAGGAGGCGAGCGGCCTACAATGTCTCTCTCAGCTGTCTTACTGTCTCCCTCTCCTACACTGTCTCTCTCTCAGCTGTCATACTGTCTGTCTCTCCTGCACTGTCTGTCTCTCAGCTGGTGGTCCTATACTTCTGGACTTATATACTTTGAAATTAAACATGTTTATAGTTTGTTGTCCCTCTTAACCACATCTTTTTGCTGGAAATACTTTATGTTCAAGCTCACAATGCCTCACAATGTCACGCATTTTGAGCTTGTAAGTCGTCTATTTTCGCCAACTATTTGTCTATCATGAGATCCTGCCTTAGTGTTTCACCACCCCCTGTCTGCCAGTGTTGAATAATATCTTGATAGAAAGTAGGCGTGTTACCAATACATTTTTTTCCAGGGACCCTCTGGATTACTTAAGGGGGTTCCAAATGGACCCTTACAGGTCTGTAACTCCGAATCTCAGAGTTATGGGGGTCCTTGAAATTAAAATGTTTGAGAACCACTGAATAAATAAAAAAATAATTGTTTGTAATAATTGTTACAGTGCAGCTACAAGTTATCAAAAATAATAATGCAAATAGTACAGTAAGAGTATAAAACAGTAGTGCTTTCATCAAGCATTCAAAAAACTAAATAAACTAGAAAATGTGCTCCTCGGAGCACAAGTCTCCGCCAGCAGACCCGTGCTATTTTAATAGCACGGGTCGTCTTGGTAGAACGGGTCTACTTGGTAGAATGCGCATGGTTTTTGGTGTTCTGCAGGGGCGACTGAATATGTAGTGTCTGCATCTAAAAAAAAATCTTCTTGAAGCAATGTGTCATATGGGAGTCCTCGTAATTGACTGGTTTGTTCAAATGCTTGTCTGTCTTCTTCATCTTCATTGTCTTGAACAGTTTCAGCAGTTGATTGGTGTGTTTGATCTATGTCGTTTTCTCTAGTGCTACATAATGTATTTGATCAAGGTGGCCAATTGTTACAGTATTAAGACTTCTAACTCTATAGTCCTCTTCTGTGTTACTGTTGTAGATGAGTATGCTTTCTTAGCTTTGGCCTTCTGCGCCTTTGCTTGACCAATGTTAGGTGTTCTCAGAGGGACACACACACGCACGGACGGGTGATTTGTACTGGAAGGTACTGTTCCAATCAAGACTGATTGATCCTATCTTACCTCACTTCAAAAACATTAATGGCTTTTTGAAGTGACACACCTATTTATAGGATTTTATTTCGTCATGCGTCCCTCTAGCCAATCAAAGGCATTGGTGTCAACATATTGACACGTGTCACGTGAGCTTGACCAATGTTAGCTTGGCTAGGAGGGAGGTGAACACACAGCGGGACGAAGCGAAAACATACTCTCCGCCTCCGGCGGAGACAATGATGACTGTAAATTACATATCATGTGATAAATGACATGGTGCCTGATACTCGCCGATACCGATACCAGCATTTTAGGCAGTATCGGCAGCTTTTCCGATACTTTTACTGAAGTAAAAGTATCGGAACAACTCTAATAGAAAGTACAATCATTGTTAGATCTGGACATTGCCTTTTGTCCTCTCCCAGACCGTTCAAAACCATTTCCAGGGCAGTTTAGCGAAGACTGTGATTGGCTGTTCTTCCTTTTTACTGTTTTTGCGTGCTATGCCTAAACCTAACCTTAAGCCTAACCTGTTAACCTCAGTAAAACTATGCCTAAACCGTAACCTTAACCCTAACCTTAAACTCAGTAAAACTATGCCTAAACCTAACCTTAATCTCAGTAAAACTATGCCTAACCCTAAACTTAACCTCAGTAAAACTATGCCTAACCCTAAACTTAACCTCAGTAAAACTATGCCTAACCCTAAACTTAACCTCAGTAAAACTATGCCTAACCCTAGCCATAACCTCAGTAAAACTATGCCTATAACCCTAACCTTAAACCTAACCTTAACATCAGTCAACCTATGCTTACACTCAAGTACAATTTGTAGGGAAATGCTTCGGAAAAAATAACTAAAACTATGTCCGTGACAAGATTCGAACCCGTGAGCCTGTAACCCAGGTAACCACGGTAATCCTGGAGCCAAATCCCCTCCTCCCACAGCTAGTGGTAGAAAATCTGGAACTGGAACTGTCTCTGTCCCCCTATTCTCTTCACAACCTGAGAGACTGGAACCCTTAACACAGGAACTGTTCCACTGGAACTCTGGACTAAAGAATAAATAAATAATTTACTTCATTTTTCTTATTTGTTTATGTTGGTTCTGTATGTTGAAAAAAGACAACAACTGTTCAATATAATTGAGTTAAATCTGCAATCTCGCTCTGCCTCATTGGTTTTCACACACAGACTCCCAAGCGAATCTGGTATCTTCTGGTCTTATGCAGTCCAATCTATCTGTCAATCTCAATCTGTATATCGACCTACCAGTTTGCAAATACTTTAAAAGCAGTTATCCTAACATACTTCTATGTCTGCCACACATACATACCGAGGTCGCTCTGCTGGGGTTTAGGATGTTATTTCATCCTGGCACCTGGCACCCCCCCACCCTTCTAGTAGGAAATCAAGCAAAACAAAACAATACAAAATATGTGGGAGCCACCCTGAAGTAACTCTGATGACCCCCTAGGGGTCCCAGACCCCCTGTTTAAGATCTATGGTTTAGGTAAAACATGAAGTACATGCATGCAAGACTTACTGTTGGTAGTCATCAGTGGTGGAAAAAGTAAAATACTGCAGTGTAGAAATACTCTGTTACAAGTAAAAGTCTGGTAATCAAAATGTATTCGAGTAAAAGTACAAAAGTATTGGCATCAAAATATACTTAATGTACCAAAAGTAAAAGTACTCATTATGCAGAATGTCCCATTTCACAAGTTTAACATGTATGAAAATAGCAGATCTATAAGCTCACAATGCGTCGCATCGTGACGCATTGTGAGCTTGTAGATCGGCTATTTTCAAATGGCCGAAATGTATTTAGGGCTGAAGTGGTCCATGCATGTTTTGTAATAATAATCTAAATCTGCAAAGTAACTAGTAACTAAAGCTGTCAAATAAGTGTAATGGAGTAAAAGTACAATATTTGCCTCCGAGGTGCAATGGAGAAGTAAAAGTATTGAAAACGGGAAACACTCCAGTAAAGTAAAACAAATCCTCAGAAGTACTTGAGTAATTGTACTTAGTTACTTCACACCACTGGTAGTCATGGCCGCCAGTTCCCACCTGATGTCGTGTGGGAGCTCTGACTGCTCCACGCCGTACTGAATAACCGCTAGCTTGCACAACGTCTTTAGACTTGGACTCAGGTCTAAGACGTACAGGTCGTCGGGCGTGTCGTATCCTCCAAAGAGGACGACGCGATCCCCCACCGCGCAACAGCACATGTTATACATCGGACGGGGCGCCTTCCCCTTGATCTCGACCCTCTCCCAGGAGAAGGTGTTCGGTCTGAACACCCACAGGTCGTCGAAGGTCCGGTCCCAGTCGCAGCCGCCGAATATGTACAGCTCTCCGTTGTGGGCGAAGGCCGAATGGCCCCTGCGTCCGTCTGGGAAAAGCCGCACGGACGACGGCGTAATCAGCCAGCGGTTGCTCTCCGTGTCGAACACTCTGAGGCGGAGGTTGTCGTCGAGGTCCTTGTCTCCGCGGCCGCCGAACACGAACATCTTCGTCCCGATGATGGTGGCGGAGTGGTCGGACGAGACGGGTCCCGGATCACCTCTGGTGTAAACTAAGGACCAGACCGCCGTGGCGGTGTCCAGTCTGTACGTGTCGTTGGTGCGTCCCGCCAGCTGCAATCCCCCGCAGATAAGCATGACCTTCTCCGAGACGCAGGCCGAGTGGCCCCACCGCTCCTCCGGAACGGCGCCGGAAACCTCGGGCTTGGACCACGTGTGGGCGTCGACGTCAAACGCGTAGAGCACGTTGCTGTACTTCTGCGTGTCGTACCTGGACCCGCCGTACTTGCACCCTCCCCAGATGTAGATGACGTCTTCTATCAGCACGGCCGTGTGGCCGTAGCGCAGGGAGGGAACCTCGGGCGTAGGCCGTCTGGCTTTCCCGGCCGCCGGCGGGGGGTTCAACTTCGTCCAGCGTAAGGACACCATGTTGAAGACGTGCACGCTGAGGCAGTTTTTTGTCTTCTTCTTCTTCTGCTGACCTCCAAAGGAGTACAGCTTGTGTAGCACGGCTACGGCAGCCAGAGGACGTCCTCCGTTCGGTGTTTGCTTCAGGTTGATAGTCCAATGCAACATGTCTACACGTGAGGAGCACGAGCGTCAGCGTTGGACCGATTCAATATCACTCCGTAATGTAATGGAGCGCTCCTGTGCGCGCGGCCGCTTATAATCGGAACAGTGGCACGATCGTCATGGAAAGCCTGGCCAATCCATGAAGCCAAAGACTATTGATCTGTTTTAACACATTTTTGGCGGGAACCCCTTTTTGTAACTATACCTTTCAGGACCCCTTTTGGGGTTACTGTTGCTATGTACAGTATATAGCAACATACATTTTCTTTTAATTTTGAATAAATATTTGAAGTTTTTCAGAAAACTTAGGTCAGGATTTAGAAGGCGTTTTTAGAATCGGCCTCAGGTCTAAATGGGTTAATATGGCAATTTGATCGCCGTAGCAACCTCGGCCATAGGCGCTCAATCATATACAAAGCGTAATTAGTAAGCTTTGGCGAGCCATGTGGCCCATAACATGTACAAGTGTATGTTGTTATGTTATGTTGTTTGAGTGTGATGTCTCTAAACTGCTGAATCTATAGTACATTCTCTTGCCCTGTCACTTTATCTTAACTGCTGTGCTGCCTTTAGCGATTGAATTTCCCTCGTGGAATCAATAAAGGCCTTATCTTATCTTATCTCTTCTCATCTTAATCGGGTGTAAAATCCCTGGACTGTTTTTTAAGGACGTCATGACATTTCTTTTTTGGACATGGCATGCCTACTCTACATGCACAGCCCTGACAAACAACATTATGGTTGGAGCTGTATTACTAGACTTTAGTGCAGCATTTGATGTTGTATGTAGATCATGGGTTATTATTAATGAAATAAACTACATATGGGTCTAGTCCAACAATACAATCAATTGGATGAACAGTTTAACTAATTTAAAAAAGCAGTGTGTTTTTTTAATGGTAGTTTTTCTTTTTTTGAGGCTTTAACACATTGACCGCCAGAGGTTAATCTCATAATGTACTCACCAGTGCCAACGTTTTATTGTTGTTTTTTGTTTTTTTCACGTCGCCATAGACCTTGTTAAAATCCTTAAGATTGAGCTGTGCACTGTTTGTAAACATCGCGGACATCTCCCTGCGTCTACCAGTCCAAACCACGTGTCAAACGGAGCCGCCATGTTGTAGTTAGAACGGTTTATGTTAAACAGTGATCAGCGAGGAGAAAAACTACAATCGAAGAAAATGGCGTTTCAGTGTGCGCTTTAGAATGGAGGCCAACGGGATCGGCAAAACGTGATCCAGAATAATTCCGTTTCCGGTGGTGTTACAATGAAATGTTCCGTATAGAAAATTTAAAAAAGTTTTTTTGTTTCGAAAAAAAGGAAAAAGCACCACAGCCCGTAGGCTACGTGATCGGCGCTATACGGTTGGATTTATCGGCCCGTAGGCTACGGGCTTGGCGGTGGTAGTGTTAATTGTCCAAGCTACTCCAGTGTGTTCTCTTCCACAATTACTGTCTATAAGGTGTCTTCTCAAGCTGGCTCCAGACCAATCCAAATCGGCCCGACTTTGGGCCGATTTGGCTTCGGGAAGCGTCGGCCAGTCGGTTAGGGGTCCGTCGGCCAGTCGGTTAGGGGTCCGTCGGGACCTTTTCGGCCGACCCAGAGCCGACCGAACATGTTCAGCTTTTTAGCCGACTGGCAGAGCAGTGGCAGTGACAACAAAGGGCTGTCGGTGTTGCCAGATTATGTGAGAGAAACAAGCGACCATGTCTATGAAAACCTACATTCACTGTTTCTCGTTGTTGCTCCCAGAGAGAGAGAGAGAGATTGATTGATTTGACCTAGTTTTGCGCAGTTTTGGTGCGCAACACAACCCTCGTTTAAGTGAATTGCTTTCACCTGCTGCTGCTGTGTGGAGCGCAGTGGTGGAAAAAGTACTCAAATGTTTTACTTAAGTAAAAGTATCAATACTGCAATGTAGAAGTACTCCGTTACAAGTAAAAGTCCCGAATTAAAAATGTACTTGAGTGAAAGTACAAAAGTATTGGTATCAAAATGTACTTAAAGTACCAAAAGTAAAAGTACTCAAATGTTTGAAAATAGCAGATCTACAAGCTCACAACGCGTCGCTTCGCGACGCGTTGTGAGCTTGTAGATCGGCTATTTTCAAATAGCCTAGGTATAAAATAGAGCTAAAGTGGTTACTGTATGTTTTATAATGTAATAATTTATATCTGCAAAGTAACTAATAACTAAAGTTTTCAAATAATTGTAGTGGAGTAAAAGTAGAATATTTTCCTCAGAGATGTATGGAGTAGAAGTAAAAGTACTGAAAATTAGAAATACTCCAGTAAAGTAAAAAATCCTCAAAAGTGTACTTAAGTACAGTACTTGAGTAAATGTACTTAGTTACTTTACACCACTGGCGGAGTGTGCGCTACAGGGCATATCTCCAAGCCAGGGTGACCTACCCAGGCTCATGAAATTCATATGCAGGCATAGTAGCCAATTAGAATGAAATCCGCAAAAACGGACTCATATACTGATACAGAACCATATATTGGCTATTATATTATGGCTGTCGGGTGGAAATCTTGTATGTTCCTTTTTTATTATTATTTAAAAACAATTTAAAATCGTGAAAATAGCCAATCTACAAGCTGTAATTATTAATAATTAAGAAATACTATATTTTAAAGAGTGAAAAATCAACTAAAGTCATTATTAGTGCAAGTTCATTCACATTTCATTTGAATGAAAATAACTTGTGGGTAAAATACATTCTGTGAATCTAATGTGATTAATGTGACCCCTACTTCAGTCAGTGAAGTCCAGGGCTGAATGTGACATATTGAGACCTATATAACTAAATATTGGTCATTTGCCAACACATTATTTTGTGAAATAAATGGGTTATATTTCACAGATAGTTATACTATTCTTATAATATATTAAAATACAATGATCCTTAACCTTCAAGTTAAATGCATTATTTCCGTGGACTTAAAAATCATTTTTGGACTTAAAAATCATTATTATTTTTTTGGATGGCCTTCCTGCCCTGGCAGGAAGACCGGGCAGGGCCTTTGTGCCCTCCAAAAAATTACAACACCAAAGGCCAAGTGGCCTTGCCCCTAAAATGACGAAATTCCAGGCTTGAATGCAATAGATGTACTCTGAGTCTGTTACAAGTAAAAGTCCAGAATTCAACATTTACTTGAGTAAAAGTACTAAAGTATTGGTATAAAAATGTACTTAAAGTACCAAAAGTAAAAGTACAAAAATGTTTGAAAATAGCAGATCTACAAGCTCAGAACGCGTGCATCGCAACACGTTGTGAGCTTGTAGATCTGCTATTTTCAAATAGCTTATAGGTATAAAATAGGGCTAAAGTGGTTAATGTATGTTTCATAATGATTTATATCTGCAAAGTAACTAGTAACTAAACATTTCAAATAATTGTCGTGGAGTACAAGTATAGACAATTGGAAATACTCCAGTAAAGTAAAAGTACCTCAAAATTGTACTTAAGTACAGTACTTGAGTAAATGTACTAGTTACTTACACCACTGCACGTCAGTGAAGAAAAAACGCTGGGAACATCCCTAAGTGGCTTTGCAGGGAAACAAGCCCAAAGTCGCTTATAATAAGCAGACCTGGCAACGCTGGCACGCTAAAAGTCAAATTAGCACATGAATGGCCAGTCGGCTGACAGACTTAAATGGTAACTTTTGCCAACCGAATACCAGTCTGTTGCAGTCTGGAGTAGTCTGCAATAGTCTGGACGAGTCTGTTTGGTGCGGAGTTGCCTTCACACATATCACAACACAACACTGTCTATAAGGTGTCTTCTCACACATATTACAACACTGTCTATAAGGTGTCTTCTCACACATATCTCATGTCATCTCTCACTGTGTCTGGTCTCCAAGATCCTAGATGCTTCTGTTCCCAAATACTTGCTTGATTACCTGCCAGAGTGAGGGATGCTCATAGGTACTCAACCAGGGGAAGTTTATATGATCTGGTTCCCCCCAGTTTCGGGACGCTTTAGGGGGATAATGAGTTTTATCACGCAGCCACTACTCTGTGGAATGCCCTCTCATCAGCCCTAAAAGCCCTAAATTCTCTTGCAAGATGTAAGAATGACCTCAAATCATGGCTCCATCTCAACATTAACTGGTCTTAGTTAGATCCCTACCCCGGATAGCCCCCTCTGCATTGAAATTCTTCTCTTAGGGTACCTGCCTATATGTATTGCTCCCAACTTTATATAAAAGGATAAATGTGTCTATGTTTCATGGTTGTTTGTGAAGTATACGTTTGTTCTATGTCACAAGGTGGACCACAATGGCTTTTTTGAGTATAATCTACGTTGGCTTTTTTCCTAATTAATGACATGTTGTGATGTTTTGCCAATATTAAGTATCTATCTATCTGTCTATCTGTCTATCCGTCTATCTGTCTGTCTGTCTGTCTGTCTGTCTATCAGTAATCTCTCAAGAACAGATTCAGAGCTACGCTACTGAATCTGTCGAGAGCCCCGTTCAGAACGTGTGCGCGTTAGCTTACAAGTGGGCGTGCCTTCAGATCAGGAAGCAGGCCGCGCTTTACCCAA
>NC_137609.1:2342333-2422333 GCF_963280865.1 Gymnoscopelus braueri
GCCTGATCCAACCCTACAACCCCTCCCGCTCTCTCAAATCAGCTAACACAGGGAAGCTGTCTGAACCCTCCCTAAAACACTCCACACGTCCCATGCTTTTCTCCCTACTGGCTCCCAAACTGTGGAACAAATTTAAACTCCCCCGCTAGAACTGCAGACTCACTCCTAATCTTCTGCCGTAATCTGAAGACTTGCTGAATTTGGGCGTTATGCCAATTAAATCCTCCCCACATACATTGCTGTCTGTTGTCACTGATGTTGTATATGTTACAGGGAAATTGGCATTCCAGGGAAATTGAAAGTGGAGCGCTTGTTTTCACCGCCCCCAGGCATCCTCGCCCCCCAATTCTGTAGAACCAACGCTAGAGGGCAATGCAAGCCAGACATGAGCCCCACACCACACACCGCACACGTGCACAAACGAGCACGCACACACGCACGCGAGCACACACACACACACACACACACCCGCGAACAGCCTTATTCCATGCAGTTGAAGCACAAGGGGGCGAGGGGGCGGGGCTGGCGGGCTATATTAGTGCAGTGAGTGGCAGTTGGGGCAAACCATAGAGGGGCAAACGCAGTCCCCACAACATCATTTACGATTCTGTGCCTATCGGTACATAACTCGGACGGCGCTTAGTCGACTAGCAGACCATCGGCCGGTCGGCACGGGCACTCGCGCCTGGAGGCGCTCGGGCGCGCCTCCTCGGCCTCAAGGTCTGCTGAGTCGGCGCGCCTCCGTCATGGTCCAAAACTATACTTTATCGGCGAAAAAAAGTAGTCCGCGGTTGTTTGAAAAAGTAATGTCCCAAGCGGGAGTCAAACCCAGACTCCCAGTGGTAGGGGATGGGGAGTCCAATGATTATCGAAGTGCGCCACTGAGGCCGGTATGTATGTATATTCATGTTGTCGTCGTCGTCCTCGCATCAAAGCCCCGCCTCGCACCCCCGCGCCTAAAAACAAGCGCTCCCCTTTCAATTTCCCTGGAATGCCAATTTCCCTGTGACATATATACTACTGACTGAGGATCCCCCACCGGGAGGCCGTAGAGCCTTCGTCCTACTCCTCCCGCCCAACGCTCCCTGCTGACAGGCTCCGCCCCCAGCCCGTAGGAGTATGTGCAGTGACAATTATCACCCTCCCCGCCCGGCTTCCCTCCCCAGAACACGGGCCAATTGTGTTGTATAGATGCTCGACAAAGCCGGTGGATTCGAACCCAGAACCTCTGCGGTGGTGGGCAGGTATTTTAGCACTGCTCCACGCGAGCGCTCCAGCTTCAATCTCTAATAAAGTGAAAAAAACATGTGGAAAATCTTTCGATTGTCTGTTGCAGTGGTGAGTGTGATAATGAATTCCCTTATGCAAGATGAAGCTGTAATTATTTGCTATATCCTACTTCTTTACATTCAAATCATTTTCAGTCCCAAATATAATGCTTTAACTGTTATTTAATGAAAAATCATTATGTCCGTTATTTTTATCGGATGTCCGATAAATTGTAATCATCCCACGGTGACCGGCAGTTTAAAATCCTTGCGCGACCCCTGGTCGGTGTGCACACAGTAAACTTCTCTCTCTCTCTCTCTCTCTCTCTCTCTCTCTCTCTCTCTCTCTCTCTCTCTCTCTCTCTCTCTCTCTCTCTCTCTCTCCTCTCTGTGTGCATGTGTGCCTGCACTCGCTCGCTCGCTCACTCTCTAGATGCAAGCTAATCTATCAGCAATTTCTCTTGAAGGTAGCATTGAAGCTCATCTGTATTCTTTGATTTTTAAACGGTAGCTTTATTGTTATTTAACATCCATACATTTTCCAAGTATTTTCCACATATTGTCACACCTCGTATACAGTACTATATACTGTATAGATCTATATAATTGTGGCCTTCATTATAATTTTCGATAAACACAAATTCAATCATACATACAGTTTTGTATAGATATTATTGTAGTGGTTCTCAAAGTGAGGTCCAAGGACCTTCTGGGTTATTTGAGGGGGTTCCAAATGGACCCTTACAGGTCTGTAACTCTGAGAGTGTACACATGGAACCTAATGGCACCAGACAGACAACCTGACAGCCTGACAGCCTGACAGACAGACAGACAGACAGACAGACAGACAGACAGACAGACAGACAGACAGACAGGTGAGGGGTGGTGTCCTGGTGTCAGACAGACAGGGAGGAACAGAGGGAACAAGCAGGTAAACTCTGGATCCAATTAGCCCTAATTAATTATTCATTACCTGACTGCTCAATCATACTGCTCATGAATAATTAACAACACACACACACGCACGCACGCACACACGCACGCAGGCAGGTTTGTATTGCTGAACTTGTGAGGACATCAACATTTTAGGACGACAATTTTTTTTACCACAACTAAGTATAGTACACCAGTGTTTCTCATCAAAGTGCGGTCCGGGGACCCCCAGGTCCCTTGGGGAGGTCCACGGGATCTCCAGGTAAATGATTGGTAACTCTGAGATTGTACAAATGGAGCCAAATGGACCCTCACAGGTCTGTAACTCTGAGAGTGTACAAATGGAACCAAATGGACCCTTACAGGTCTGTAACTCTGAGAATGTATAAATGGAACCAAATGGACCCTTACAGGTCTGTAACTCTGAGAATGTACAAATGGAACCAAATGGACCCTCACAGGTCTGTAACTCAGGGTGTATCAATGGAACCAAATGGACCCTCACAGGTCTGTAACTCTGAGAGTGTACAAATGGAACCAAATGGACCCTTACAGGTCTGTAACTCTGAGAATGTACAAATGGAACCAAATGGACCCTCACAGGTCTGTAACTCAGGGTGTACAAATGGAACCAAATGGACCCTCACAGGTCTGTAACTCTGAGAGTGTACAAATGGAACCAAATGGACCCTTACAGGTCTGTAACTCTGATAATGTATAAATGGAACCAAATGGACCCTTACAGGTCTGTAACTCTGAGAATGTACAAATGGAACCAAATGGACCCTCACAGGTCTGTAACTCAGGGTGTATAAATGGAACCAAATGGACCCTCACAGGTCTGTAACTCTGAGAGTGTACAAATGGAACCAAATGGACCCTTACAGGTCTGTAACTCTGAGAGTGTACAAATGGAACCAAATGGACCCTTACAGGTCTGTAACTCTGAGAATGTACAAATGGAACCAAATGGACCCTCACAGGTCTGTAACTCAGGGTGTACAAATGGAACCAAATGGACCCTCACAGGTCTGTAACTCTGAGAGTGTACAAATGGAACCAAATGGACCCTTACATGTCTGTAACTCTGAGAGTGTACAAATGGAACCAAATGGACCCTTACAGGTCTGTAACTCTGAGAGTGTACAAATGGAATTTGTCCACTGTCAGAGTTATGGTGGTCCTTGAAATATAATAGTTTGACGACCACTGGTATTGTAATTATATAGAAGATGTGAAGTCCACATACAAGCTCTGACAGTGTGGCCGATCTACATCTTTGTATATTGGCCACAACAAAGTACTGTATTGTGTATAATCGTTGATGTCGGGCAGAAACCAGCTCCATTTTGACGCTTTTGCATTCCCCCCCCCCCCATTAATCAGTGCTATTGAACACCCTTTACTTCTTTGGTAAAAGAAATATTGAACCAATGAAAAGTATTAAAAAGCGCTTTTGACATAACCAGCTAACTCCACCAAAGGGGGGTGGGGGGTGGAGTTAGCTGGTTTTGTTGACTCCAGGCTCTACACCCTTTTGACCTCTAACCTCATTGTGAGCTTGGAGGTCCATTCAGCTGTTCTTATCAATGATGAACAAAACCTTTTTTTTCGTCATTTCCTGAAAAACAAACATTTTGGAGTTAGCTGGTTTCTGCCCGACAGCAGAGATGTTATATATATTGTTGCTGTCGGGCAGAAACCTCATATCTCCATATTACAACTGTATGTTTTTTAATGTTTTATTAACTCCCATAGTATAGTATAGTATATAGTATATAGTATATAGTATAGTGTAGTATAGTATAGTATAAGGCATATTTCCAACCCTAACACCTTCACCTAATTGTAAGCCAAACTCAATTTTACTATACATGTGGGGACATTTGGCCCACACACACACACACACACACACACACACACACACACACACACACACACACACACACACAATAAGGCAGCCAATCGTTAAGTAAATTAGTCTTTGATGTACCGCATCCAGCTAATCGCTGCACTGTTCACAAACAGATAAACAGATAATGAGTTAATTTGTCAGCTGGTTAATCAGATGGCGCAGCTGATTAGTCAGTCAGTCATTCACCTGTCATTGTAATTAACTAATTAATTAATTAAACAGCAGCGCTGGATAACATGAATAATATTAGTATGTGTGAGTGTGTGTGTGTGTGTGTGTGTGTGTGTGTGTGTGTGTGTGTGTGTGTGTGTGTGTGTGTGTGTGTGTGTGTGTGTGTGTGTGTCTGTGTGTGTGTGTGTGTGCGGCTGTGCCCAGGAGTTTCACCATTTTGTGGGTGTGTCATTTTTGGCTGAACAGGTTTCAAAAACGTGTAATGGTCAGATATTGCTATCAACAATTACTAAAAAAATCACAGGTTGAATATGATCCGCCTTATTGACGTTTCAAAAACGTATGCAATGAATGGCTTACACATTAAACAACAGACATGATATGATATGTTTAATTTTTCCCCTCATTGTCGTGCCTGATTTTCCTCTTTCTCTCCACTGAATTGCCACCATTGAATTGTCACCCAGGTGGGAAATGACACCATTTCACACCTGACAAATGTCCCCCCTTTCTCCATGACAAGGCCTGGACTTCCTACTGACTTCCCACTAAAGAGCCAAAGGCAGACCCTTTGAAATTGTCAGATGTCCGTCTACAGCACTGCCACCCATAGACTAGGCAGGATTTCAGAAAATGTGCTTATTTGAAGTGCTGAAGGCAAATCGTGTTAATTTATGACACACATGTTTTTAGGGGTATTAAGGTGTGCTGAATCCAAATCTGCTGTGTGTCAAGCTCAAAAATGGCCGCTAAGCCCTCAAAATTGACCATTTAAAGATGGCGGCCGCCACTATGCTGTAATATATTACAAAGCATCTTTTTGACTAAACAAGGTAGAAACTTGATTTTTTTTTTTTAATAGGTTTTCAGATTTTTTCAGGTTTTTCATTAGATATTTTGATTTGAAATCAAGTGTGAGGAAACTGCTTAAAACTCATATATTGTGAAAATTGTCATTTATTGGTGAATATTGTTCCAACCAACTTTATCCGCTCCAAAGAGAAACGACTGTCCACAATACAATTGTGTACACACACACACACACACACACACACACACACACACACACACACACACACACACACACACACACACACACACACACACACACACACACACATAAATACCAGAATAGCGTCTGCAGTGAGTAGATGGACATTGTCATATAATCTGAGGACAGACATAGTTTCTCAGACATCAGCTTTGCTAGGAATGACATCAGGCAATGAAGATGATGAGTACACACACAATGAGTGCACAAAAACTAGACCAGGAGACCTGGATGTGCCAGACCCCTAGTGGTTAAATACTAAAGGTGACGTCGAGGTGACGTCATGCGACATCTGAATGGCTGGGTAGGAAAAGAGGGACAGACCGACCGACAAAGCCTCATGTAGGCCGACCCCCTGGGTCTGGCAAAAAGAATGGAGAAAGACGACTCTGATGAAGGCAGGATAGTTGTGTCATTGAAACAGCATGGTGTGTTTCAAGATGGTGGAGACACATTGAAAAACATGATCAACAAGGATGTAGTCACATCTGAGATTCAGGAATCTCTGCTTAATGCAGAAGAACTTGGACAAGTCGAGAAACGTCTATATGAGCCTCCAGATAGTGACCAGCACCTGGCTCTGAAATCACCTATTCGAAAGAATAAGGCCAAGACATTTGCCTCTTTATATGAAGTTGAGCAACTTTCCAAGGGCAAGCAAAACACTATCAAAGTGGATAGGAACATTCTACAAAGGCTCATTACAGCTTACAGAGCAGGGCGCCAGGTAAACCTTGAAAACATCCTTACACATGAACTCATGACCATCCCACTATCTTTGGCGACAACTTATGGTAGTCTACATTCCACAAACAAATCTGTGCTAGTAAACATACTGACAGAACAAGTCCAAACCCCTGCAAAAGTTACACTTGATGATTCCAGCTGCCTGCTCATTGATGGCCAAGCACTCGTGATGGCACTAGGAAAGCAACCTGGCATTAGAACATTTGGTGAATATGCCAACATGTTTGCTGGAGCTGTTCTTAAAATGGGAGAAAACTGCCAGAGGATTGATGTAGTCTTTGACAGGTATCAAGAGCTAACGATCAAAGCAGGCACAAGGATTAAACGCAAGCAGCGCCACCGACCAATACGTCGTAAAATAGAGAACGAGTCCGTTCCTCTTCCACCAGACTGGTCTAGCTTCATGGCACTTGAGGAAAATAAAGCAGACCTTGCTCTATTGCTTTCAAACCATCTGATTAAACACAGCCCAAATAATCTAACCATCATTGTATCAGGGGGGTTTGCCGAAGTGACCACTGTCAAGTCATCGGATCCAGATCTTGAAGTCTCTCTTCCAGTACATGAAATTCGCACGTTGCTTTCTGCTGATCAAGTTGACACACTACTTGCCTTCCATGCTGTCACTGGCTGTGACAGCGTGTCTCAGTTCAGTGGCCACAGTAAGAAAACAGCCCTGCAGGTGTTCCAGCAACATCACACAGATCTCATTGGGCTTGGAAAAGGCCCTCTCACAGTAGACATAGCGAGGTCAACAGAGAAATTCATCTGTAAGATATACGGTGTGCCTGAAGTTGATACATGCAATGAAGCAAGAGTCAAGTTGTTTTGTATAGGTCGTGCACAAGAGACTCTGCCACCAACCTCAGATGCAGCAAAGTTTCACATCATGCGTTCCCACTATCAAGCTCTTGTCTGGAACCAAGCTCACTTGCCACATCCTGATCTTCCTCCAGTGACCGAAATGGGATGGATGCACCTGAATGGTCAGTTGGTGCCACGGCTGCTTTCTCTGCCACCTATGCCAAAAGCATGCAGGGAGATCACGTCATGCAGTTGCACAAAGGGATGTCTCAGCCAACGCTGTGGCTGCAGGAAAGTACGTATGGAGTGCATTGAAGCGTGTAATTGCAAGAAACTTGGCAACACCTGCCAGAACACTGAGGATGACTGGGACTAAGTCCATGTGTCTGCTGCCTGCAAATACAAGTCAGAAACACAAATTAAGGCAATTGTACATCTTAAAGCAATTATTCATTAACAACCCAAAAAAAAGGAAAAGAAAAAAACATTATTCATTACCAAAGAGGCCAATTTTCACAATATAAATTATATAAAAGTGGTTCCTTCACAATTGATCTTATATCAGAATATTTCATTGTATTCCCCATATATGTAAACATAAAAAAGCACATTTCAGTCTATTTTCTACCTTGTTTAATCAAACATATAGTGTTTTATTATGTTTCAGCATAGTGGTGGCCGCCATCTTTAAATGGTCCATTTTGAGGGCTTAGCGGCCATTTTTGAGCTTGACACACAGCAGATTTGGATTCAGCACACCTTAATACCCCTAAAAAACATGTGTGTCATAAATTAACACGATTTGCCTTCGGGGTTAAGATTTTTGGAAAACTGACCTAGTCTACCAGGTATGGAATAGTCTAACCCCATCCCTCAAAAAATGCAGTTCACTGGGTTCATTTAAAACAGCCCTGAAAATTCACGTTTCAGGAGACCAATACCAAGGACCTTGATGGAAACAAGACCGCAAGACTTTTTTGGACGCACCTTTTAAACAAAGTGTTTTAACTGTACTTGTGCTGTTTTTACATTTCTGCCTAATAAAATACTCAATCAATCAATCAATCAGTACAAAACAATCAGGGTTGGTCAAAGATCTCCTATAACGTGGGTTTAACAGTCTGTTGCTAAAGGAGCTTCTACTTAATTCCTGCTGACCGCCAGAGGCAGTGTTTTCAACACCTGGATATTCATCGCACGCTCGCGCATAGGTCGAATATTAATACCAACAAAGTCACTCGTGACCTGTGTATACGCACGCCACCTGTATAGGTGCGGTGCACACAGCGATCATCCTCTTTCATCTTTTCGCCTCCAGAGTGTAGGTCGATTACTTGCAGCTGCGCATGGAGTCTCGCAACCAACACAGTTGGAGCTTCGGACCACGGTTCTCGTCCTCCAGAGACTGCGTAGCCTGCTTTCTACCTTGGAATTACCCCGTTCATAGGGGCTGTCGGAAAGAACAAAAAAGGAAAAGAAGCATATAGAGCAGCCGCTGCACGACAGTGAATGGAGTTAGCGGCTGCTTGCTAGCATTGGTGGCTAACTACAATAGCATCGAGAGTGTACCTCGCTCCAAAGTTGTTGTTGGACCTGGCACGGATAGCTTGGAGCCATAGCTGTACATTGGCGACGGTGAGTGCATGTATTGGGCTGTGTTTACAGAAATAGATAATCATTTTTCTGAAAGAAAAAAGATAAAATGGATAGCGTTGAGAGACCATGGAGGGCGGCCCACCGCCATACAGCGTAAGCATTGAGAGTGTGTCTCGCTCCACTACTGCTTGTCGCTCCACTACTGCTTGTCGCTGGACGAAAGAAGGGAAAGGATTAGCGTTGAGAGTGCAGCTTGTTCTGCCGCTTTCTAGGCGCCACGTCACCGCGGCGTGTAGCCCACCGCCATATAGCGTCAGCATTGTGAGTGTTTCCCACTCCGCTACTGCTTGTCGCTGGACGAAAGAGGGGAAAAGTATTAGCGTTGAGTGTACCCACTCTGCCGCTTTGAGAAACCACGTGCGGCCCACCGTACCGTAGCGTAAGCATTGTGAGTGTGTCCCAATCCGCTACTGCTTGTCGCTGGACGAAAGAAGGAAAAAAGTATTAGCGTTGAGAGTGTATAGCCTGCTCTGCCGCTTTGAGAGACCGCGGCAGAACCTGATTGCCTGATTAATGTCTCATAGGAGGTGTTCTTTTGCCTCGAAGAGACGACCAAAGCGTTAATGAGCGCAGTGGCGGAGAACTGGACTCCATTAAAGTACAAATACCTCGAGATTGTACTTAAGTACAGTACTGAGTACATGTACTTAGTTACTTTACACCACTGTATGAGCGCTCTTCTGTGAATGTTTTTGCTAAGAGTGGTTCTCACTCTAACGCAGACATTCTATCTACCAGACATGTGGCGCTTGTTAGCTTGATTGCTGCAGCTAATAAAGGACATCCAGAGTGTGCTTCGCTCGGTCGTTATTGGACGATATACTGTGTACCTATTACTACATGTACTTGGTGCTATGTTCAGAGAATAACACACTACCGGACAGGTGTGTGCCTACATGTCCCAACTCCACTGAGCGCCAAAACACAGTCAAGTGGTAAACGCTGCTCAGTACTGACTTAAGCAGCATATTTTGCCCGTGATATACAGGGATATGCCAATACTGCCACTGTGTGTGCTTAACCTCACAGTTTGAGTGTGTATCATAGCTTGAGTGTGACTCGCTCTGCTGCTATTCGGATTACACTGTTTTGTGCTTGGCAGTAAAATAGAATTATAATACTAGTATGGTTCAAGTGTGTCTCGCTTTGCCATCACTTGGTTATACTTGACACATGACTTGACACTGTGGCTTGAGTGGTTCTCGCTCCTTGCTACGACGACGTTACATATTAGTACCATTGTACTCTGTGTACTGATAATCACTAAGCTTTGTTTATTGGCAATGGATCCCCATTAGCTGCGGCAAAAGGAAACCAACAGCTATTTTTCCTGGGGTCCAAGACAACGGAATACATTAACAAGTACATATGTACTTGACGCTGTAGCTTGAAAAATTCTCGCTCTTTTGCTATGGCTACGTTATCAATAGCACTGAGTGTATATCGCTCTGCTGCTGTACCCACTAATACTGTGTGTACCTGGTACTCACTACTGCTATTCTACATATGCAGTATACTGTGAATACTTGATATCATAGCTTGAGTGTATGTCGCTCTGCTGCTATCCAGATGATACTATGTGCTTGGTAGTGAAATATTCTTAAATAATTCTATATGACGATTGAAGTGTGTTTCGCTTTGCCACTTCTTGACTATCATACTGTGTCCTTGACACTGTTGCCTGAATGATTCTCGCTTTCGCCATAGACGGATTAAGGTGAAAATGGACCCTGTGCACAAAATCGCAACGGACCCCCCCCCCCCCCCCCGCGGCGCTCGCAGTTGTGACCCAAGCACACAATAGCGCAAGAGCGCAGACTGCGCGCATACACAAAACAGCATGCACATTATCTCTTTGTTACATTCTTCTATAAAGCACAATAATGTAGTGCTGCTGTGTCAAAACCTAAATATTTGAAAATAACTCAGGCCCAGACAGAAATGAATTGCAGTTGCTGTTTTTAATCTCTAGCAGCCTAGACTTAACAGTCTAACGGAGGCATTAAGCCTAATAGGAGGAGACAGATCAATTGCTTTCAATAATTGTGATGAAAAGCACAAAAATATAAAACAAAATAAAATAGGCTAAAACAATTTAACTTAAAATATCGTCACACCTCACTACAACAAACATTTTAACGGAGGCATTAAGCCTAATAGGAGGAGACAGATCAATTGCTTTCAATAAAAAGCACAAAAATATAAAATAAAAAAAAATAGCCTATAACAATTGAACTTAAAATATCGTCACACCTCACTACAACAAACAGTCTAACGGAGGCATTAAGCCTAATAGGAGGAGACAGATCAATCGCTTTCAATAAAAAGCACAAAATAAAATAGGCTATAACAATTTAACTTAAAATATCGTCACACCTCACTACAACAAAAAACAAGATTTACGGTCCTCAGACAGAAATTAATTCCCGTTGTTGTTTTAAACAGTTTTTTAAACTTAAATATCGTCACACACCTCACTACAACAAAACAGTTTTACAGAAAGGACATAGTATTATTGCTTGCGTTTTACAGGAACGAAATCCTATGCCTAAATCAGCCTAAAAGCTTTTTTCTGGCTTTCTGACTCAATTGCCATGACTGACAGGCTGTTTAAGCGCCTCTGTGTCAGCCTTGTCCTTAATTCACTTTTAATTCTCGCCATCTGGGAAAAGGACCGTTCTCCCTCACAGTTACTGACAGGAAGCGTCAGATACAGTCGCAATGCAATGTATACATTAGGAAATGAAGACTGCATTCCAGAACCTATTATTGTTTTCAGGAGTTTTGATGGAGGCATGACGAGACCTTTAGCTTCAGGTCGAATGAAAGATCTGAATTGAATCATTTCATCAGCAAAATCTGATGCTTTTAAATCAGATGGATAGGCAGAAGAAAGCATGTTTGCTTTATCAATTACATCAGTGTCATGTGCTGTCTCTGGAATGAACAGAACCCCAAACAGATCACAAATGTGTTTATATGCCTCAAGTCTGTGGTTAAGACAGCTAACTAACTTATCAATAACCACATTAAATGTTTCTATTTGGAATTTTCTTTTCCCATCAAACACAACATCATTTGCTCCTCCACTGTCATCAAAATGTTTCTTTCGCTTTTTGATTCGCTGGGCATCTTGTGCGTACATCTGGCTCACACCTGGCACAGCTAACGCAGCCTGTTCAAACTCTGCAAAACGATTTCTTTGCGCCGAAACAAAATCACGGAGAGACCTGAGGAGGCCCACTGCTGTCGTGATGTCTATGTCTGATTTTTGCAGACTCAAACTTGTATAATGGAATCGAGTGAGAATAGAACTCCAGAAATTAGACATAAATGCAGTTTCTAGTTCATCCAATGTTGCACCGAGTGCCCTGGCTTCATCACGGGTTTCTCTATTTTCATCTTCATTATCTGCAGATATGCTCTTGAAAGCTTCTCTTATTTTTGAGTAATTATTCCAAAGAGCTTTTGTGGAATCAGCTCTGCTGCTCCACCGAGTGTTTGATAGAGACTTAAAAGTTAAATCTATATTGATATCTGCGTTCCGAAAAACTCGATCCCACCGATGTGTAGATGCAGAGCAGAAAGCGTACATCTTTTGCAGTAAATCAAAATAACTTCCCACCTCTGGACTGCTTGCATCTATGCTGTTTACACCTACTAAATTAAGTGAATGGGCAGCACAAGGCACATAATGTATTAACAGGTTTTTTTGTTTCAAGTGCGCCTGCAGGCCATTGTATCGCCCCGACATATTGCTGGCGTTATCATACGATTGGCCTCTGCAATTAGATAAATCCAACCCAAGCCTGTGCACCATTGTAACCACACAATCAGCCAAACTTCGTCCTGTGTGACTGTGAATTGGCTCAAATGCCAGAAACCTCTCCACTGTCTTGCCTTTATTGCTAACGAATCTAAATATAAAGGTTAACTGGTCTACATGGGAGAGATCTGGAGTGGAATCAACAATGATTGAAAAATATTTCGCTTCACGGAGCTCCTCTGCAATAACTTGCCTTGTTCTTTCACCCATTAATTCAATGAACTCCTCACAGATTGTTGATGATAAATATGAGGCACTATCTCTGCCCTTCTGGCCGTGTGTGCTGATGTGTTGGGCCAGAAACGGGTCAAATTGGGCTATCATCTCTAAAATGCCTAAATAATTTCCATTGTGGGGCGATTCCAGGAGCTCGTCATTTCCTCTAAATGCCAGTCCCCTCTTTCCTAAAAACTTAATCACTGCCACAACCCGTTTGAGAACATCCCTCCAATAATTCTTTACGTCCAAAGCCTGCTTTATTATGGCAGAATCCACTGCCCCAGTGCCCCGCACCCTTTGCATCAATGTTAACATGCAAGCCCTGTGTTCTTGGCTACTTTCATGTGAACCCAGGCGATTTGCATGTCGCCAGTCACAGAACCCCTCTGTAAATGTTGTTTTATTCTTCGCAAACAGTTTGCAGGCGAAGCAGAATACATTTCCAGTTGATGGTGAATATAAAAGCCAATCCCGTTCTACTGTTTGTCCATTCGGCATTTTAGTGCACAACATATCATTTGTCAATGAACGGACACGACCACCTAATCCACAGTCTCTTGCCGAGGCAGGGTATTTGGCTCGTCTGTTGTGAAATGAAGATGCTCCTCTGTCAATGAGAATCGTTTTCACCTATAAAATAAGATGAGATAAGATAAGATAAGATAAGAAGGAGACCTTAGTTAACCTAATCGATTCTGCAATGAAAATTCATTCGCCAACAAGGACAGTATACCATACAGCACAGCAGTTTAAAATTATATTAGCCTACCTTGTCGCTGCTGGTTACATTTCTCCAAAGCGCAGGGTCCTTCTCATTTTCACACCAGGAGAAATCATCTTCTTCATCCAAGCGGGGCTGGGGACTGGGAGGGGGGGAGAGGGTTCTCTCTGTTCTCGCCGGGCTGGTGCTTGCACTGGGCAGTACTGGTGGTCCACCACTACCATTTTCAATGCCCCAGCAGTCTCTCTGTGAGCTTGGGCCCGCTGAAACATCCAGATCCATGTCAATTTGAGGCCGCTCCAGGCTGACAGCTACTGGTCCACCACTACTGTCACCGTCTCTAAGTGAACTTGGGCCCGCCGCTGAAGCATCATCCAGATCCAGGTCAATGAGTTCGTCTCCCCGCTGGGCCCGCCGCTCCGACGTAACCTCAGCAGCACCGCTGCTAACGCTAATGTCCCCACCTGAGACTGATGCACCTTCCTCATTATCCTCACACTTTTTATGGAAAAAAGATGAAATGGATGGTGTTTGTTGTACCATAGCAGCATATGCAGCCTCTCTCTGTTTTTTTAATTTGCGTTTTGCAGAACCACTCAGCATTCGTTTCTCCATCTTGTAAACAATGATTTGATTTCAAATCTCGGTCACCTGTCTATGACGTGTCACGCTCTCATCACGCTCAGCGCAGTACGTGGTTACGTCATCAACGTCATTGCTTATTTTAATCGGATTCGGTTGAAAACATTAAAACAATGTCATAATCACACACTACATTTTATAAATTACATTTACTCCAAATATATAAGCTATTTATTTATTTATTGTGATGATAATATACGATAATAAAAAAATAAAAAAAAATATATAATATATATATATATATATATATATTTTTTTTTTAATTAAATCCAAAGGCCCCCATTGGCTCAGGGCCCTGTGCACGTGCACACTTTGCCCAAGCCGTAATCCGTCCCTGGCTTTCGCTACGGCTACGTCATCAGTAGTATTGAGAGTGTCTCACTCTGTTGCTGTTGCCCATGGATTATTGCAATGATTGCTGGTCCCAGAAGAGAAGGTCCATTACTTGCGCCAGTCATGTCCTGACTATGGTGCCTGACACAGGCTATAGCTGTGAATGTTTTGGCTCTAATTGCAGCGGCATACTGCTGGCAGAAAGGTCAACTGGGTTGGCCGTGGTTGTGGCTGATTTGCCTCCCACAGGGATGCTAGCATTAAGCCCTCAGGATGCTTTCTCAGCTAGAGGAATTGTCAGGGTGACGAACTCTGAGCCACTGAGTTGCCCAGATTACAACCTTCTAATCTTGATCAACAGGTCAGATAGTCTCCCGGCTGCTACGGTCACTGCTGTGTCAGAGCCGCCACTCCAGGTCCGGGATGAGAGCAATGACCTTGCTAAATTACCTACTGTTGTTAGCCAACAAGACAGGGTGGCTCTAGCTGTTGCAGCTTCAGATACCCTTTCGTTGATGGGAGGTTCTCACTGGCCGGGAGTAGATTCCCTACATGAGACTGAGCTCTCTGCAGTCAAACAGGCCGTCCAGCTGGCCATATAACGACTTGGCCTAGATGAGTGCGTCCAACAACTATCGTCGTTGTACACCCTCGGTGCCGAACATCATGAGATTTGGCATGTGGGCCAGTTCCAGAACCACTTACCAAGGACTTGTCAGCCATGGGGAGTACATCCCAATATGGCCTAGACCTAAGCCCAGCCTATCCAGCGCCTATACAGCGCCTATACAGCGCCTATACAGCGCCTATCACTCTAGGCGTTTGCGTGCATGATTAGAGAATTGGCAGACTGTCTACTTTGATAATGTTGGTGCCACGTGTGGCTTTTCTAAGGGGTGGCCATAACGGAGTGGTTAGTGGCCCGCCTGGGGGGCTAGAGCCTCTGGATGTCCCGGGTTCGATGCCAGGCCAGCAATGGGTCGATGTGTGTCCCTGTCTGAGCCCCTAATTGCCCCCTGAGCGCCGGAGAATGGTTGCTCACTGCTCCTAGTAGTTCTAGGATGGGTAAATAAATACAGCGGACGAATTTCACGCATGTACAAATGTGCAAAAAAAAAAAAAAGTAGTGTGGACCATTCCAACAGGCCCCACTCTCATGGAGGGGCAGTGAGACACTTCACCTGTCATTCCAGACGTTTGGGCCTGCTACCCAACAGGCCTTGCAGCATAGTGCACCGTGAACAGGCAGTTCAGTTCAATTGGAAGGTTTCTACTTGATCTACTTGATTTACTCATATATATATTTGGGTCTGTGGCTTGGGCCTCGAACCCCAAGACTGCAACAGAATGGTGAGGGTCTCCAGCCAGTGTCGTTAATGCACTGGACCTGCGTGCAGTGCACCTAAATTGTAACCTGGCCCTCAGGATGTTTATGCCTTGTTCAATAACATAATATGTCAACAGTCTGTCTTCTGGGGCGTTTGACCCAGTCAGTCTCTGCAGGAGGCTTGGAAGCTCCTTCCGTGGGCCTTGCCTCATCTTGCAAATGTCATAGTAATGCGCTTGTTGGGTGTACAGTCCAGGCTGTGGACATGTTTCCAACTGGAAGCCTCTTGGATCCGATAGCAGTTCGGATCACGTGCATAGGTATGGCAGAGCGGTAGTACCGTTAGCCTTGAGGGCATAACGCGTTTTTGACTGTAGGTCTCCCTTCCGGGACAGACCAGTCCGTTAGATGCTCTGGCCTACTGCAGCTTCTCAATGAAGTGCCTTGGCCTCACCACAGAGACAAGATCTCCTGTCACAGTTTGGGGGGGAGGTGCATGTGGCATCCTCACTCCTAACCTTCGGTTGCGTCATTGACCACTGAAATTCAAAACTATTGTCCGAACATTACTGGATTTTTGTGCATCGTACACCAGGGCGTTGCACGCCAGCGAGTGTAAACTGTGCTCTAGTTGGGACAAGGGCCACTGTATAGGTTGGATTGTTGCTCTGTGCTTATGCTGCTCTAGATATCTGCGGATGATGTTGAATAGAGGGTTCAGCCTCTCTACCATTGAGATGCTCTCCGCGTGTGGCCCCCACAGGTTGCATGGGTGGCTTCATGATGCTTGCCTGTGGTATTGGAAGCTTTGTCCCCAGCCGGTACATCGGGCTGCTCTCAGATGACTATCTGCTAGTACTCACTGCTTCATCAGCAAAAGTGAGTAGGTGGGCTTCATGCCCTGCCCATTGCCAGAGACTGTTAAAGTGGGATTCCGATGGGTCTGGGTTTACCTTTATGCCGACCCCTCCTTACATCCTCAGAGGCTTTCTGTCTTTCACGTCAGCTAGCCTATTGATTTGTTAGTTTGCTCCTCAACCAGGGATGGAGCAACTGCATTCTAGTAGGCCTACCTGCCTATTGTGTCCCGTCCGGGCTCTGTGGCAGGACATAGCTGTGATGGCTGGAGTTTGGTTGTATTTGTCTGTGATGAAGGGCACAGCTGTGCCTTGGCTTAATGGAGACTTTCATTGCTGCGTTCAGGCAAATGTACGTCTTCAGAGGGCCTCTAGGTTTCCCCCAAGGCATTTTTGGGGGTGTTGCCAGAGCCTCTCCCTCAGTGATACAGACTTAGAGCAGGCCAGGAGATGCAGCCAAATGGGCTTCATCTTTCATGGGCTTTTGACCGCTCCTATATATAGTCAACCTGGCCGTCTCGCATCCTGTGGCGACGGCTGTGTTGTTGTCTGTTCATTCTATCTGCAAACCGACCTCGCGCAGACCAAGCGCAGATTCCTCGTGACTATGTTGGTATTAGTCATCCATGTGTTGAAAACACTGCCTCTTACCAAAAGTAAAAGTACAAAAATGTTTGAAAATAGCAGATCTACAAGCACACAGGGCTTGTGACGCATTGTGACCTTGTAGATCGGCAATTTTCAAATAGCCTTGGTATAAAATAGGGCTAAAACTGGTTAATGTATGTTTGATAATGTAATAATTTATATCTGCCAAGTAGCCTGCTGCAACCCTCCTGATTTCGTGTATAAAGGGGCGTGTGTATAGAGCCGGCGAGAGACGGCGCCTGATCCCATTGGTTCACCGATCTGTCCGTCAACCCCCGCCCCGTTAACACAACATTACGAGCGACGCCCACTGCACTCTGGTTGGTTGGGAAATGAAACACTTCCTCATACCCAGTACAGGCTATAGTTGGGCCAGGCTTTTCTTTTTTAGCAAAACTAAGCAATAAAAGCCTGGAGATCGAGGCTATCTGCCAAGTGACTAGTAACTAAAGTTTTCATATAATTGTAGTGGAGTACAAGTACAATATTTGCCTCTGAGATGTAGTGGAGTAGAAGTAAAAGTATGGAAAATGGGTAATACTCCAGTAAAGTAAAAGTACCTAAAAATTGAGTAAATGTACTTTGTTACTTTACACCACTGAGAACCAGCATTCTAGATAAGCCTGTTCAGCCTCCTGCTGTCGCCTTCCTCGATACTACCCCCAACACTGATTGGTAGAGTTCAGCAGAGTCCTTCACACACCAAAGAAGCTGAGACTCCTCAGGAAGTGAAGCCGGCTCTACAGGACATCTCCCAGTCCAGTCCAGCTTATTGTCCAATTGCACGCCCAGATATACTTGTAGCTCTTTACCACCTCCACATCCTCTCCCTTGATGGGAACAGGAGACAAGGGGGTAGCCCCCTTAAAGGATTCATGACATTCAGTTTTACCACACATTAAAAGTCTTTGTTATGGTCCTTCAAACGTGTATAAAAAGTTTTAACAAAAAATTCCACTCCAGTGATCCATGGCAGGTGTTTTTCTTTCACATTTCTAAAGCCTTTTCAACTGCAATGAAAAAAGAAATATTTGCCTGCGGGTGTCGCTTTTGAGGGATTTTGCCTGTCAATCATCGCCTCTGCTCCCCCCCCCCCCCAAAGGAAAGGATAGGGGAGGGGAGGGGCGAAGAGGAGAGTGGGCGGGATTAATGGCCTGTGACTTCACTGCCCAAGGGCCAAGCTCAGATTACTTTTCAACCTAATTATTCAGAAAACCCCAGACCACAGAAAATCCACTGAATGTTCAAAGTTCAGATTTTTTAGGTGTAATTGAGGTCATAAAACCCCCCAAAAAACATAAAAAATAAAAAAAAAGTGAAAATGAATGTCATAGAACCTTTAATGACTGCAAAAGGCACGTCGAGGTATGTAAAGCTGGCAGCATTGTTGATGAAGCTCAGCTAAAACACTTATGTCCTCTTTGTAGCTTTGATTGAATACTTTATCAACAGTTTGCAAAAAAAAGGACAGTGCAGCTGCTGCTCCTGTTGCCAATTTATTATCTACATCAATTTTGATGAGAGAGATCAAAGCTAAAAACATGTGGCGAATGCGTTCAAATAGCCTAGTGAAATTGGAAGATCTACAAGCTCACGAGGGGTGTGAGCTTGCCTTGTAGATCTGCTCATGGCTTTAATAGATACACTAATGATGCCCAAATAACTAATAATCCAGGTTGAAAGAGTTTAAAGTGACTGTATGTGTATTAGGGGTGTAACGATACGTTTTAACAACGATTCGATATGTATCACGATACTTGGTTGTCGATACGATACATGAACGATACAGGTTCATTTAGAACGATACGATACATTTCGATTCAATGACTTAGTCGATACGATATACATGAACGATACAGGACAGGTTCATTTGGAACGATACGATTCGATTCAGTGATTTAAAATCGATATAGTAACTATTTATTTACCCAAAAAGTCTGTGTGATATAGTACAAAATTCCTCAATTATTTTCCTGTAGGGGTTGATTATGGATATAAATATAATAAGTAAACAAACAGCAATTTAATGGCATTGCCAAATGCACATTTTATTTGACTTGTTTTTTAACTGCACCTTCAAAAACATTTCATTGTACCTTCAGAACAATTGTTCATTGCACCTTCAAAATAGTTTTTTACTGCACCTTCAAACCAACCAGAATTCACCTCAACATATAATGAAATAAATTAATGATTCAAATTGAATCATTCTATGATCCACAACAAATCCACAGCAAATCCACAGCAAAATAAGCAAATAAATACAATTAGACAACTTTAGATCACTCTAGTCTACTCAAATTCAAGAAAATAAAGTGCATATTCTGTATAAGGTTATTTTGCAACAACTGATGAGGTAGAATTAGGGGTGTAACGATACGTTTTAACAACGATTCGATATGTATCACGATACTTGGTTGTCGATACGATACATGAACGATACAGGTTCATTTAGAACGATACGATACATCGTTTTTTTTTTTAAACGATGCATCGATGCAGTTACTGTATCGTTACGGGCCTAATGTGTATAGATAAAGATCTGTTTAAGTGCTTGTAGATTTGCTGGTTTTTAAGTGTAGGCTATATTGATCAAATAAGAGATGGAGTGCTACTTGGGAGAGATAGATAAAGATCTATTTACGTGCATGTACTGTAGATTTATATTAGTCAAATAGAGATGGTAAAATCAGGCAAAAAACTAATTAAATCACATTAAAAAAATGTATAACTAAAGAAAAAAACTAATTAAAACCGGAAAAAAAGTAGATTTATATTGGTCAAATAGAGATGGTAAAATCAGGTAAAAATGAGAATGTATAATTAAAGAAAAAAACTAATTAAAACCAAAAAAAGTACCAAAAAACTAATTAAAAGCAAAGGCTCTAGTCTAGTCGGGACCAACCGAACATGCTCGGTTCCTCGTCGTCGCGTCGATAAGGTCCCGACGGACCTCCCGATGGACCTCTACCCGAGTAACGACAATATCCAACACTTTCCAACGCTGAGTCGGCCCAAAATCGGTGCGTGGAGAGCTGCCTTTAAGTCTACCACCATCTGTATGTTATGGGTTTCTGGGAAGAACGATTTATACACAATCAAATAACACATTTCTCCCTAAAATAGCTCTTTGGCGCCGGTACATTGATGATGTGCTCTTGATCTGGAAGGGCACCGTAGATGAGCTGCAAGCGTTCCTCCTGTATGTAAACTCCACCACTAGGTACTTAACTTTTACCTTGGAGTTTAACAATAATGAAATACATTTTCTAGACCTCACCATCTTTAAAAGTACTGATGGTTTGTTGGACACTACTATCTACCGTAAACCACTCAGTAGGAATACTTTACTAAGAGCGAACAGCAACCATTCTAAACAACTCATTCGGAATATTCCTATTGGCCAATATCTGCGCCTTAGGCGTAACTGCAGCTCCACCACAGATTTTGAATCTAAAGCTACAGAGCTCACCAACCGCTTCACAGAAAGAGGTTATAATCCAGTGGACCTAGACGCAGCATATAACAGAGCCCTAAATACAGACAGAACCTAAACAGACACCCACTCGGCTCTGTTTCTCAACACAATATTCTCCAGCGGCAGGACTAATTAAGAATGCTTTCCTAAAACATTGGCACGTTTTAAAAAGTGATCCCAAACTTGTTAACATGTGTACTGATCCTCCTCTCTTTTCTTTCAGACGCTCCAGAAGCCTCAGAGACCGTCTTGTCCACTCAGACATGAATACACCCTCCCCCCCTAGCTGGCTCCCTAATCCCCCACAGGGTTTCTATAAATGTGGCAACTGCGCCCAATGCTCTAATTCATCTAATGCTAAATGTTTTACCCATCCACGTACAGGTAAAAAATAAAAAATATCCTCATTTATAAATTGTAACTCAACTCATGTGGTATATATGCTCAAATGTCCTTGTGGACTGGCATATATTGGTCAAACCAAGAGACCACTTAAACTCCGTATAGGCGAGCACAAAACTGCTATTCGCACTAACAACCCCCTGAAATTCTGGGGAATAGAAAAAAATTCAGTCTCATCACGGGGTGGAGACATAATTAATAAACTGCTTCGTAGAGAAGCATTATGGATCCATAACCTTGACACCCTAGAACCCAATGGTCTAAATGAAGAACTGAGCCTTTCATGCTTTCTATAGACGGTCCCTGAGGTTTCCTGACTTTGCTTTTGTGTGCTTTTTACTCTTGAGAGTGTTCCCTTGTCTTTTTTTGTCTTAAAAGTATAATTTAGTCAAAATGTATTTAAAGTGTTTCTGCATTGGCCTAACATTGTTTGGCCCCTTTTTCTACTTGTACACTGTTTTAAATTAACCTTAACAATGGCATTATATGTGTAGACTATTTTCTATATCTTGTAATATGCTAAATGGTCCACATGCCCAGAATTAAGCCTAATCATTACTGATAGGCGCAACCTTGAGATTGTGACATGCAGTACTAGGTAATTACCACTAAACAGAGGGCCATCCACCATTGGTTTATTGAGAGCACAGCCCATGCTCACCTCTGTATATAACTGTCTACCTTGATGCTGCCACCTATGACTCTGAGGAAGGTCGAAACACCGAAACGTCAGTCATTCTGTTTTACTTGCACCGAAATAAATAAAAGGCCTAAACTGTCCGTGTTGCTCCAGCGTTCTCCCTTCTGTCTACCACCATCTCCTTCGTTTTGGCACTGGTGAGTTACAGGGTGGTTCTGTTCACACCACTGAACAAAGCTGTTATCCAGTCCTCTGTATACTCCATCTCTTGGCCTCCACTGACACGTGCCACAATAGCAGAATCATCCGCATTCTTCTGCAAATGGCATGTACCTGCGTTATGCCTGAAACCTGAGGTGTAGAGGCTGAAGAGGAAGAGAGCCAGAACTGTCCCCTTTGCAGTGGTGTAAAGTAACTAAGTACATTTACTCAAGTACTGTACTTAAGTACAATTTTGAGGTACTTTTACTTTACTGGAGTATTTCCAAGTGTCTATACTTTTACTTCTACTCCACTACATCTCAGAGGAAAATATTGTACATTTACTCCACTAAAATTATTTGAAAACTTTGTTACTACTTACTTTGCAGATATAAATTATTACATTATAAAACATACATTAACCACTAACCCTACACATACACTACATACATACACTAACCCTATTTTATACATAGGCTATTTGAAAATACCCAATCTACAAGCTCACAATGCGTCGCATCGCGACGCTTTGTGAGCTTGTAGATCTGCTATTTTCAAACATTTTAGTGCTTTTACTTTTGGTACTTTAAGTACATTTTGATACCAATACTTTTGTGTCAAAAACACTTCTGTGTTGAAATCCTGACTTTTACTTGTAATAGAGTACTTTTACATTGTAGTATTGATACTTTTACTTAAGTAAAACATTTGAGTACTTTTTCCACCACTGCCCCTTTGTAGCTTCATGTGGTTGGCTTCCATTGAAAACGAATGGTATAGCCTGTAGCTTTGTATCTTCATATAGCTTCATGTGTCTTTGTAGCTGTCAGAGCATCAGACAGGCAGTGTGACATGTCGTTCAATACCTGTCCGTCACTGTGTGTGTGTGTGTGTGTGTGTGTGTGTGTGTGTGTGTGTGTGTGTGTGTGTGTGTGTGTGTGTGTGTGTGTGTGTGTGTGTAAGTGTGTGTAAGTGTGTGTGTGCGCGTGCGACTACTTTGAATGTGGGTTGCGGATGATTGACAGCCAGTTGCCTCCCCTCTCCGCAAAGCTGTGTCTGTGTGTGGTTGTGTGTGGTTGTGTGTGTGTGTGTGTGTGTGTGTGTGTGTGTGTGTGTGTGTGTGTGTGTGTGTGTGTGTGTGTGTGTGTGTGTGTGTGTGAGGGGTCTGGCACAGCAGCTGTCTCTATTGAGCCAAGTGCCCCCCTCTCAACGTGCGTGCACACACACACACACACACACACACACACACACACACACACACACTCACACTCACACTCACACACACACACACACACACACACACAGTCTGTCCACATGGATATCTTTGGAGACATGAGGTCTGTGTGTGTGTGTGTGTGTGTGTGTGTGTGTGTGTGTGTGTGTGTGTGCGCGCGTGCGTGCGTGCGTGCGTGCGTGCGTGCGTGCGTGCGTGCGTGCGTGCGTGCGTGCGTGCGTGCGTGCGTGCGTGCGTGCGTGCGTGCGTGCGTGCGTGCGTGCGTGTACGTGTGTGTGAGACGGCTTTATGGTGACAGTCATGAAGGGGTTAAGGGTCAGTCTCTGTCACCAGGGTGTGTTTAGTCTCTATGGTGCAGCTGCACATCTGGACCTACAGTCTGTCTGTCTGCCTGCCTGCCTCCCTGCCTGCCTGTCCGTCCGTCCGTCCGTCTGGCCGCCTGCTTGTCCTTCTGCCTGCCTGCCTGCCATTACGGTACGTAAATATGTAAATCTTACAGTATGTCACAGGAAAACTTGAGAGAATATCTGTTTCCACTAGGACAGATTGAAAATAACGTTATACTTGACATTTAACCACTTGGGGGAACAATCACCAAAAAATTGCAGAGTTACAGGCTCGCATCTCACGTTTTGACACGTGCTTGTAGATCGGCTATTTTTGGCAAACTGATTTGGTGTAGATTGAAAAAGATTGAGGAACAGAACAACTCAGGTCTGTTTTACAAAGTATAGAGGTTCTAAGTGGTTAGACTGATACATTCCAAACTTTATCAAAATATTCTGCGGCACCCCTGGACTTGGGTCACGGCACCCAATTTGAGGATCCCTGGTGTAAACAACGGCTGCGTTTGAATTTGCGGGCGTCTGATGCCTTAAATGTACCAGAGCCTTAAGTCTAGCACCTATTTTTATCTTTTATGACCTTTTTACTATAACTCTGCTTAGTTTACATTTGTGTGTGTGTGTGTGTGTGTGTGTGCGTGTGTGTGTGTGTGTGTGTGTGTGTGCGTGTGTGCGTGTGTGTGTGTGTGTGTGGGTGTGGTGTCAGCGTTAGCGAGCTAATCAATAAATGAAGGCAGCAGACGTAAGATCAGTGTGATCTATTTAATAAACATTATTAAATTATTAATTTTTATTAAATAATAAACGAGGTGTTTTATTATTAATACAGAGGATGAAACGTCTCCCAGCGCTGATTAGACACGTAACCACTGATCACACACACACACACACACACACACACACACACACACGCACACGCACACGCACACACACACACACACACGCACACACACACGCACAAATACTTTCATATGTTAATGGTGAACTATTTCAGAATCAGAATCAGAATCAGTTTTATTGTCACATCACAGGTTTACAAGGTAAAAAAGTGGGTGAAATTCTTTTTTGTACATCGTTCCCATCGCAACGTTAGTTTCCATAGAAAGAAGAGGGGGGGGGAGAGAAGAAGAGGGTGGGGGGCAGGTTAATCAATTAATATCAGTTAAAAATGGTTAATGGTTAAATTATGAATGTTGTTTTGACTTATTTGTTTATTTGTGTTAGAAAGTCCAAACACAGTCGACACAGTTGATCACAAACGCTCTGAAAATGCGCGAGAGGAAGTAAGAAGTTGACTCCCCGCCCTCACAACACAACGCATAACATTTCACATCATAACCATGTACTGTAGATCTGTTATTTTCAAATGGCCTAAGTGTATATACAGTATAGTGATGAAGTGCTTAAAGTTTGTTTTGTAATAATCCTATATATAAAAATTGCCCAAACTTGGTAGGTGCTCTTACACGGCCAATAGGGAAGGGCTGTAATTTGCTGATGCCCCGCCCCCTCTGTGGTCCTATTGGCTGGGGTTTAAACACCCATAACTACAGTTCCCAGTATGCTAAAGGCTTCAAGGTGGAAGGTGGTCTTACGGGACAGTAGTGTTAACTAGACCCTCCAGAAAAACGCGGGCAAAAATCCTTGATTATGCGGGCTAAAATCCTTGATTATGCGATTAAAAATGCGGGTTTTTTATGTGATTTTATGCGGTGAAATTGCGGGAAGTTGCGAAATATGCGGGAACTGGAAAAAAAGGTGATTCTTCTCCCACACCCTGTTACTAGGCTACGACAGAATGAAAAAAGAGCATTTTTAAAGACTTCCTATGATAAACTACCATACTAGAAGCAAGCTACATCACAGAAAGTGCTGGTAATGTTTTAGTTATTTTAAAAAATGTTCTCAACGTAAGCATGGCTTAAACATTCCTGAGTCACAAAATTGTCAAAAAATTAAACAAATGCTTTCAAAGAAAAAGACAGAAACTGAGTAACTGTTGAACATCAACTCGCCACAATCACAGGATTTTGAAAATAACAGATCTCTCAATGAGGTAAACCTACTTTTTACATACAGTAATTGCTGTTTGTTAAACCTCGTTTAACCATGTTTAAACTTTTCATGTTTTTTCTTTTTTTCTCCCTGTAAATTAAGGCTCTACTTTAAAGTTTATCATACAAGAGTGTCACACAAAAGTAGTGAAAATAGACGGCTTGTAGATTGGCTATTTTAAAATGTTGTTTGAAGTAATACAAAATGAACGGTTTTGGACATACAAAGTTTCCACCTGACAGCAATGATATAAGAAAATGTGATCAGCATGAAAGCTGACAGTATGCAAAACTTAGGGTTCCCACGGTCATGAAATTCATGGAAATATTTTGAAATTAAAAAAACCTTTTACAGGCCTGGAAAAGGGTTGAAATTAACTTCATGTTTTGGAAAATATTTGAATATAACTTACATTTACATTTCGTTTTTGGCTATTGAACTCCGGTCAGGATTTAGAAGGTGTTTTTCAAATCGGCCTCGTGCCGATATAGCCTATAGCATCATTGCTATAGGCCTGGAAATGGGCTAAAATAACGGCTGAGTTGGAGACAGCATCTTTGTATCGGTGGGCCAAGGAAGACAGTGCAGGAAGTCTCTCCTGTAGGCCATCCCAGAACACATCCAAATCCACCACGCCAGACAATGCAGCTCTGAGTGCTGCTGGACCCAGGGCTGTGAAATAAGAATCAAATTAATGTCTTGGCACGTGAGTGAAACCTGGAATGGCCTTGTAGCTTTCTACAGAGTCATCTAGGAATGCGATGTGACAAGGATCAATCACCCTGACCTCCTGGAGAAACTATGGCTGGCTGCCCATCTGACATGTACTTGGTGAGCTTTTCTTCAGCATTGCCTTGCCAACTGTGGGGAGGATCTCGGTCTTTGTGGGGCGTGGTAGGTCAAACTCCTTGAAGTATTCGTCACATACCTCATACTGCAGCTCTTTGTTGGCAGCAATGACCACCTGCAGATCCTCCAGATAATTGAAGATCTTTGTGGTGACTGGGCATCTGCTCTCGAAGATGTCTAGTAGATTGAGGATTTGTTTGCACTTGTCAGCCATTATCTGCACATTCAGGGACTGAGCCAGGTTTGGGTCTTGAAGTATGTCATGGAGTTTCTCCACAGATTGTGGTACACTTCTGCCACACACCTGTGAATGAAAATCACAAAGTGAAAGAAAGTGATTAGGTCAAACATACAGTAAGGGTTAAATGTTACTACATTTTTACGTTGATATAATTAACTCATTCATGTTTGTGTGTGTAGGTGTAAGGGGCCTAATTGGTGGAGAAAGGGATTATTACTGTTATGTGAAGTTACACATGCATTTACCTGTGTTTCCATCTCGATTAACTCCTTGTAGTCCAAAGTACTCTCTGTGGTATTGTACTGCAAAGAATCAGGAGTTCCATCGTGTTGCACAGGGGTTTGAAGGCACGGCCACCTTTTTTTTGGCAGCTTGTTTGTCATGAAGCAGAGATATCTTCTCTTGTGTGATCCAGCATTTAAAGACCCGTCCGCAGAACAACGCGAGACACTGAAGGAGGCCAAGCGACTTCTCTTTGCTGAGTACGACAAAATCAGAGGAGGAGCTGATGCAAAAGGTCTGCAGAGTGGAAGCTGCTCAGGGAGAACACCAGTACAGCGAATCATGGAAGGTGATCAACCAGATGTGTGGAAGGAAAAGACCGAAAGAGGGACAGGTGGCAGGAAACAGCCCAGAAGACAGAGTGACCACCTGGTTAACTCACTTCAGGAACCTTCTTGGCACACACCAGACAGTGGAAGGTGCCGAGAAGGAAATACCTGCAGTCCTGAGGGATCTCAACATTGATGACGGCCCTTTCACAACGGGGGAATTTTGCCAAGGTCAAAGCCTCCCTGAGGCAGGGGAAGAGCGCTGGACCTGATGGCATTCCCCCAGAAGTAATCAAGAACTGCAATCTTGATGATGTCATCTTGGAGATCTGCAACCAAGCTCTGATAGAAAACATCATGCCAGAAATATGGTCTCTCTCACACATCATCCCGGTACCAAAATCTGGAGATCTCTCAAAGCCTGACAATTACCGTGGTATCAGCCTGACCAGTATCATTGCAAAGATGTTCAACCTTATGGTACTGAACAGGATACGGAGTGCTATCGACCCCCACCTCAGGGAAACAAAAACGGATTCCGAGAGGGGAGAACCACCTTAGCCCAGATCCTTGCGTTACGGAGGGCCATTGAGGAGGTAAAGAGGAACAACCTGGCGGCGGTGCTGTGCTTCATCGACTTCAGGAAGGCCTTCGACACTATCCACAGAGGAATGATGTTGAAAATACTTAAGGCCTACGATGTTCCTCCCAACCTACTCCAAGCCATTGGGACCATGTACACGGGAACGAGAGCCCAAGTGACAACGCCCGACGGTAACAGCGAGGAGTTCAACATCCAAACTGGAGTGCTGCAGGGTGACACCCTAGCCCCCTTCCTTTTTTATAACAGTACTGGACTATGCTCTGAGACAAGCTATGAAAGGAAGGGAGCATGAGCTCGGCTTCACTATCACGCCCAGAAGGTTTACGAGACACCCTGCAGAAACCCTGACAGACCTGGACTACGCTGACGACATCTGCCTGCTATCTGACCATGTAAAGCAGGCACAGGAGCTCTGGACCAGAGTAGAGTTAGAGTGTGCTAGGGTTGGCCTCATGCTAAATGCAAAGAAAACCGAGGTCATGACCTATAACATCCCCCAAGAACATCCGCCCCCTAACAACAACAGAAGGCACTGTGCTAAAGGAGGTCAGTGACTTTAAATACCTGGGCGAATGGATCGGCTCCACAGAAAAGGACCTTAAGGTGAGGAAAGCACTTGCCTGGAGAGCTCTTAATGGCATGACCAGTGTGTGGAAATCCAACCTCCTCCGACACATCAAGATCAGTTTCTTCTCTGCGACCGTGGAGTCCGTTCTCCTCTACGGCTGTGAATGCTGGACACTAAAGCAAGCCCTACAGAAGTCCCTGGACGGGTGCTACACCAGAATGTTACGTGTGGTACTGAACATCAACCAGGACGAGCACATTTCCAACAAGAGTCTGTACAGGGCACTACCAAGTGTATCAGAAAATATTGCAGTCAGGAGGATGAGACTAGCCGGCCACTGCCACCGACACCAAGAATTCCCGGTCAAAAAGCTCGTACTGTGGGAACCAACACACGGGCATCGATCAAGAGGACGTCCCACACCTACCTACGTGGATGTACTAAGGAAAGATGCTGGTGCAGAAAGCACAAAGGAGCTGGCAAGATGTATGGAGAACCGAGATGACTGGAGACTCTGATGGAGGGCTCGTCTGAGGACGACGTAGAGAGAGAGAGAGAGAGAGAGAGAGAGAGATCCAGCATTGAAGAACATCTGGGAAAAAATGATCATGAAGCCTGTAGAGGAGATTGAAAAAAGAATATTCAAAGGTCGCCATTTTGCAAAATCCAAGATGGCCACCATATTGGCTTCTGCGCAAATGGAATCATGGATTTTCTGATTTGTTATACTCTGAAGTTTCCAAAAATGTATAGTTTTCCTAATCCCCCGAAAATTTTAACGAAATTACATATAGAACTGGACTATTGGCCAAATTGTCAAATAGTATAAGAAAAAATTGCAGATCTACAAGCTCGTAGATAGGCTATTTTCACAATATTTATCTGTGGTACCGAGTCAAACTAAATTGAATGCCTCAACTCTTACATTCCGAGTGCTTATCAGCATGGGGAGTCCCCAGTTCAAAAATAATTATTTTGGTGGGTCACGGCCTGAAAAGGTTGAGAACCAGTGGCATAGCCTACGTTGGTCAGAACACTTAATAATTAATGTTGTCACTAACTGCACATGTGTACATGCACTTGTCAATCACCCGTGATTCACAGAGTCCAAGTGTTTTAACGCTTTGTTCGGTACCCTCACGTGAATATTATCTCATCTGAGTAATTTAAGAGTATTTGCTAATATTCAGCCGACCAATCCGAGTTTAATAGCCTACAGCTGAGCACTCGGGTGGCGCAGTGCTAAAGTGCCTGCCCACTACCGCGGAAGTTGTGGGTTCGAATCCAAGAGGTGCATCCGGCTTTGTCTATACGAACACAATTGGCCCGTGTTCGGGGGGAGGGAAGCCGGGCGGGGAGGGTGATATCACTGCATGTATTCCTACGAGCTGGGGCGGCACCTGTCAGCAGGTAGTGTTGGGCGGGTGGAGTAGGATGAAGGCTCTACGTCCTCCTGGTGGGGGCTCCTCACTGGCAGGTGAGTTAGTAGGATACAACAGCAAGGGAGGAATCAATTGGCTTGAAGGACAACTTTTTTTTTTTTTACAACCAAGGCTTAATGTTTTAGCTTGTAATTAAAGTAAATAATGATGAGAGTAAAAAAACAAAACGTTTACTGCTTTCTTTAGTTTTAGCCATTTTAGCTGGGGTTTTTTACAGTGGGCGGGGGCATTCGGTCCGGTGGCTAAATATTTTTTTTTTTAACACAATAACCCGGCGATTTCTTTTTTTATTACTTACAGTAGCCCTTCTAGCCCCAAATAACCCACATCTGGCCAGCAAAGACCACAGGACCCATTGAATGGAAGGGGGAGGTAACCTTTGAGTTCAGAGTTGTTTCCACTCCAGACAGTATGGCATCCCCCTGCGCAGCACGTTAGATCCAGTTTGTTCAGACAGTATTCACGGAAAACAACTAGTTTCTTCTACCTCTTACCATCGTCATGGCGGCATACTATTCTTCTGAAGATTCTACGGATGAAGAATTCGAATTCACCTATGACGGTCGTCCATATTTGTTTGAGCCCGAGTACACTGACGAAGAGCTGGCAAGACGAATGCAGCAGCAGCAACAACAACAAACTTCTGATCCAGATGCACCCAGTCGACTCAATAATACTGAATGGTGTACTTGTGGTCATTGTGTCTCACTGCCCACTGAGAAAGAATGTAAATGTTGTTAAGAATGGGACTATTTGACTCCAGAATTAGTTCCAGAACTTTTTTTGGAAAACCCGGAGAAACGCTGTGTAACTGAGTGTGAGGAGTTCCCACCCTTGCTCGCCGCGTCTGTTCTTCGAACCGTCTTCCGCATGTCTGGGAAAAACTGGGACAGTCAACCGGAGCCAAAAGGACCAAATGGACAACTATCTATAGAGTGAGTGTAACTACATTATTCAAATCAAAGTAATAGCTATATAAAACCTACTGTCCCGTTATTTACTAATTATGCATATTTGTAAATATTACTCTATTCTGCTTGTATGATATGTCAGTTTCCCCGTTATTTATTATAGGCTAATGCAAAGACTGTTTTCTTTCTCATACAGCCAATATCGACTCGTTGCCTACCGTGTGGTCCTGGAGTGGGCACTTCAGTGACTCCCGGTAAAAAGGTTCGAAAAGTGATTCCGAGTTGTATTACAATAGTCAGGGCTGTTAAAGGGATATTTCACTTTCAAAAAAACTTTTTTCATTTATTTTATAGAATTTCTTTATAGTATTTATTTATTTTTATTTTCCAAAAAAAATATTAAAAATAAATGAAAAAAGTTATCAAAAAAACATGGCCCCCTCGCGTATTAGGAGGGCAGGGTGAGTCACCAGAACCAAGGACGGGTGTTTTTGATTGATCTAACATCCTAAAAATGGAGTTTGAAGTTATAATGGATTTGTATAGGAAGGGGGCGTGTCTGATAAAATTCATATCAAATATCTAAATAATGAATCAAGCAACTTAAAAACGGTCTGGGGGGCTCACAAAAGCATGAGTAGACTATAAAATGACCCATAGTTTTTTTGAAAGTGAAATATCCCTTTAAGTCCATTTTTATGTTACAATCGTTCACTTTGTGATACAAGCGCCAAATTTGGCATGAACAATGCCTAGGACCTACTTTTGCAGAAAAGCCCGTTAGCCACGCAAAAAAATCCAATATGGCTGCCATTTTCCAAAATGGCTGCTGGCGAAAGACATTTTATGTGTATTTTGACCTGGATTGTGATTGGATTTTGATTATTTTGATATCAACATATAGTTTTGACTCCCCCGCCCCCTCCCCCCGTTAGCCATGTGAAAAAAAAACCTGGATTGTGATTGGATTATCCAATTTTGATTATTTTGGCATCAGAATATAGTTTTGACTCCCCCCCGCCCCCTCCCCCGTTAGCCACGCAAAAAAAATAAAAATGGCTGCCACTTTCCAAAATGGCTGCTGGGGAGACATTTTATGTGTATTTTGACCTGGATTGTGATTGGATTTTGATTATTTTGGTATCAACATATGAGTTTTTACCCCCCCCCCCCGGATCACAAATGGTTCTAATCGTCACATTTGCTGGCACTCAGCTTTGTGCACTGAAGGCCAAAGCAGTAGCACTGCATCTACCACGACATTCAGTCTTGCACCGGCATTTTGTCAGTTGTTCACAAATCTGGGCAATTGGTAGAGTGTCATCCACGCTACTTGCCAAATATCATCTTCTGCTCGCCATCCCCAGCTGGCAGGGCTCTCTGTATGCATTTGACATACAGTTGCCTGGCTTCAGACACGGGCAACTTGATAAGTGGCATGTTTCACATGATGTGCAAGAGATAACCTTGTAGGTGGAATGGCATCATAGGACCTCTGCTTCCATGCAAACAGGTAAAATCTTGCATCATCAACCCCATCAGCAGTGCTGTTCTTGTCATGCACTGTTACTGGTGGGTATTGACTGAGCTTCTGGAAGACATTTCAGGAGACACTTCAGGCCACACTTGCCGGGTTTGCCATGCTGTCTTTTTGCCTTTTCCCACGAAAGGCTGACACGACATCACATCCAGTGAAAGCGTGAAAGAAAAGGATGCCAATGGATTTTTCAGGGCCTAGATTCTTCACTAAATCGTGAACTGGTAACCAACAACAATACAGTACAGTACAGTACAGTACAGTGCTGTTCAATAACAGTACAGTACAGTACAGTACAGTACAGTACAGTACAGTACAGTACAGTACAGTACAGTACAGTACAGTACAGTACAGTACAGTACAGTACAGTGCTGTTAAATAACAATACAGTACAGTACAGTACAGTACAGTGCTGTTCAATAACAGTACAGTACAGTACAGTACAGTACAGTACAGTACAGTACAGTACAGTACAGTACAGTACAGTACTGTACAATAGCAATACAGCACAGCACAGCACAGCACAGCACAGCACAGCACAGTACTGTGCTGTACAATAACAGAACAGTATAGTAGAGTACAGTGCTGTACAATAACAGCACAGTACTGTTTTGTAATGTGTTAGTTTGTCGCCGGCAGCCATTTTGGAAAATGGCAGTCATATATTTTTTTTTACGTGGCTAACGGGGGGAGGGGGCGGGGGGGAGTCAAAACTATATTCTGATGCCAAAATAATTTCAATACAGGTAAAAAAAACACATAAAATGTCTTTCACTGGCAGCCATTTTGGAAAATGGCAGCCATATTGTTTTTTTTTTGCTTGGCTAACGGGGGGAGGGGGCGGGGGGGAGTCAACACTATATTCTGATGCCAAAATAATTTCAAACCAGGTAAAAAAAACACATAAAATGTCTTTCACTGGCAGCCATTTTGGAAAATGGCAGCCATATTGTTTTTTTTTTGGGTGGCTTACGGGGGGAGGGGGTGGGGGGGAGTCAAAACTATATTCTGATGCCAAAATAATCCAAATTGGATTATCCAGTCACAATCCAGGTCAAAAACCACATAGCATGTCTTTCGCCGGCAGCCATTTTGGAAAATGGCAGCCATATTGTTTTTTTTTGCTTGGCTAACAGGCTTTTGTGAAAAAGTAGGTCCTGAAGAAACTTTGGTGCTTGTATCACAAAGTGAACGATCGGGTCACTAACAGCTCTGGCTATAATGGCTATGAGAAGAAAATACCCATCTCCAACTGGGATTTATGTTGGATTCAAAGAAATCGAAGATGCATTTGATAGTATGCTCTATGACCGTGTATAGAGATCCCCTCTATGTCTTTGAATATGCAACTCAAGCTATATCTATGTGTAAAAAAACATTTCTGGGTCCATTTGGTTCCTTTATTCGATTGCATTATAAACTAGAAAAAGTGCTCCTCGGAGCACAGGTCTCCGCCAGGTCAGGTAGGTTATTGTGGGCCAGCAATGTTCAGAATTTGCCATCAGGATGGAATATGAAAAATCGGACGGAATCATCTTGATCACTTGACTATAGAGATAATGTGTACTGATTTGCATGATGTTTGGACAAAATTTTTAGGGGTAATATAAAAAAAAAATTGGCCTCCTGGTGGCGCTATAATAGGGCAATGTTAAAAGGGTGGTGTTTGTTCTTCAACGTAGTGCGAATGTACGTGCAAAGTTCCACCGCAATCGATTTGCGGCATTTTGTTCAAAACGGGCCACTCCTGCAAACCTTAGATGTCAATGTTAGCCCTCAGCTGCTCACGAAGGCGGTCGCACTCTTTCCTCTCTCCTCCTGACCTTATCCCCCACCTCTCCAGCCTCTCTACACTGCACGAGCGAACAGTCTCGGGTGAAAACATGGATTATATTATTAACTGGTCGTTAAACGCAATTGACAAAATTTTCTCAACACGGCAATCTGGACCGGAGGACCCAATCTGCCCCAATGGGACTTATCTAGCCGGATACATGGGGGACTCTGACTACAAGTGGAGAGTTCTGTGTTTGGAAATCCTGTCGATCGAGGACATAGAAGATGTCTATATTTTCGTTCTTATGATAACAGGTTTCTTGCTGATTGGAGCGGGCATTGCACTTGTGTATCGAAAAATTGGCAAGAGAGCTGCCCTGGACGGAGCGGAGTCGAGCAGAGCGCTGGCTACTCAGACAGGTGTGACCACTGAGCTGAAACGCGACATGAATAACATCACCGAGTGGATCCCCAAACTGGACGTTAACACATTGAGTGCCAGGGTGTTTTCAAAACAGGGTACAGCCAGTGCCTGGATTTTCAAGCTTTCTGGCTCATCTTTCAAGGACCACAGAATTGTCTGTGGTATTCCTATGTAAACACCAAATATCTCAAAAGAAAGATTGGACTCTCTGCTTTAACCAGGAAAAAAAAGTGAGTTGATAGCATGTTCTGTTTTTGAGATATTGGCTGTTGAATACAGCTTGATTTCACCAAAAACAGCACTTTTTCTCTAGAATAAGAGTTATGGCCATTTTAGTAAATCCTTTTATTTCACCTTTTTTTTTTTCAAAAATTTGAAAATCAATTTGACATTTATTTTTGCCTTCAGTGACAGTAGTCAGAGAAAAAAAAAGAGAGAAAAAAAAAAAAACGCTTTTGAAAATACTTCAGTGGTTTGTTTTCACTCCTATGGGTAATTTCAAGTGCCTCTAGTTCAGCTAATTTCAAATAACAATACATACTAATAAATCAAAGTTCAAAGGTTCAAGGTTGTACTTTATTGTTACATCTTGTGTACAGGTTCCAACCAGACAGCAGCATATGAAGTAACAATAGAAAACCTAAGGCTTGTTTTCACTGTGCAAAATAGAAAAATAAGAGGTTCAAGGTTGTACTTCACAGTATACAGCACACTTTACACTATATACAGCAGATAGTTTAGTGCAAAGTAATAAAAAAATAGTGCAAAGTAATACAAAAAGAGGTTCACGGTTGTACTTCCAAGTATATACAGTAACCACATGAACGTTATACCATGAGATGACTTTCTGAACAGTCTGCTGTTTGTATCACCTCTCTCTACCTCTCTCTCTCTCTCTCTCTCTCTACCTCTCTCTCAATTGTTTTTCTCTCTCTTGCTCTCTGTCTCTCTCCCTGTCTGTCTGTCTGTCTCTCTCTCTATAAGTATGTGCCCCTAACCCTCTCCTATCCCTCTTTGTCTGCTTGTCTATATGAGTTTGTGTCCCTCTCGCTCCCCCCCCCTCTCTCTCTCTCTCTGTATGTGTGTAAAGCCTCTCTCTCTCTCTCTCTCTCTCTCTCTCTCTCTCTCTCTCTCTCTCTGTGTGAATTTGTGCAAGTCTCTCTCTCTCTCTCTCTCGCTCTAAAAAAAAAAAAATAGGGTTTGTAACCACATGAACACTAGCCTATTCTGGCTTAGTATTTTTTCCTTGAGTGGTACAGTGTTGTACACCGTTCTACACAAAGGGGGACCAGACAGGATCTGCAGTAGTGCCTAGTCTGCTTTCTCAGGCCATGGGACTTGCAAACCCTGCAATCCCTACCTGGGTGCTTTTTTTTGGGGGTTCTTGGGAGTAGGCACATTTCATGTTCTGCAACATTGAAATTCAGGCGGCTCTTAGGGTCGTAGTGTGGTGCCCTCATTCTCGGGTTGTGTACAGGGGGCTCGCCCCACCACCCCTCCTCCTCCTCCTCCTCCCGATCCCCCTCTTCCCCTCTCTCCTCCTCTCCCCCTCTCTCCTCCTCTCCTCCCTCCGCCCCACTAAAGCGTCCCAAGATGGTCCAGGACTTTACAATGGAGAGGATGAAATAGTACATGTTGAAACAGGTGCCCTGAGGATTTTTTGCTTTGTAGAGGACAAAAGCATTGAAGAGGCTAATCTGGAACATGTAAGCAACAAACTTTTTGGGCCACTTGCACGTTTTCCTAACAAACAAATAGTAGGCTAGGTTTTGGTCTAACTTATCCACACCATTCATGTACCTGTTGTATTCTACGACACACACTGGCTTCTGTATTTCGACCCGACCACTGTGGCCCTTCTTCCTCACTGGAACAGTGGCCATGTCGTTCTGGTTGAGTGTGGTGACCATCCTCACGATTCGCTTATCGCGCCATGCCACCACCATCACATCCTCCGTGTGACGCATCACAGTGTCCCCAATGGCCAGTTTGGAATTGGTCAGGCTCTTGATATCTGGTGGCTCCCCTCTGTTCTTGCGCAGGGTCCCGCACGCATGGGTCTGGACACTAAGGAGGTAGTCACACAGCTTGACAGAATTGTAATAATTGTCCATGAATAGACGGAAACCGTAACCTTTGAGGTCCGCAAGCAGGAAGGAAATGGTATCTTGAAGGGTGGCCGTCTGACCACAGAATGGCTTCATGTTGTACAAGTAGCCTGTGACTGAATCACACAGTATGTATGATTTGATCCCGTATTTTATTGGCTTGGCCGGGTTGTACACCTTCCAGGAAAGGCGCCCACGCCAACACAGCATCCCCTCATCGATACTGATGTTCTGGTTGGGCTGGAACATTTCCTGAAATTTGCCAAGTAGGGTGTCCAAGACTGGGCGCACTTTGTAGAGCGGGTCATCAGTGTCAGCGGTCTCATTGTCACAGAAGTGTAGGTTACTGAGGATGACTTGAAACCGGTTCCTGGCCATGACCTTGTGGAAATATGGCGTGGCGAGGACCTCATCAGTGGACCAATAGTCTCCCAGCCTAGGCTTCTTGGCAATTCCGGTGAGGAATAACAGGCCGAGGAAGTTCTTCAGTTCAACCACCGTCAACTTTCTCCAGACACGGCCTCTGGAATATGGCAGATCACGCTGTTCATCACTCTGTTTCCTGTGTCCTGCGTACGAATTGGTCTGCTCACATATCTCAGTCAGCAGCTCATCGGTCAACAGCAGTTCCAGGAAGTCGACAGGTCTGGTTGACTGCAGGTCAGCAGCGCCGTTCCGAAGACCCGGAGTCCCAGCAGTGAAGGGAAGGTCCTTCGGGTGAAAGTCTGCTGACTCCGACCACACATGCACTACAGCAGGCTTCTTCTTCTTGCCACCACCTGTACATAGAATAGAAATACATCATTTTACCATAAAATACATATTTTGTTATTTGTTTGTGTGGTAAAAAAAAGTGTGACGAACAGAAAGCGTTCGTACCTCTTTTACGGCTGACCGGTGGTACTGCTGCATGTGATGAACTGGGCTGCTCCTCTGCTGCATGTGAAGAACTGGGCTGCTCCTCCTCTTCTTCTTCTTCCTCCTCCTCCTCCTCCCCCCCATATGTGCCTGATAACACAGTAAAATATGAAATAGTTTAGTAAGTAAATATGATTGACACAAAATCAAATCAATTATGTCCCAGGGTGGTGGTACATGACTTTATTACACTTGAATGAGAGAAGACATTTACCATGCCCTGTGGGGTTTTAGCAATTTTGTATTCCTGTATTATGTTGAATTTATGACAGCTTACTGTACCTCTCCTATGGCGAACAGCTGCTCCTCTAGACACATGTCCCCACATGTCATCCTCACCCGAATCTGACCCTGAGATGAAAGAAGAAAAGAAAGTAGGCATTTAGCAAACACTCTTATCCAGAGCAATTTACCTGAACAGCTATAAGGTCAACAATACATCTCATAGTAAGACATCAAAGGAAATGTTTGTTCAGGTGTCCTTATGGATCAAAGTTGTATTGTTTTTTTGTTTAGATAACCTGACCTTCTAGCTCTTTGAAGCTGGTAAGAGGTTGTTGTTTTTTTTAGCACAACCGCTTCTCACCCCCCCAAAAAAAAGCAGAATAGGAAATGTGTTGACATGAACTCATGACCAGAGAACAAGACCAAAAGGTGTTGTTGTGTTTTGTTTAGTGTTTAGATGACCTGACATTTTATCTCTTTGAAGTTAGGGGGGAGGGGGGGGCTTAGCGCATCTGCAAAAAAAAGCAGATCTACAAGCTCACAGTTCTGGTAGTCACTAGTAGATCTGCTATTTTTTATGATGGCCCACACAATACATAGTTTAGCCTACTGCATCTGTCATTCTGTCATTGTACATAGGCAAAATTGTCAATTGTCATAATCATACTGATCAGAAGCATATTTTCATCTCATCAGTAGCAGGCTATAGTAAATGAACCTATAATTCAGAGTTAGAGTGGGAGGGTCTATAGTACCAGATCAGGCTGATAGTACACAGTGAGCGTGTGTGCCTGTGGACTGTGCCCTGTTTATTTTTCGTTGCCAGATCTTGGGATAGGAATAAGCAACCAGGTCTATGAAAACAAGCCCAAAAGAAGCGACTATGTGCCAAAAGAACAGACTATATACTATTGTCACGGCTATTTTTCAACTACGTTTCAAGTGCTCATCTGGTCTATAGTCATTAGGCCACATGAGCACTTCAAAACGATTGAAAATCACATTCACAATAAACTATTTACACGCTCCAAGCTGTACATCGTCGGACATTTCCCGACGTTCCTACTAAACTCCAACCTTGGATTGCCTTTCAATAAAGCCATATTTGATAGACATGCGTTTCACCTACATTGTAATCTACAAGCTCACAATCGCAGCTCACAATAGCAGCAATAGCTTTACAGAAAAACAGGCCCAGCGTGGCTTGTAATAAACAGGCCTGGCAACGACACTATGAAACAAATAGGAGCCTGTGATAGTTTTAGCCATGTAATATCAACTAGATAATCAATAAAACACAATATAAAAAGTGTGTATTCTTACCACTGCATGGTGCCCATTCATCAGACTCCACACAACTGTCGGATTCAGACGAACCGTCGATTTCACTCTCCGACTCCTCCACGGAGGGGACTAGGGTAGGAACGGATCGCGTCCTGGTGCTTTTCCGTCTCTTGGGCACCGGTTCGCCATCCTCGTCCGTCGGAACCGGATCATCATCAGATACTTCTCCACTTACAGGGCCCACTGGAGGCTCTGGTTGTGGTGAACCGCCGCATTCAATCTCAATCTCCGACTCCGAGACGGGGGGGATAAGGGTAGGAACAGGTCGTGTACTGGTGCTCCTCCGGGGCATCGGTTTGCGATTCTCCTCCTTCTTTGAAACCAGACCAGATCCTTCCCCAGTAACAGGGACCACTGGAGGCTCTGGCTGTGGTGAACCGCTGCATTGAATCTCCGACTCCGAGACGGGGGGGATAAAGCGGGTAGGAACAGCTCGTGTCCTGGTGCTCCTCCGGGGTTTGCGATTCTCCTCCTCCTTCTTCAAAACCAGACCAGATCCTTCCCCAGTAACAAGATCCACTGGAGGCTCTGGGGGCTCTGGTTGTGGTGCCTTTGGTCGAGCCGCGCCAAACATTTCGAACATTGTCCGCTGCCGAAACATCGGCGGCGGACCTCCTCCGCGCCCAGGTTTACGGGGCCGTTTCGCCGACATTCTATCTACACTAGGCTACTCCTATCAAACAAAACAACTACTCACTCAAACGATCAATCAATCTCACAACTACACTAGGCTATCACTACACTCACTCACGATCTCTCTGTCTCCCTCTCTCTAACAAAAAAAGGCACGCGTTTCCAAGGCTTCTCTCTCAATAGACGGCTCTCTCTCTCAGTAACTCTGTTGGCTTGAAAAGTTTGTAAACACTCAGGTTTGGTCGCACAGAAAGGGGAGTCAACCCTTTTTTTTGCTTTTTTTGGACAATCACGTGATTTGTTGGATGTCTCTTTCATGTAGCCGTCCCATATTAAGTCACAAGCTGCCCCAGGATGTATTGTACAGTAATCCAATGAAAAGACGAAAAAACGGTCCGGACCGTTTTTGGCACTCCTCGTTTGGACTATGAAAAACGGTCCGGACCGTTTTTGGCACCCAATGTGTTAAGTTGGGCACCATCACTGAACTGAGGCACGAAATGGATAACATCAACGAGAGAGTCCGGGGGCTGGACACCAAGCTGGACAACATCATGGCACGTGTGGCGGAGGAAGCCAGAGGCAACACACTTGAGATCATCGCTGAGCGAGCCACTGCTCTGCGCGGCGATATGACCGCCCTGCGAGGCGATATGACCGCCCTGCGAGCCGATTTGACCATGATTAGAGCGGGCATTGACAGACTGGACGGCCCCACTAACTAAAAGTAGACAAATTGTCTGCTTCGGATTATTAGGATCGATTTGGACCCCCCCACACCAAAACCTGGACTTTTTCCCCCAGCGACTACAATGTGAAGATGGCAATACCCCCCCCCCCCCCAAGTCCTACCCACACCACCACCCCCCCCCCCCCCACCACCACCCCTCATGGACACCTGGTGTTATGACTTTGGGTCGGAATCCAATCAAGGACGTCTCCCACAGCCTCACCACTCGCTGTGTTATCGCTCAACACCAGCGTACGCTCTGACATCAGCGAAGAAGATTACTGAACTGGGTGAAACACCAAGGCCATATCCCAAGCCTCCATACACACACACACACACACACACACAAAGTAACATAACCTGCACCACACGCCTTCGCGTCCCTGCTCCTCTCCCCCCTCCCCCCCTGGACTCCTTTTTTTTTCGCTCCTCCCACGCACTGCCCCCCTCTGGGGGCAGAGCGTGAGAGTAGTGCTTTTTTTGCCCGTTCCATTCCATTCCATCCCACCCGCCCCCCACCCCACCCAATTCTTGATATGAGGGATCGTTTAGCGCCGTGGTGTTCATGGTTCATGTTCATGGTTCATGTTCATCGTTTATGGCTGCTGTGGTGTTGTTTTTTTAAGCTGCACTAAAATGAATTTCACCCACTTTTTTACCTTGTAAACCTGTGATGTGACAATAAAACTGATTCTGATTCTGATTCTGATTCTGAATATGAAAAATCAAACAGATCCATCTTGATCACATGACTATAGAGATCATGTGTACCGATTTGCTGGAAATTTTGATAAAATCTGAAGGCTTAATCTCAAAATATGTGTTTTACATAAGTCGGCCTCCTGGTGGCGCTATAAAAGGCTAATGTGAAAAATGCAGGGCAGATGTTTTTCCTTGGCCTCAAGGGAGTATGCGTGCAAAGTTTCACGCAGATCGGTTTAGTTACAGTTAAAAGTGCAATTTGGCCTTTTATAGCGCCACCATGAGGCTGATTGGAAAATTTCCAAGTGCCATTTCTTCCTCGGCCTAGTGGGAATGTGCGTGTGAAATTTCACGGACATCGCAAGCTGCAAGCTGTGATTTGAGGCATTTAGTTCAAAATGGACCAGTTCTGCAAACTTTGGAAGCCAACCTTAGCCAATCAGGATGGAAAATCAGACAGATCTGTGTTGATCACATGACTACAGAGATACTGTGTACTGATTTGCGTGATGTTTGGATAAAATCTGTAGGAGTAATATAAAAAAAGATATTTTGCCCAAATTGGCCTCCTGGTGGCGCTATAACAAGGCAATGTAAAAGATTTGGGGCAGAGGTTCTGAATTGGCATCCAGGGAGTGTGTGTGCACAGTTTCGCAGCGACCGGGCCAACGGTTTCGGAGATTAGCCGCTCGCAGACAGATGGACACACGGACACACGGACGGACGGACGGACGGACGGACGGAGGGTAAAACATACTCTCTCGCCATGCCTTTCGGCTTGGCGGAGACAATAATACCCATATCCCATGTGTTATAACCCAAAACTAAAAGAGTACACCTGGTTCCACTGTAATGTATAGTAACAGTGGATATTTTGACTTTCATTCTTATTATGTCTTTATTATATATATCTTATTTTTACTATATTACTATATTTTATATATTACTATATTTTCTTACAAGGACTGTAAAAAAGTTCAACTTCTGTATGGTGTGAATAATAACGGAGAAACAATGTAAATGTCGAGTATTTTTACTATGTCTCCTTACCTTAAACATTTAGTTATCTTTTCAAGATCTTTGAATAATTTTGATTTGACTGTCCCTGTTTCAGTAATGTTGCAGTAATGTTCAGTAATGTTGCAGGATTGTGCCTAGAAATAAACATCTCATAAAAAGAACATCTCAAATGTCAAATGTCTGTATAAATGACAATTAGAAATAAAGCCCTCTGTATAGACATGCAAATTGTCCCTATTTCAATGATCATTGTCTTTGAGTGACCCATCAATCATCTTGCTGTTTTTTTTCACACAGAAATCTGCCAATTTGAATGTAGATCGATTGCAGATAGCCACTAGATGTACTGGTCATTTCCACATTCTAAGAATGCTATTGTAAGTTACCGTGCATAACAATGTTGAATGTAAAACAGACCACCAATTCTTATGGTACCTGGAACCCACTTTGAGAAGCACAGAGGTGGAGGAAGATTAGATTGAGTTTTACAATGTGATGAAGGCTTATTTTCAAAGACCCACAGTTTGTTATGCATAATAGGCCACGGACCCCTAAAATTCTGAGTGTACACATGAAACCAAACAAACCTGTAAGACACCATTAGGTTCCTAACTATCAATAATTTAGCTGGGGACCCGTAGAATGGTCTAAAGGACCTGTTGGGGTCCCAGAACCCTAAACATTTATATTTATTGAGTCTCTAATCGCTAGATAACTCATAGTAATTGTAGATCCAGCAGATCTGCCCATTCGTCAATGTCTGTATATGTCGCTCCGGTGAAAAAAGTAGCAGCACTCAACCAAAAATTACTTTCAGGAAGCCCTCTCCTGTTATCACAAGAATACCATTTACCTGTATGATTCGAGTCCTTTAGGCATGTCCATTCTACACTAATTTGGGTGGCTTTTCTATCTACTTTTAGATCGGCTGGATCAATAGCTGTGCCACATTCAGTGCATTTCCTGAACAGTTCCAGTATTTTAGATTCGGATGAGGTATTTGGGAAAATGTAATTGGGTAACATTTCAGAAAGTATTAAAAAAATCACACCCAGTGTGAAGTGGGCGGTGTGGTCATCACAGTGGTCATCATAGTGATGGAAGCTCACCTCCCAAAAAAATGGATTTTTGGAAGTGCATAATCCTATTTATAGGTTATTAATGTCATCATGTGTCTCGCTAGCCAATCACAGTGCTGAATAGAGTCAGCCAATCACAGTACAAGAAAGTGTGCCAAGTGGGCCAATCACAGTGCAGGAAACGAATACTAATGAGGTGTCCCAACCCCACTTATAGGGGCGGCTACACCGCCCAAAAATCACCCCAGGTGATGCTATATATATGTTACAGTATGATTGGAGAACCAGTACGATTGAAGAACCAGTACGATTGAAGAAAGCGCGCTCGTTTTTACCACCCACCCAGCAATTCTGTAGAAGCAACACTAGAGGGAGCCACAAGCCAGGCTTGTGCACAAACATATATGGCCACGACCACACACACACAGTCACACACACACACGCACACACACACACAAACAAGCGCACACACGCGCGCACGCGCTCATGCTTTTTTTGGTTTATTGAAAGCAGGACTGTTAAGATACTTTTATTGTGTTCTGGCTTTTGTTTTACTTTCTCCCTGACACACACACACACACACACACACACACACACACACACACACACACACACACACACACACACACACACACACACACACACACACACAGTGATCCATGAAAATAACTATTCTGTCCCTATCGGTTTACAACTCAAACGGCTGAGTCGACTAGTAGAGCATCGGCCGGTCAGCGCGGGCACTCGCGCCTGGAGGCGCGAGGGCGCGCTTCCTCGGCCTCAAGCTCTACTGAGTCGGCGCGCCTCCGTCGTGGACAAGCGTGTGCGTGTGCACGCGTGTCCAGCGTTCCCCTAGCGTAGCTTCCTGGTTGCTATGTGGGGGGAACAACAAAAGACAGGTCCGCGTCGGCACATCAAAGCCCCGCCTCTCCGCGTTCTCCTTCTCCTCCTCCTCGGAGAAGTAGGACGGTTTATTACGCGAGGCTCGCGAGGAGGAGGAACCTCCTCCTCGCGAGCCTCGCGTAATAAACCCCCGCCTCGCAGCGCCGCGTCCTCCTTCTCCTTCTCCTCCTCGCTAATAAACCCTGTCTCGAAAAGCCCCGCCTCGCCCCGAAGCCCCGTGCCTAAAAACGTGCGCTCTGTCTTCAATCGTACTGGTTCTCCAATCGTACTGTGACATATACACCAGAAGTCGATGGCCGGTTGACCTCAGAATTTTGTAGTGGGCTGGAAAGGACCATTTTTAGACCAACAGATCTTTTGAATTTGGTTGGTGTGGAATGTCCAACTTCAGTTCCTGGTATCATTGGAGATACTATGGTATCCAAAACATCTTCGCTTTCCTAAAAGAAATAAAGTATTCTTAGCACAGTAACAAATGTTCGGTTTGATGTATTTACATTCATAGCTATCATATGTAGGGTGAATAAGTAAAACTCACCACAAATGTTTCTCTTATAACTGGAAATGCCTGATACACTCGATGTCTGGAACGCTTTTTGTGTGAAAGTCGAAACACACCACTGCTGGAAAGCTTTTGCTGTGGACTATAGACACTTAAGGGCGGATTCAGACTATGGTCCTGAGTGCGCACCCCGGACCACTTGGGTTGGTGTGAACGTTGCGTATCGTTCCCCGGAACGGATCACTGTACCGTACCCGAGACCGCCTCCGGAGGTAGTCTCGGATCCGAATCATGCGTACTCGGGTACGGAACGATGCAATGTGAAGCCATCCGTACCAACAGAAGGAAGTGGACTTCTAATCATTTAGCTTTATATATTTTTATAATGACACATTATTTTAGCTGGGTTATACCTTCTCATAGTTCTACTTGAATGTTGACAAGACATAATAAACCCGCTAGTGTTTGAGTAGCGCGAGCCGTGAAAAAACATAAACAAAAAACACATGTGTAGCGTAACGCTGCCTCTAGGATGAATATACCAAGGATTAGTCCATGACGTCAATGCTAAAATACCAAGGGTGCGTCAGTGACGTCACTATCATAGTGATAATAACAGAGACGACGTTACATTTTGAGGTTTAGAAGACCAACGCACACACTGCTTTGGTTGTGTATTGTTGTTCAGTTATTATTATAACTCAAGACAACGTCAGGAACACAGTCAAACTTTATTATTCACTCTAAACTCTGAAGTGACTCTTCTTCTGTGAATGACATTCTTTATCTCCCAAAGCCCCATAGTCAACAGCGCCCCCATGAGGCACATATTGTTGAACGATCTGTTCTCGGGTGCGGAAGAATATTGGCCAATGTGAATGGTGGCCAGCTGGGAGAGGCCAATCGTACTCGGGAACGGTTCGAATCAATCGGACCCAGTCTGAATCCGCCCTTAGTTGCAGGCCAGAAGATAGAGGTCCAATGGAAACAGACTCCTCATCGTTGAAATTGAGTTCATTGTCCACACGACCGCCTCCACATAGCTAAGGATAAAAATAAAAAACAAGATAGTTTTATTGATGTTATACTGTCAATGTAAAATCTTTACATTACTGTAGTGTCTACCTAAAATGTAGGTCATAATGCTGTTTTGATTTAGTCTCAGCAGAGACAGTGTTGTGTCTCAGTAAACTATAGGATCATAGAAAACAGAGAGACAGTGTAGTGTCTCAGTAAACTATAGGATCATAGAATACAGAGAGACAGTGTATTTTCTCAGTAAACTACAGGATCATAGAATACAGAGAGACAGTGTAGTGTCTCAGTAAACTATAGGATCATAGAATACAGAGAGACAGTGTAGTGTCTCAGTAAACTATAGGATCATAGAATACAGAGAGACAGTGTATTGTCTCAGTAAACTATAGGATCATAGAATACAGCAAAGATAGTGTATTGTCTCAGTAAACTAGGATCATAGAATACAGAGAGACAGTGTAGTGTCTCAGTAAACTATAGGATCATAGCATACAGAGAGACAGTGTAGTGTATGTAATGTAACACTCACTGAAAATAGCAAATCTAAAAGCTGACAACGTTGTCGGCTTGTAGATCTGCTAATTTCTATGAAAAAGTTGGGTGCAGAGGTAAAATAAAAAAAATAATAATAATACAGCGCCAAAGGACATGTTTACTAAGTATTGAGGGTTTATAAGTGGTTAGGTGTCTAGAAAATACACATCAACATGAATCGAAAATATACAAAAGTGAGTAAATACACCAAATAAGACAACAAAATATTTACACAACACTGATGACAGTGCTGTCAAACAAGTCTATGAAGCTATGAAAACGTTGAAATATGCAATACATTTTTATTCAATGTTGTGGGGGGGTCCCTCTCATCTACACTATGTAGTGGGGGTCCCTGCTTCATCTCTCTCTCTCTCTCTCTCTCTCTCTCTCTCTCTCTCTCTCTCTCTCTCTCTCTCTCTCTCTCTCTCTCTCTCATCTACACGATATGTAGTGGGGGTCCATGCTTCATCTCTATCTCATTGATACAATATGTAGTGGGGGTCCCTGCTTCATCTCTCTCTCAGCTGAGGGGTCCTTTGCCTGAATAACGTTGAAGACACCTGACCTAGGCAGATAAATACATTGTATAGACATAGACTATGCGTCTCAACGCAACGCGATTGAAACACATAATCATAAAGTAGCCAATAATAAGTACAGTCAATACTGTTCCTGTTTGTAACAAACAACTATAAATAATATCAAGAAATTATTATTTACCTCATGTCGGACAGACAATGGTCTTGGAACTGCATCTGCCTTGAGAAAAAGTTTGACTGGTTGAATTCCTTTCTTTATCTTTTTGGGGTTCTGAGCATAGTCGTTTTTGTCAAAATGAACACTACACACTCTGTAGGCTTTAGCTCGCAGTTCTATTGTGGAAGTTTCAACGTCCATTTGTAGACTGACGAGCCATAGTTTGAGGATTTCAGGACAATGAAAGGGTAGTCTGTGAAAGCTGAGTGTAGCAAATGGATGCATTCTATTTGCACAATTAGGGTAACAGCAACCACGAACCATTATTACCGTAGGTACTTTATCTATAATCCTTATAATCCTTGCAAAGCAGGATCCACGATGCGCGCATAGAGTTGATGAGCGCTGTGTGTTTGAAACAACAACAACTCTGAACTCTGAACACTCCCTTCCATTCAATGGGTCCTGTGTTCTTTGCTGGCCAGATGTGGGTTATTTGGTTATATTTAGCCACCGGACCGAATGCCCCAGCCACCAGACCGAATGCCCCCGCCCACTGTAAAAAAACGCTAAAATGGCTAAAACTAAAGAAAGTAAACTTTTTTTTTTAACACTCATCTTTTATTTACTTTAATTACAAGCTAAAACACAAGCCTTGGTTGCAAAAAAACCAAGTTGTCCTTTAAGAAAAAGCGGGTAAAAGAAAGAAAAAAGTCATTTACGTGAATTATAGTTAATATGTAGGTAGGTATTTGACAGTCTGATGTGACACCCTTTGAAACACAGACTGTCACTCAGGTATAGTTTTACTAATTATCTAAAACATGTTTTAACATGTTTTTTTTCATGCTTGCTCTGCAATGCTATATTTAAAGACATCCTGTCTTGTTATTTTGCATAGCATCCTGTAGGCCTGTCCCCTAAAAGTCGCCGAGTCGACTCGTCAGTCGAGGAGCCTGACGTCGACTCACATTCCTTGAGTCGAGTCGTCAAGTTGTTGTTGTTTTTTCTTTTAGGGGGGAGAGGGGGTTTAGTGCGCCTGCACAGTGAACTAGCAGGAGAGGCACCCGTTGCAAGGAGTGGAGGAGTGGTTATATTGCAGATTCGCAGGTGAAATGTCTCAAAAGAAGTCAAAAGTTTGGAAGCATTTCGATGTTATGAAGGACACAGACCCTTAAAAAGACCAGTGTTTACTCTGTAAGCAAGAATTTGCGTACCATTCAGCAACATCAACCATGGGAAACCATTTGACATGGGTGAGTTGCTGCTGTCTGCCATGATTAGACCTACTCAATTATGCCGGGTAGTATTAATATAATTGTAGTCTAATATTTTATTTATGACTAATGCAATAATATGTCTAATTTAAAACATTTCTGTCAGCGAGGATGACAGTGACACCGCGCCAGAAATTAACACAGAGACTGCTGGTCGCTCACAGAGGCTCGGTAACGAGCTATTACCAACAGCATTGCAGACTTTGTTGTACTCGATATGAGGCCTGTGAACGTTGTATAGAGGGTGCAGGATTCAGGCAGCTAATCAAAACACTGGAGCCAAGCTACACTGTCCCCAAGAGACAGACTGTAATGCACGCAGTTCTAACAAAATATGACAACACAAGAGAGGTGATTATGGAGAAAATTAAACACAGTGCAGCAGCAAGTTTCACTACGGACATCTGGACGTCACAGAAAATGGAAGTTTACATGACAGTGGCTGCCCATTTGATCACTGACGACTGGCAACTGGAGGCTTTTGTTTTGGAAACGAAAGAGATGGCTGAAAGTCACACGGCAGAAAACATCGCGCTAAGACTTAGCTAAGTCATGTATGCTTGGATTGAATGGATCCCAGGAGAGAAGCGGGTTGCTATCGTGCATGATAATGCATCAAATATGACTCTTTGTTTGAGCATGTTAACTGACAATCCATCCTGGTGAAGAGTACGGTCGGTTCGTTGTGCAGGGCAGGTCGGTTCGTTGTGCAGAGCAGAGCTCTGCTCTGCTCTGCTCTACTCTGCTCTACTCTGCTCTGCTCTGCTCTGCTCTGCTGCTTCCGTGTGCGCGGCTCTGCTGCAGCACCGCGACCTCAGCGTGCCTTGTATGCCTTATTGTTTAGTTGTTTGTATTGTCCGTGTGCCTATATGTCGTTACATGTTATGATGAGAGCAGTAGCTATAGCTCTGCTGATCCTATGGACTATCAACCCCTGCTTGTCGGTCGAACAGACTCAACTCGACAAAAACATCTGGCGTGAGGACGGCGCGACCAGGATCGCCTGTGTCACTGTGTACAGCCGAGCTGCACTGCTGGCATTACGGCCGCCGGAGCCGAACACAACGGCAAACCACGTTCACCTACCGGTGTTGGATAACATCCCCGCCGAGTTAGTCCGAGGAAAAAGGAAGAGGAGACGAGGGAAAAGAGGGGGAATTCGGAACCGACTACGGAGGAGATTCACCCGCCCCCCGCTCCCTTCTATCGTTCTGGCCAACGTGCGTTCCCTGCACAACAAGATAAGCACGATACGGACATACACAAGGTACAATCATGATTTTCGTGAGGCATCACTGTTTTGTTTCACTGAGAGCTGGTTAAAGCCATCACAACCAGACTCACTCTATGAAGTCCCCGGATTCACTCTGGTACGACTGGACAGAGGTGTGTGCATGACCCCAATTTATAAGTCAAAACTGAAGAGAGGAAAGCTGGAGAAGAAAGTAGTTAGGACATGGACAAATGAAAGCAAGGAACAACTAAAAGCATGCCTGGACTGTACAGATTGGGACACTTTTAGAGATGGTTCATTGGACGAAATAACCACAGTTACAAATGATTACATTAATTTTTGTGTACAGCTGGTTGTTCCTACAAAAGAAATTAAAATCTATCCGAACAATAAATCTTATGTGACCAAGGACATAAAGAATGTTATAAATGAAAGGAAAACAGCCTGCATAAACAAAGATTTCGGTGCACTTAAATTGACAGAAAAAAAGCTAAAAACTAAAATGAGGCAGGCAAAATTGGCACATAGACAGCATCTAGAGGATGCGTTTAAAGCCAATAATCACAAAAAGGCGTGGGATACTATGAAATCCATGACAGGAATGTCATCCCCAACCAAACCTATTGTGACAGACAATGAACTTGGCTTTGCCAATGACCTAAATACTTTCTATGCCAGATTCGAATCATTAGGTGATTCCTCTAAGTGCACTGAAATACTGAAGGCTGTAACACCTGCCCCCTCAGACAGAATTATCATCACTGAAGAGGATGTCAGGAGAGTGTTTCGGTGTACTAACACAAGGAAAGCTAATGGGCCGGATGAGTGCAGTGCTTTTCTCCTCAAAAACTTTGCATCTGAGTTGGCTCCTGTGTGGCAACCAATATTTCAAACCTCTGTAGATACACACATAATTCCTCTGTGTTGGAAAACCTCGCACATAAAACCACTACCCAAAATCCGATGTCCAAAAGAACATAAGGATTATAGACCCATAGCTCTCACTTCAGTGACCATGAAATCACTGGAAAGAATACTGTTGCAACATCTTGTAAGTATAACTAAAGACAAATTTGACCCCTGTCAGTTTGCTTATAAGAAAGGTTGCGGTACAGAGGACGCGGTTGTCACACTGGTCCACTTCATTACAAAACACCTAGATAAGTCTAACAAGAATCATGCAAGGGTGCTGTTCTTAGACTTCTCTTCAGCCTTCAATACAATACAGTCTGATATTCTGGTGACAAAGATGGTACAGTTGGAACTGAATCCATACTTAATTCACTGGTATGCTTCCTTCCTTACGAACAGAGTACAGAGGGTGAAAGTGAACAAAACCCTCTCCTCAGCATTAACTACTAATGTTGGTGCTCCCCAGGGTTGTGTAAGCTCAGCTGTACTTTTCACCCTTTATACTGACAGCTGTCGTACTGAGGAATGTCTGTCTGAATGTCGCACTGACAAACCAGACCAATACATTCTAAAGTACTCTGATGATACAGTTTTGATTTCTCTTTTGGATAGTTCCAGTGATCCTGGACTGCACCAACACAGAGTAAATAAGGTGGTGGAGTGGAGTGATAACAACGCTCTTATCATTAACACAAAAAAGACAGAGGAGATTGTTTTTGGTGCCCCACTAGAGATACACAGATCCCCCATTACTATTCATAGTGAACAGATCAACCAGGTATGTTCGTATACATACCTAGGAGTAGTAATTGACCACTTTCTGTCATGGAAAGACCAGATTGAATCAGTGGGTAAGAAGACAAAGCAAAGAGTCTATTTCCTTCGCCGCCTGAGATCTTTTGGTGCCAGTAGACAGATTCTTCTTTTGTTTTTCACTTCTGTTATTATGAGTGTTCTGCAGTACTGTAGTACCACCTGGTATGGATGTCTGTCTGTAGCCTTAAAGTCACAACTGCTGCAGCAACTGAACATTTGTTCAAAGATTGTTGGACAACCACTTCAGAGGCTCTATACATCTACGTATAATGACAGTATGATAAGGTTGGCAAGGAATATCACTTCAAACACTAGCCATGCTTTGTATGGAGAATATAGGTTGCTGCCTTCAGGAAGGAGATACAGTGTTCCTACATACAATAAGGTCAAACTGAAGAGGTCCTTTGTCCATCAGACGACATTGAGGCTTAATCAGGAGTTGTAGGCTTGGGGTAGGCTGAGAGGTGGACATTGCTCTTGTCTTTGTATGTCTTTATGTACAGTATGTATTTTGTTTTGTTTTGTTTTCTTGTGTCATGTCAAATGTGTGTACTGTTTATTGTTTATTGTTGCATACATGGCTGCTGGGTCGCAAGACAAATTTCAGTGTGAACTGACAATAAAGTATTATCGTATACTGTATGCTGAAACTGTGTATAGGGAACGGGCTTAGGGAGGAGCCAGGCCCAGAATGACGTGGTTCCGATATCCATATTCTATGCTCTCTGTAACAACAGCGCGTAACATCAACACTGACAGTTACTCACGACGTGTCCTGAACACACTACAACAACTGTATTGGTAAAGAACAGAAGATGGACCGGGCAATGCGTGACAGAGATATACCATACAGAGAGAAGCTGAACGCGGACACAAAGGCACGCTACCTGGAAAAAACGACTGAACTGAGCGGATTCGATCCATATGAACACACAGAGTGGGACACACTGACGCTGACGGAGGATTTTGATCAGCTACCGCCGCTGACAGAAGTCAGCCTTTATCAGTATCTTGTTTGTGGAATGAGCATGTCCACCCTTGATGACTTTAACAACCATAGATCTATGGACTGTCATAATCGTTTTACGGTGGGCTTTGTTGGTCATCTCCAAATGTGCATAGTCAACGCTGAGTACATCATCGTCCAGACAGAGGTGGGTCAAATCCGTACATTTTAACTCCAACGTCTGAACACTTGCTATTGCATCCGACAATGCAGCACTGTTGTACCATTGCTACTAAATTAGAGCAACAGACAAGTTAGAGATGGAAGATAATGTACACTGTCTACACTTGCTGCTTGCTTAAGAAGCATATGACTACAGACTGACGTCAAATTAGTCAGCATATAAATTGGCGTCGAAAGTGGGCGGAGTTAACGGTGAATCTTAACTTTGACCCGTTCCCTACACGCAGCTTTAAAAGAGGACCCGCTCTGTCGCACCATAGCAGCTGCTAGGGGGCTGGGGGGCTGGCCACAGCAGCACTTATAGAAGCAAGCCGTACATGGGACATGGCTCTGAAGTTGACTTAAAGGAGAATTCCGGACAAATTAAGTGTTATCTTTCATGTCTCGTTACTCACCTAGCGACGTAAAAAGTGGCGTTCTTTTTTTCCATATATTCCCCTGTCGTCATTTTTTAAACACCCTCCGTTGTTATAATGGGGGGATGATATGTTGTTTCCAGAATCTGGCAACACGAGTTGCCAGGTTCTGGAAAGAAACAAGCATCCAGTGTTAAATCGTTCGCCATTAACGGCAGGCTCGCAGGAATTTTCAGCGCATGTTTGACTATCATGAGACTCTACAATGAATCGTAGTAGAGAAAAAAATAACATTGCGTCGGTTATAATAGACAAACTTCACTAACCCACTCGCTCCCATTATAACAACGGAGGGTGTTTAAAAAATGACGACAGGGGAATATATGGAAAAAAAGAACGCCACTTTTTACGTCGCTAGGTGAGTAACGAGACATGAAAGATAACACTTAATTTGTCCGGAATTCTCCTTTAATAGGGACACAACTTCAGAGCAGCATATATGTGCAAGCCGCAGTACTCGACCCACGTTTTAAAAAAATGCCATTCCTGGGGGATGATAAACGAGAATCGAGACATGGCGCAGGAACCAACGGAACGTGAAGTCTGCAGTTCGGATTCGGAACGAGAGGAACCTGAGCCTTCTCCAAAAATGAAAAAGAAAAGACAAGGAGAAAGAGATTGCCATGCTCATGTTAATGTCAACAGAAGAAGATGAACAAGAAGAGGAGCCTGTTCAGAGCGAAAAAAGGAATTACCTGCAGGACCAAACAAAAGTTGACGGGCCACTGACCTGGGGGAGAAAAAAAACGAGGAACACTATCCAAAGCTGGCCTTGGCAGCCAGACCTGTGTTATGTATCCCCTCCAAATCCACGCCGTCGGAGCGAATGTTCTCAAAGGCTGGCTTCATTGGGCCTCATGCAGCAATAAGTTCCTAAAGTTTCCTCTTACATTTCAAGTGAATTCCTAAGAGAAGTCAAGTCTCATTCATGACGTGTTCTTAAACTGCCAAATTGTTCGCACCTGTTGTTCTTATGTTGATGAATATAAAATTGTAAGCGCGTGCCCGTCTATCAGAATTAGTAGAGGAAACGCCCGGAAACGCCCTGAAATCCCCATATAAGGCAGAATGCGGAAGAGCCAACACACCCACACAGAGAGAGACAAGACAGCGAATATAATTCTAGCGTACGCGTACTTATCTATACCTAGTCATGTCAAAGGCTAAGCGCAAGCTTAAATCAAAAGGCCTTGACGGCCTTGATGTAAAAAGAAAAAGAAACTGGTCAAGTTCAGAAGTGGAGGTACTGCTGCAGGAAGTGGAAAAGAACAAGTCGATTCTTTTCAGTAGTGTCAGCTCGGGCTTTAAAGGCACCCACAAAACCCAGTGCTGGGGTGAAATAACTGTAGCGGTAAATATAGTGTCAGGGGGTGAGGGGCGTTCTCCAGGTGATGTTAAGAAAAAATGGTTCGATATAAAATCTGAGGCCAAAAAAAAAATTGCCACCTACAGAAGGGAGATGCTGCGTACTGGGGGTGGGCAGGGCCCCCCACTGGAGATATCCCCACAGGATGAGAGGATTGGGGCAATAATTGGCGAGACGGCACTGTCCGGTGTGCCATCCACCGAAAATCTGGACTCTGATCTGACCACCGTGACAGTGCCGTCATTTACCATCTCAGAACCCGAAGGTGAGCTTTTTTTCAAGGTATTTGACCGCATGCTTACAATAGTGTGCATGATATGGAGAGCAGTTTGTGCCACCCCGTGTGTAAAGTGATTATATTTGTGAATCAGTTTTCCCTTCAACATGTCATGTAGGCTACGTGTGTTAAACTGTTACTGTTTGTAGGTTTAACATCTGCTTTTGCTGTAGGCATAGATAAAGCGTGCGTAATTGAACCCCCGCAAATAATGGTCACTAATGGCTTAATTTTAATTCCAGAACCGCTGCTGCTCCTCTCCGAGTCCGACTCCGAGGAATACGATGACGAGTCAGTGCCGCCACCACCACCACCACCACCACCACCACCATCATCATCATCACAGGCACAGCCACCACCATTATCATCACAAACACCTTCCTGCAGCGGTACCTCCACTTCACGTGGACCCAGGTCCCGTGCCCAGCCTGCCAATGCCCCCCCACGTCCCCGTGTAATAACTGATGCGGTGTTGGACACACAGGAGAGGCTCGCCACAGCGAATGAAAGTATTGCGCACAGTTTAATTCAGATCTTAGAGGTCCTACGAGAGATGTCTGCAACGCAGGCCCGCATTATGAATGAATTATCAGACATAAACGAAAATTTCAGGTAATACAAAAAAAAACATGTTCTGACACTTGGTTTGTTTTGTGTTATTTATTTTAATGGTGGGAAATAATAATGAAACTGAACATAATTAGAAACGAGCAATTAATTGTTGCAGAATGTCGTGAGCAGGTCTGTCATCTGGTCCAATGTGTGGTACCGGTGCATCAGGACGCGCAGCTTCTTGTGGCAGTGGGGGAAGAGGTACACCCCGTTTCATTGCGATGTTGTGTAAGACACAGCATGCCATGATCATCTTACAAACCTAAAATGATGGAAAGATTTGAAAGTTAGAAAAGGTCTTAACATTTTGGCTGAGGTATAAAAATCCAGAGTGCTAATTTAATTATCAGACTGGTGCGTTCGGAAATACAGCCCTGAGCGCACTGGCCAATACAAACTAATATGCCAGTGCGCTCCGGTGCTGGAGCTGTTCTATTTAAACGCACCTTCTCCGGTTTGTAAAGCAGTTTGCCTCCTGCTGTGTCCAAACACAACCAGCGTACTTTCAGAATGCCAATTGTGCGCTCGATGGTGGAGCGGGTGCGTGCGTGATTGTCATTATAGGACACCTCCTGGGCAGTCTTAGGTCCGGTGACTGGTGTCATTAACCAGGGGGCCAGGGCATATCCACGATCTCCTAATAAAACAATGTATAAGAATATAAGGCCACGGGTGCAGTCATTTATAATTACTTAATTAAAGCTCAATGTGTAGGCCTAGCCTATACTGCCCTGCCAAGGCAGAGTGCAGTAACTATGAAAACAAAAATCACTGAAAAATGGGTTTAAAAGTGATTCAACTGGTCAGCCAAATGAGATATTGGCATATAAGTGATATTACACTAATTGTACATCTGTTCTTGAGGTAATTGTTTATCCCCCAACATCACAAAGGCTAATTTGACCTTTGGGATACCCAAATAAGTCGGTGTGTCCAAAAACGTAGTTACTGCTCTTTGGCTTGGCAGGGCAGTATAGAGTAGGCTACAGATATACATAAAATACATACCAATGAGCCATCCGTCTCCAGCAGCTCCTTGTTCAAGGCGCATACCCACAGAACTGTTATGAAAAATAAATGAGTCATGTGCACCTCCGGGGTACCGGGCGACCACATTCAGAAGGTTGTTCTCAGAGTCACAGATGAGTTGGACGTTTATGGAATGGTAGCGCTTGCGGTTAAGGTATGGGAACGGGTCTGGAGAGGGTGCCTTAATGCGCACGTGCGTGCAGTCTATTGCGCCAATGGTGTTGGGTAGACCAGCAATAGAATGGAATCCTCTCTTGATGGGTATCTGTTCTGCTGCTGTGTAGGGGAACTTTATGTAAAGTGGGGCCAGTTTAATAAATCCATCCAGGACTGGTGGAAGAATGCGGCTGATTGTTGGCTGAGAGATACCCACCCTGTCTCCACATACCGTTTGGAATGTACCAGTGGCTAAAAAGCCCAAGGTAGAAAGTACCTGCACATGTGGTGGTACTGGATTAGAGCGTCTGGTACGGCGCCGCAGTGCTGGCTCCAAACTGTTACACAGTTCGATCAAAACAGCTCTTGGCAGTCTAAAGCGTGAAAATGAATACTGGTCACTTCGGGCAAATGGGTCTACATGGTCCTGAAAAATGCGTTCCCTCCCCAGGGCACGATTGGCAGCATCTTGCAGCAGCAACAAAATTGCCATTGTGTGAGTTGGTGAAGGGTGCAGATAGAGGCCTTTGGTCCTATAAATAGAATGATCAATCACTAATGAACCCATCAGCTTGGATCCAAATTTACATAATTGATGTAGATACAGTGTAAGTGTTATTATATGCGGTGGGATTGGTATGTATATATATATGTTAATATACAGTGTGTGTGTATGTATGTATGTCTAATATATATATATATATATATATATATATATATATATATATATATATATATATATATATATATATGAATTACTGTCTATATATATAGGTCACTATACAAACTTTTTTAAATGAAAAAAAAAGTACACATGATAAGCATTATGAATTTCATATTATACAACTGTAGAATTGAAGAAACTTCGAGAATTAATTATTTTTGCACAAACATGTCACACTTAAGAACTCAAAGGCCAGCCTAAGAGTGCTCATCAGTGTGTGTAGATTCTGTTCTTACCTGAGAACAGATCACAGCTAAGAAAACATTGGAGTATACCAAAATCTTCTTAAAAACCTCGTAAATGGGTCTAAGAAAACAAATCCTCTTAAGAAAGTGTGCGTAGATTTTGTTCTTACCTAAGAACAGATCACAGCTAAGAAAACATTGGAGTATACCAAAATAATCTTAAAAACTTCTTAAGTGGGTTTAAGAAGAAATGTCCTCTTAAGTACCGTTGCTGAATGAGGCCCATTGTTAGCAAAAACTTGTGTTCCTTGCCCTCAACATGCCACGGTTGGGGAAGAAATATAACTGACTTTTTATTATTTATGTTGCCTAGTGTAGGCTACTGTGTGTAGCCGAGTCCTCATCAAGTCCTCATCGCCTGTTGTTCCTTCATGCTGTTGGTTTACAGAAAAGAGCTACATTTGTTTGATTGAATACTTTATTAACAGTTTGCCAAAAAAAAAGCACAGATTTATATAAAAGGATGCTAAAAGAAAACCCCCCAAAAAGCCTATGGCTTATTTCCACTGAGGTCCTGTGTCTATTGTTCTGTCTTGATAGAAAATAAATGTACAACCTGTGGCAAACAAAATGTCTCCTTTTGAGTGGAAATAATAAACGACACGCATTTGTGTTTTCAAAGAGATAAATTATTCTCATCTCTGTTCTTATCTACTCTTAAATTAAACTGAATTTAAATGGAACCGACATTGAAAGAGTATATGAAACAACATTCTTACAGTAGGTGTGATTATAGATCACAAACTCTGTTGGAAGTCACATATTCAATATATCAAAGGTAAATTAGCCAAATCTGTTGGCATTCGGTACAAAACAAGGCAGATGTTGAATCAAAAATGTTTGTATATATTGTATTTTTCACTTGTAGTGTCATACATGTCATACTGTGTTGAGGTCTGGGGGAATGTATATAAAACAAATATAGATCCTATTATTAAACTACAGAAAAGAGCTATTAGAATAATAAACAAAGCTAGTTACCTTGGAATCGACAAATCCATTATTCATAAAGTCCTGCACATTAAAATGTGTAGATATGGTGTACATAAAAACCTTGGAAATAGTTTTTTGTGCTAAGAGTAAAAGCCTACCAGTTGGGCCTCATGCAGCAATAAGTTCCTAATGTTTCCTCTTACATTTCTTCCTAAGTGAATTCCTAAGAGAAGTTGAGTCAGATTCATGAAACGTTCTTAAAAGGCAGAATTGTTCGTAACTATGTTCTTGATGATGAAGAATCCCAATCCTCATAACTTGAAGGGGTGTGCCAGTTCATCCTAATTACCATAGGGAGCCTCCCCACCAATCCCCATATAAGGCATGACTGATCTACAAGCTCAAAATGGCCAGTAATGGGACGCGTTGTGAGCTTGTAGATCGGCTATTTTCAAACAAAGTATAAAATAGGGTTAAAGTGATTAAACTGTTCCTCGTTTGCTGTGGACCCCCTGGAACTCCCTCAAGGACCCCTGGGGGTCCCCAGACCACACTTTGAGAACCACTGCTCTAAAGATATGATAAAAAAATATTATTGTAATTTAAATCCTATATTATACAACTTCAGAATTGAAGAAACTTTGAGAATTAATTATTTTTGCACAAACATGTCAGACTTAAGAACTAAAAGGCCACCCTAAGAGTGCTCTTCAGTGTGTGTAGACTCTGTTCTTACCTGAGAACAGATCACAGCTAAGAAAACATTGGAGTATACCAAAATCTTCTTAAAAACGTATTAAGTGGGTCTAAGAAAAAATGTCCTCTTAAGAAAGTGTGCGTAGATTCTGTTCTTACCTAAGAACAGATCACAGCTAAGAAAACATTGGAGTATACCAAAATCTTCTTAAAAACTTCTTAAGTGGGTTTAAGAAGAAATTTCCTCTTAAGAACGGTTGCTGCATGAGGCCCATTGTCTTTTTAAACCAAGAGAAGGAAAGTATAATTTAAGAGGGGTTATGTATTCTTAAAACACGTAAAAAAGCAAGAACTAATGTAAAAGCTAGATGTGTTTACATTTTGGGAGTTATCCTATGGAACAGCCTTAAGGCAGGACAGGTACACACTGCAGGATATCTGGTCCGATTATGCTGTCGGGGACCGGTTTTGGTGCTCGCCGACAAAACCTCCCGATCTGACGCAGATCGGGAGGTTTTGGTCGCTGTGTGTGAAAGGCTCTGCGAGAGGATGCGGCCACGATAATTAGGCTCGGCGATGGCTTCCCGACCGTTTTCAAATATCTACCAAGTTAGTTATTCGTCTCTGTCCCAGACAGGACATCAGACAATATCATACAGTATGAAAGGGGCTCAGACCACTCTGCGAGGAGATGCACGCTACAGCCAATGAGAGCACATTACAGCCACCGTGGCTAGGGGAGCGTCGCTGGATCTGACCACAACAAACAGTCCCTACCGCAATATTACCGTCCAGTCCTGTATTAAGTTAACATTATAAAACAAAATGAGAGAGTGAGCGAGCCTGGTGGGCTGTTTATTTTTGAGGAATTGTACAGAGAGAGAGAGACAGAGAGCGAGAGCGAGCTCTGTGTGTGTGTGTGTGTGTGTGTGTGTGTGTGTGTGTGTGTGTGTGTGCGCGTGTGCGTGTGCGTGTGTCTGTCGGAAAAAAAACGGAACGGTACTTCCGGTTTTAAACTTAACATGGGTGTGTATGGGACTTCCGGCGTCCGTATACGGTCCGTATACGGACGTTTACGGACATGTGGGGCTGTACCCTGTGGGTACATACACACATCTCCGTCTAGCGTCCGTAAGCACGCCGGAAGTCCCATCCACTCCCATGTTAAGTTTAAAACCGACAAGACGGTCGCGATCCGCGTCCGGGAAAACACATCCGGGTTCCGCTCAAGAAACGATCACCCGGAAGTGATAGGCACCAACCAATCGTCCTGTGTTCTCTCCACTGGGCGTGTTTGTCTCTTGTAGTTTCCTTACAGGGGAAATGCAAGGCAGACGTTCCAGCACAAACACAACAGTATAACACATGCACTCTATTTCAATAAATGTAAACGTCCTTATCTATTTTTGGTGAATGAGAATGGCCTGAATGCACAGTTTAGTTTATCCCTTCTAAATAGCTTATGTGAGCATAATAAAGAATAGCAGAATAGAACAATAAATTACTATCCAAAATACATTATAATGAGCATTATGAGGACCAGTTATATGAAGATAAGATATCATATAATATTATAATGAGCATAATAAAGAATAGCAGAATATTTACTATCCAAAATAAATGAGAAGTTTCTTTTTATTAATTCTACAGTTTCGCACACAAATGTGGGCTACAAAAACGAAACATCTCTGTGCTTTATTGTCATAAATTGCACTCTTCTACCATATGAATCTGTCATTCATAATTATTGATGTAATTCACATGTATGTCTGTATTTGTTTGTTTGTTGATGTCGAGACCAAAGTTATTTTGGTCTCATTTTAGTTTGTTTAAATGTGTTTTCTTTATTGCTTGTCAGAATTAACTTACTTGTTAACTATGGTAGGCTATTCCCTTATGCTTTAAAAAATACGTGTGATAGAGTCATTTAATCTCTTATCTTATCTTAATTATCATAATGTGTCTAGGGTCCTTAACCTGGTTAAAATGTCCTATTAATAATGCCATACGGGCCTGTACTTTGTCATGGTAAAAGTACTCTGTACTCTTAGTCCCTCTGTCTGCCAGCCAAGGTCAATGTCATGCAGGCCTTTTCTGCGGTTATCTTATGTTTTGGGAACACGGTATCTGGGTGTTCTCTTCTCTACAGCTGTCTTCCTTAGTGTCACCAAATCTCCACTGACCAGTGACAGGTCAGAAGCAGATGTCAAACCTGTTGACCCAGACATGGGGATGCTGTTGTCCAGAGATAAACTGTCACACCATCATCCTCCATCATAATCTACCATCATCTACCATCATCAGACGACGACGTAACCATCGCTCTCATCCAATCCGAGAAGTCCACCTTCGCCCGGAACCTCATCGATGTCACATCCTATGATGTCATATGTTTATGTTACTGGACTCTGTTAAAAGCTATTGCTTTCTCTGTTACACTACAGAGAGACGCGACCGATGATGCGGAAACCATACCTGTGATATACTGTAACCTTCTATTGTCTCTCTGATCTGAATACAAACATGTTTCCTTATACCCTTGGCTGCCTATCTGAGTCTGGTTTTTCCTTATTGTCTCCGTGCTACAAGTATCTGTACTTTGTGTGGGTCATAAGGTGAAATTCAACTCCAACAATTGGTCCTTATCGAGCCAGGATATGATTAAAATGTGGTAGACGGGGGGAACTGAGAACTGCACAATCAGACTCTCTTCCCCCGGCAGACCGTATTTTAATACGTATCAAACGAACCAGCCTTGGGTGTAACTATTTATCACTTCTATTCAGATGAAGGTTAACTTTGAACAGTATCACAATTTATTTTTGTTTTGGACCCGGACGCGATCGCTGGACCTTTGGACTGGACCCTCGACATGTCTCAAATTCCACATGGTCCAGCCATCGGGGTCGGGATCCCTGAACCAACATCAGATTTGATGAGTATACATTTTTATTTTTATTGTACCATGGTCCAGTGATTGGGACCTCCATGTAACTTATCCCTGCCTTGATCTGATGAGTATACCTTTTTCTTTATTGTCTTTACCGAACCATTTGTCTCATAATTATCAGCCTGTTTGTAAATTACTGTTTAATACAACTCCGCTAGGGAGTGAGTCAAGTAAAAAAAATTATCACCTTTTATCCCTGGGAGAACATTCCTGAATGTCTCATAAATTCTCTTATCTACCTGGGTCATTATATAGTTTGTCTTTGTCTCTGTATATGTTTATGAGACCACCGGAGACACCCCGACGTTTTTTTTACACTGATGTTTGACTATCAGCTGTTCCTTACAGTTATTTGTCTTTATTTATATATATATTCATGTCAAGGCGTCTAGAATAACCCACGATTCAACTTGGGTGTTCGAGCAATGCATGGCTATATATATAAATATATGGATGTATTTTGTTGTACCTCGAAATACCACTTTTTCACGCTTTGGTTTTCGGTGCGGGTGAATTTATCTAATATTAGTTTTACACTAGGTGGGGGGTTTGTCTGTGTGCCTGCATGAATATATCCTTACAATTGTCATAATGTACTAATTTTCCTTCTATACTGATATTTGACCTAAGATTAACCCCTGTGATATAGCCATCCTTTTACACTGCCTATTGCTATATGTGGGTTAATGTTACAAAACGGGTCTCATATCAGCTCACATGATAAGTACTCCAGTGTTGCTTTATCTATCCCCTGGCTACATGTAGGTCTTAGCCCTGCTGCAGATATGTAGCTGTATTTCGATGTTAGTACCACCCTTGTACAAAACATTAAACAGACAGCTGCATAACGGACATTGTTTGAATGTCCAACACATAAGGCAATTGCTAGGTTGTCTCCCTTTTAATTCAGAAACTTCTGCCCTTCCCATCAGCATCGGCCCGTGCGTCCGTTTGAAGTTTGTGTTTTACTTACTTGTCAGTACATTTTTTTTGTTTTGTCTTATATGGTTTGTTTTATTTTGACCACTGTAGTTAAATCATCCATCCATTTAATATATTAAGTTTTAAATCCCTTATCCAATACAGCCTCTAACTTCTCCCGTGTCTTATCTGTTTACATTCTCTTGAAAAGAGCTGGTCTCATAACAAAGTAGAAAGTTTAAAATATATATCCTTTGCTTAAACCTTCTGTTCTAAATCCATTGAACCATCAATATATTTTTGAATATAATTTAAACTAGTAAGAAATACTGAACCCAGTCAGTATAAAAAAAATGTATTCCAAAAATTAGTTTGTTGCTGGAAGATATCTATGGTCGGTATGTTTGTATGTCTGTGTGTAGTAATGAACGATTTCTCTCTCTCTCTCTCTCTCTCTCTCTCTCTATGGGTCCACCAGTGCTGTCTACGGTGTGTGTGTGTCCGAGCGGGCGAGCGAGGGAGATAAGGAGTGAAAGTGTCTATCTGTTTATCTTTTTCTTGCTTTTCTATCTGTGTATGAACGATTTCAGCTATGCAGGAATGCGTGAATGTTTGAGTTTGTCTGTCTCGCTAGTTCTATAACCATTTTAGTCCAAATTTAATTAATTCCCCTGTCAGTTAGAACAAAGTAAAACTTCCAAGGATCTGTCAGTGACAAATCATTAATTTAGCGTCATTCGCTCATCCCAAAAATGGTCGCTCTGGTCTCTTATAACTCAATTTCCCATAATTCCTTCTGGTCTGAGACTCCATTTCCCATAATTCCTTCAGCAGGAAGTGTTAGTGGTATGTTAGACACGTTTCTATGGCAACGTAATCCTGTAGCTGAGTCTCTATTGAATTCCATTTAAAACATAGATCCGTTAAATTAACCCTAATAAGATTCAATTTGTTCTATATCAATATTGGGAAACATTAACTATAATATTAAGTTTATTATAAAGTCATTTTGATTTATTTTAAAAGTTTTGAAAATATTTTATCATTTTAACTTAAGATTTTTTGGGAGCTTGTAGATTTGCGATTTTTCTGTACTTATCTCATTTCAATATACTCTTCAGAACAAAGATGTTTATTCCTTATTTTTCATTGTTATATTTTAATTTTAAAAGTTTTAATTATAACTTTTTAATTTAAAAAAAAAAAAAGGAAAAATTAATTTAATTCTTTTTTTTTTCTCATCCCCTTTCTCATCAACAAATCATCTGACACACATTATATTATAGATATATGGGTGTCAAATAGAGGGGAGTTTGATGAATATGATGATTTAAATATGATTTAATGTTTAAATGCTGTGTTTTGTGTTTGTTTCATTTTAGAACGAGAATGTAAGCCACCCCATTACCCCATTAAATCCAATTCCTGGACAACAATCACTGGTCACATTACCTGCTAATTGTACATACAATTGTACATACAGGGCTAAACTTTAATTTTATATCTGGTTCTAAACCTGTTTTAAACTGTGTTTCATACTACAGTCAACTGTAGGCTACTGCCATAACAAACAGTAAATTTGATTTCCATTCTGTCTTACAGATTTCAACTTGTGTCTTGGATAGACAGATGTTTGATGCCCACATGCCTACATGCAATCAGGAAGTATTTCTTGAGTTTTAAGACGATATCACGTAAGTTTTTTCCCAAAGTAAAGTGTAAAGTGTACAAATTTACATAGGGTACAGAAGTGTCCCGTTCCATTTTAAATACTTGTATCTTGATAAAGCACAAGGACTGCAGCTCCACAACGAGGAAGGTAACTTTTCTATTTCTGAACGTGCATCAACTTTGGCCGGAGACGTAGGTCTCTTGTCAAATTTCAATATGAAAACTTACAGACTGGTGAGTTGTCCCTCCCTCTCAATCTCTCTGCTGCCATGGGTCATTAAACTGTGCTAAAATTGTCTGTCTTACAGTTAAACAAAACATGTTGAAAAGGTTTGCATGGGACGGAGACATTAGCTGAGAATTTTTTTTGAATTATAATAAAGTTATTTGCAATGATGCAAAGGGAAAACTTGGACACGTGTGGAGTGTCTTGGAAATTCATGAACTAACCCTGTTTTGCTTCCTATTTGAATAAATTAATAAATTATACAGTCCTTTTGAAGAAGTATAAATGTGTATGTTATCCAACTAAACATTTATTTTTGCCTTTAAGTCCTTTAAATCTTTGCCTGTCTGTGATTTGGTTTTGAATAATGTCACAAGGTACAATAAGCTTGACCTTTGACCCTATCCAAATCATGATAAGATGTAGGCTTGATAGAGTCATTTAATCTCTTATCTTATCTTAATTATCATAATGTGTCTAGGGTCCTTAACCTGGTTAAAATGTCCTATTAATAATGCCATACGGGCCTGTACTTTGTCATGGTAAAAGTACTCTGTACTCTTAGTCCCTCTGTCTGCCAGCCAAGGTCAATGTCATGCAGGCCTTTTCTGCGGTTATCTTATGTTTTGGGAACACGGTATCTGGGTGTTCTCTTCTCTACAGCTGTCTTCCTTAGTGTCACCAAATCTCCACTGACCAGTGACAGGTCAGAAGCAGATGTCAAACCTGTTGACCCAGACATGGGGACGCTGTTGTCCAGAGATAAACTGTCACACCATCATCCTCCATCATAATCTACCATCATCTACCATCATCAGACGACGACGTAACCATCGCTCTCATCCAATCCGAGAAGTCCACCTTCGCCCGGAACCTCATCGATGTCACATCCTATGATGTCATATGTTTATGTTACTGGACTCTGTTAAAAGCTACTGCTTTCTCTATTACACTACAGAGAGACGCGACCGATGATGCGGAAACCATACCTGTGATATACTGTAACCTTCTATTGTCTCTCTGATCTGAATACAAACATGTTTCCTTATACCCTTGGCTGCCTGTCTGAGTCTGGTTTTTCCTTATTGTCTCCGTGCTACAAGTATCTGTACTTTGTGTGGGTCATAAGGTGAAATTCAACTCCAACAACGTGTATCTTTTATTTGACCTTTTCTCCAATTGTAGCATAAAATAAGGTAAAATAGGTTGTTCAGCAGCACTTTGTAACTCATGTTTTGAAAAGTGCTATATAAATAAAGTTATTGTTTTATTATTATGTAGCCTACTTAAACCCTCTATTCTCAGTAAAAACGGACCTACTTTTCTTGGACGCTTTTATCTGTCAACACCAAATCTCTCTGTCAAAAATAGCAGCTCTACAAGCTCACAACGCGTCGCGCGTTGTGAGCTTGTAGATTGGCTATTTTTGGCTTATGTTCCCCCCATGCTGGGGTTCATGTGGTTAATACTATTCATAATAATGTAATGGTGTTTTAATTTTGTCAAGGCACCTTGAAATAAAATATTAATATTATCCAGTGATATAAAAACATTAGCTAATGTTTTCATATCACTGGATAATATTAATATTTTATATTGCACATGCATGATGTTTTCATGATGAGTAGTGTTATTCAGTTCTCACTTGTCTTGTACAAATAGCACTAGTCAAAGAACTACACTTCCTGAAAAACGTCGCTGCCCACCAGCTGCTCAAAGCTCCGGAAGATATCAAGTACGGCCGGATCTGGAACAAAGGGCTACCGTCCCGTAGCGTGCCGTTGCACGCTAGTGTACCATCATGTGTGTATGTACCCAGAGAGAGAGAGAGAGAGAGAGAGAGAGAGAGAGGAGAGAGAGAGAGAGAGAGAGAGAGAGAGAGAGAGAGAGAGAGAGAGAGAGAGAGAGAGAGAGAGAGAGAGAGAGAGAGAGAGAGAGAGAGAGAGAGAGAGAGAGAGAGAGAGAGAGAGAGAGAGAGAGAGAGAGAGAGAGAGAGAGAGAGACAGACAGACAGACAGACAGACAGACAGACAGACAGACAGACAGACAGACAGACAGACAGACAGACAGACAGACAGACAGACAGACAGACAGACAGACAGACAGACAGACAGACAGACAGACAGACAGACAGACAGACAGAGAAATAGATAATTAATTATTTAATTTCAACAATCAATAGCGTCCTGTCTCGGTCTCGCACATATCACGGGAGCTGTGCACGTTTTCATGAGACGTCGGTTAAAAGGAATTGGAATAAAAACAAATGTATGTATCGGGTCTGGATAGCATCCTAGTGAACTATCCTACAGTGTGTGATCCCTAGTCGGTGATCAATCGTATAGTGTGAAAACCACAAGGATATGTGAGAGACGATTTCAAGAAATAGACTCCTGTAGTGTGAAATGCTTAACGATCAGACGACCCCCGACCACTTTAAAAGTCCTACAGTGTGTACCTGCCCTTAGTGATGGGTTGAAGTTGTGTACATCTCAGGGGAGAATTAAAAAAATACTTAAAAAGTAAAATAATCCAGGAGTAGAGTTTAGAGTTGTTTCGCTTTTATCTTGCAGCATATTTTAAGATGTTTATAATATTAAAGGAGAATACCGGACAAATTAAGTGTTGTCTTTGATGTCTCGTTACTCACCTATCGACGTGAAAAGTGGCGTTCTTTTTGTCCATAGATTCCCCTGTCGTCATTTTTTAAACCCCCTCCGTTGTCATAATGGGAGCGCGTGGGTTAGGGAGATTCGTCTATTATAACCAATGCAAAGTTGTTTTTTTCTCTACTGCTAGTCATTGTGGAGTCTCATGATAGTCAAACATGCGCTGAAATTTCCTGCTAGGCCACCGTTAATGGCGAACGATTTAACACTGGATGCTTGTTTCTTTCCAGAACCTGGCAACTCGTGTTGCCAGGTTCTGGAAACAAGCAAGTGAGCTGACTTTGAATATGTACATTTGTGATTTTTTCTTTTTGAAAGTCCGCACAAGTGTGTTTTGATTTGTTGTAAACAAAGACCGAAAATAAACCATTGAATCATTCATTCGTACTCTGCTACACAATTCACAATTATGCACGGAATCTTATCATCAATTAATGTCAGTCATCAAGTCTCATATGCACGGCAGTTAATGGATTTATTGAATTTTATATGCTTAAAACAATGTTCAAATTACTGTTGCACTGCATTATGTTGACGTTGTTTAAAGTAGCACTTTAAACAACGTTTAAAGTAGCACTTTAAACAACGTTTAAAGTGCGTTTAAATACAACAAAAATGCCAAATTGTATGCTTCGTCATATCGCAGTCGTGCGGCTAACAGAGCCGATCTACAAACCCTCAATGCGTCACATATGTGCCGCTTAATGGTCTTGTAGACACACCGGTCTTGTTATTCACCGTCTCTAGTGACAAAACAGTCAGGCACATACAGAGTGCTGTGTGGTGAAAACATACAAGATTGCTTTGGGATTCATGGGTAAGGTGATATACTGATCATAATTATTACTACAACACAATAATGGATAAATAGGCACGCAACTTATCGCGTGTGTGAATTATAATGATGGCCTCAATAAACATAACATATGGCTATAGTCCATTATAAGAAGCAGATTCTGTTAAGGGTGAGTGAGGAACTGGACCCAAATGCAGGATGACCAAAGGTTCAACTTAAACAATGTACAGTATTTGAATCACAAAGGTGCAGGTTAAACAAAACATAGGCAGGTGCAAAATCAAACTCTCATGACAAAGTGGTAACAGGCTAATACAGAAGGCATGACGCCAAACACATGCTCATACTAACATAGGACGACAAATTAACTAAGAGTTGAACACACAGGGGGTATATATAGACAAGGACTAACTAGACACAGGAGAACTCAACTGACAATCAACACTGGGATAGGCTGAGGGACTAAGAGGACACAGGTGGAAACATTGGCAAATCACAAGACTGGTTAGACAAGACGGGTACAGATAAATAATGAAAACAGGAAACGCTAGGAACAATACTACAAAATAAGAAGCACTGGGGAATCAACAACTACACAAGATTAAAACAGAACATAGCGCTAAGAAACAAGAACAGAATTAGGCCTAAATGTCCAAAAAGAATAAACACTGTCAAAGTCCATGCGTTGAGGAGCAGACCGTGACAGTAGACAGGCAGAAGGTGAGACAAATCAAGAGACAGACAGATCAATTGACAGACAAGCAGGCAGGCGGACAAACATGAGGTTTGACACAGCAGGCAGGTAAAAGGGTCGAAAAGGGAAACTGGCGGACTGGTAGCAGACAGACTAGCAGACACACAGGTAGGGTGACAGGCAGATAAACAAATAATAATAAACTAATAATAATAAACTTTATTTGTATAGCACCTTTCATGACATGAAATTGCTTTACAGAGCAAGAACACAATTACAGTTACTAACTAATTTAACAATAAAGCAAAAAAGAAAACCGAAACCATAAAACAACGTTAAAATAATAGCAAAAGGCAGTGAATCAGGCAATACAGTGAGGACATGGATAACAACACAGAGATTTTAAAATCAAAAAAGTGAAACTGTCAGGTACGTTATTGTGGCCTCCTGGTGGCGCTATAATAGACCAATGTGAATGTTGTGCCATTTATTCCTAGGCCTTTCACGGCAAGCGGACACTGCATTCATGATTTGGGGCATTTTGTTCCAAAAATGTGTTTTGCTAAATTAGACCTGCTGGTGGCGCTATAACAGGCCATTGTGAAAAGGGTGGCATTTCTTCCTCTGCCTAGTGGGAATATGCGTGTGAAATTTCACGGAAATTGCAAGCTGCGTGCATACTTTGAGGCCTTTTGTTCAAAACGGACCAATCCTGCAAACTTTGGAAGCCAACCTTAGCCAATCAGGATGGAATATGGGAAATCGGACAAATCCGTGTTGATCACATGACTGTAGAGATGCTGTGTACCAATTTGCATGATGTTTGGATAAAATCTGTAGGAGTAATGTCAAAAAATTAATTCTGCACAAATCGGCCTCCTGGTGGCGCTATAACAGGCCCATGTAAAAAAAATTACACAGGGAGTGTGTGTGCACAGTTTCGCAGCGACCGGGCCAACGGTGCCGGAGATTAGCTGCTAACGGACAGATGGACACACACACGGACGTACGTACGGACGGACAGGGGGTAAAACACACCCTCTCGCCATGCCTTTCGGCCTGGCGGAGACAATAAGTAGGTCTTGAGCTGCGCTTTAAAGCTATCGACAGAGGCTGCCTGTCTTAGGTGTAATGGGAGTTTATTCCACGCTGTCGGCCTGTAGAAGCAGAATGCTGCTTCACCGTGTTTTTTATATGTCATTGTAGGTACCTCGAGCAGGTCAGCACTTGAAGACCTGAGGGGCCAGTTTGGAACATATCTAGGCAGGCAGTCATAGAGGTAGGAAGGTGCCAGACCATTTAGAGCTTTATAAACTAGTAAACTAATTTAAAAATCAATCCTAAAAACAACCGGGAGCCAGTGTAGTGAAGCTAGAACTGGAGTAATATGTTCTCTCATCTTAGTTTTAGTTAAAACTCTGGCTGCCGCATTTTGAAGTTGTAATCTGTCAGTTGTTTTCTTTGGCAGGCCAGAGTAAAGTGCATTGCAGTAATCAAGCCGAGAGAAAACAAAAGCGTGGATTAACGTTTTTGCATCGTCCAACGACAGATAGGCTCTAATTCGCGCAATATTTCTAAGACGAAAGAAAGCAACCTTGGTAATATGATTAATGTGTGTATTAAAATTCAATTCAGAATCAATAATAACCCCCAGGTTCTTTACTGTATTGTCACTTTCTACAGTGAGGTTACCAAGTCTACTTATTATTGATTCTCTCTGCTCACTAGAACCAATTATGAGAACTTATGTTTTATCCTCATTTAGCTAAATAGGGAGAGCAGCTAACGGGGTGGTCGGTGTTACCAACTACACCCCTGGCCAAAGGGCGGGATGTTCCAGAGTGGAACTGGGGGGACTTACAGTAACAGACTGGAGAAATGGGGGAACTGGACATGAGAAACAGAAGGGCTGACAAAAGGAGAAATGGGGGTGCGAGTTACCTGGGAAATCAGAGGTCTAACAGACACAGAGACAGGGGAGCTACGCTGGGAAACGGGAGGAGTAGGAGGGCTAGGTACAGAGTTAGGAACAGGGCTACAAACAAGGCTGGGAACAGGGCTGGAAATAGGACTACAGACAGGGCTGGTAAGAGGGCTAGGTATGGAACTAGAAATTAGGCTAGAAACAGTGTTGCCCATGGTACAAGGAGACAGGGACTCAAGAGGGTGTGGACACATGGGCTCTAGGGGACACGAGGACAGGGACCTACAGTAAGAGGACTGGGACAAGAGGAATCTAGTAAACATGTGGAATAAGGCTCTGGAGACAGGGACGCTATGGGATGGGGGGGGGGGGGGACATAGGGACTGGGGTACCTGAGGACAAGGAGACATCGGCAATGGGAGAGGAGAACATGGATCAGGTGGCTGGAGAGAAGTCTCAGGGTCCAGCGGCTGGAGTGCAAGCCCAGGGTCTGTCAACTGAAGTGGCGGCCTGGGGGCCAGCTGCTGGACTGCAAGCCCGGGCTCTGACATCAGGAGGACGGGATGTCTCTCGGCAACAGCAGCGCCTTGATGTTGCCGGACAGCAGGTCACGCTGGGTGCTGGACAGCAGAGGAGGCTCACCATCGCTGGGCAGCAGTGGAGGTTCACTGTTGCTGGTCAGCAGTGGAGGTTCACCGTCGCTGGGCAGCGAGGGCTCCTGGTGGCGGCGGGAACAGAAAACATGCTTTTTCCTGGCAGATCCCCGGTTCCCCACACAAACGGCCAAACAAGACCCTTCGAATGGGTCCAAGGCTGGAGGCTGTTCAGGATAGGCGGGGGCGGAGTAAGGACAGACAGGTTCAGGAAACGCAGGAACAGAACAGGTAGATAGAGGCTCACCAACCCAATTCTAATGGGCTGGCATGCAGACTGGGGGCCCTTTTCAAAGTCTCAACTTTTGCTCAAAGCTAATGGAGGGCTGAAGGCTATACTCAACAATGGACATATCGCACACAGCTGTGCTGGTAGAAGATATTGTCTACATCTCGGGAGGGAAATAATGTGAATTGTTTTGTAACAGAGCATGAAGGGATACCACTGTCCTAACATCACGGGGGAATACCGGCACAACGTGCTTCATGCAGTCAACACCCACACATGGTTCAAGCCAATGTTTTCTGGGACTGTTCCAGCGGAGAGGTGTTGCCACTCAGCCTGTGTCTTGGAGAAGGTCATGTTTATCTGCGGAGGAGACACCAAACTGACTGGACGCACTAGTGACATCTACAAGATGGACTCCACCACAATGGTATGGTCTCAACATCAGACATGGCTGAGCTTAATGCACAGATTCCAGATAGACGTTGGGATCATTCAGCCTTTACCTACAATGGAGAGCTGCACATATTGTGGCTTCAACTATTATCTGAACCAGACCTTCAATGATTTGTGGAAATTAAATTCTAAGACCTTCTTGTGGAAGAAGGTTGAACCCAAGGGGAAAGTCCCTGATTGGACGTCTAAAAAATGGGCTGTTGTATGCTGGGAGGTTGTATCTTCCTCTTTGGAACACAACTCATTGTCTTTCACATCAGTCCTAGTCTGAAGACGCTATGCAAACTAGCAGTTATTCAGTACGGTGCGGAGCAGTCAGAACTCCCACACAAAGGGTGGCGCAGTCGGTAGCGCTGTCACCTCACAGCTAGAACATCCTGGGTTTGATTCCCGCCGGGGACGCTGTGGGCGTGTCGTCTCCTCCGCGTCATCGGTGCACATACCCTAGGTGGGGTTGGTGAAAGGGCCTTTCTGGGTGAAATTTGCATGTACTCCCCGTGTCCCCTAGGGTAGGTACCCTCACTAAAAACATGCAGTAATCCTGGTCTCTAGACTGCCTCCCCCTGGTCAGCCGGGGCGCCTGATGGAGGGGAAAGGAACTGGTTGAAATAACGTGTTCCTTCCACGCGCCACGTCCTACCGGGGAAACTCCCCCCTGTCAGGTGATAAGAAGGCTGGCAGAGGGAGAGTGGGTTACAAAATCGTGGGATAAAAATTTAAAATTATAATAAAATAAAATGAACTCCCACACAATAATCATTTGGGAAGTGGCAGCAGAGACCAGAGTGCAAACTGGCCATCTGTTCAGTGGATGCTGAACATGTGGAAGAACAGGCCCTGTGCATCCTAGTCTGAAGACGTGTAGTCTCGTGAGCCACAGTTTTCAAATGCTTCCATCATACAGTCTGGAGCACGACTGCTCTGAAAATGATCAGAGGATAAAGCGGATGTGACGCCTCCCCCCCGCTTCCGTTTCGTCTTTACAGTCGCGCAAATCTGTCCTAATATGAATCAAAATCATCTAAGCATATATACCTTGCTGCTTATCAGAAATGGAATTTTTTTAATAAAATGTAAAGGCATTTTAAAATATATTTTCGTGAACGGAAATGACGAACAGATGACAGCTTCCGTTCTCCGATTTCGGGAGGTGTAGTTCCAGACTCTATGCAGCATTCGGAGATTGTGGAATAGTTGTCTGACAATTTGAGACTAGAAGACGTGGGGACTCACAAGAAAGTAGGATCTTTGTTTTAAACGCAGTTTGAGAGTTTTAATTCGTTTTCATGAGTTTAATTGTGTTTTATCTTTGTCTCCGCCCGGCCGAACGACTGAAGGCAGCAGACTATGTTTTCGCCCCTCTTTGTCCGTGTGTGTGCGTCTGTGTGTCTGTGAGCAGCTAATCGCCGGCACAATTGGACCGGTTGGTCCAACTATGCACACATACTCCCTGGAGGCCAGAGCAGAACCTCAGCCTTTTTTCACATTTTTCAAATCGGCCTGATATATTTTCCCTGCAAAACACATTTTCTGATATTACTCCAACAGATTTTGTCCAAACCTCTGTAGTCATATGATCAAGACATATCTGAGGGGGTGGCTCGTTTTGCACAACATGCCACACATCATGAATGCGGAGACCGATTGCAGGGAAACCTTGCACGCACAGTCCCACTAATAGACTAGGCAGGATTTCAGAAAATGTGCTTATTTAAAGTGCTGAAGGCAAATCGTGTTAATTTGTGACACACATGTTTTTTAGGGGTATTAAGGTGTGCTGAATCCAAATCTGCTGTGTGTCAAGCTCAAAAATGGCCGCTAAGCCCTCAAAATTGACCATTTAAAGATGGCGGCCGCCACTATGCTGTAATATATTACAAAGCATCTTTTTGGCTAAACAAGGTAGAAACTTGATTTTTTTTTTTAATAGGTTTTCAGATTTTTTCAGGTTTTTCATTAGATATTTTGATTTGAAATCAAGTGTGAGGAAACTGCTTAAAACTCATATATTGTGAAAATTGTCATTTATTGGTGAATATTGTTCCAACCAACTTTATCCGCTCCAAAGAGAAACGACTGTCCACAATACAATTGTGTACACACACACACACACACACACACACACACACACACACACACACACACACACACACACACACACACACACACACACACACACACACACACACACACACACACACACACACACACACATAAATACCAGAATAGCGTCTGCAGTGAGTAGATGGACATTGTCATATAATCTGAGGACAGACATAGTTTCTCAGACATCAGCTTTGCTAGGAATGACATCAGGCAATGAAGATGATGAGTACACACACAATGAGTGCACAAAAACTAGACCAGGAGACCTGGATGTGCCAGACCCCTAGTGGTTAAATACTAAAGGTGACGTCGAGGTGACGTCATGCGACATCTGAATGGCTGGGTAGGAAAAGAGGGACAGACCGACCGACAAAGCCTCATGTAGGCCGACCCCCTGGGTCTGGCAAAAAGAATGGAGAAAGACGACTCTGATGAAGGCAGGATAGTTGTGTCATTGAAACAGCATGGTGTGTTTCAAGATGGTGGAGACACATTGAAAAACATGATCAACAAGGATGTAGTCACATCTGAGATTCAGGAATCTCTGCTTAATGCAGAAGAACTTGGACAAGTCGAGAAACGTCTATATGAGCCTCCAGATAGTGACCAGCACCTGGCTCTGAAATCACCTATTCGAAAGAATAAGGCCAAGACATTTGCCTCTTTATATGAAGTTGAGCAACTTTCCAAGGGCAAGCAAAACACTATCAAAGTGGATAGGAACATTCTACAAAGGCTCATTACAGCTTACAGAGCAGGGCGCCAGGTAAACCTTGAAAACATCCTTACACATGAACTCATGACCATCCCACTATCTTTGGCGACAACTTATGGTAGTCTACATTCCACAAACAAATCTGTGCTAGTAAACATACTGACAGAACAAGTCCAAACCCCTGCAAAAGTTACACTTGATGATTCCAGCTGCCTGCTCATTGATGGCCAAGCACTTGTGATGGCACTAGGAAAGCAACCTGGCATTAGAACATTTGGTGAATATGCCAACATGTTTGCTGGAGCTGTTCTTAAAATGGGAGAAAACTGCCAGAGGATTGATGTAGTCTTTGACAGGTATCAAGAGCTAACGATCAAAGCAGGCACAAGGATTAAACGCAAGCAGCGCCACCGACCAATACGTCGTAAAATAGAGAACGAGTCCGTTCCTCTTCCACCAGACTGGTCTAGCTTCATGGCACTTGAGGAAAATAAAGCAGACCTTGCTCTATTGCTTTCAAACCATCTGATTAAACACAGCCCAAATAATCTAACCATCATTGTATCAGGGGGGTTTGCCGAAGTGACCACTGTCAAGTCATCGGATCCAGATCTTGAAGTCTCTCTTCCAGTACATGAAATTCGCACGTTGCTTTCTGCTGATCAAGTTGACACACTACTTGCCTTCCATGCTGTCACTGGCTGTGACAGCGTGTCTCAGTTCAGTGGCCACAGTAAGAAAACAGCCCTGCAGGTGTTCCAGCAACATCACACAGATCTCATTGGGCTTGGAAAAGGCCCTCTCACAGTAGACATAGCGAGGTCAACAGAGAAATTCATCTGTAAGATATACGGTGTGCCTGAAGTTGATACATGCAATGAAGCAAGGGTGTTCTCAGACACCCCCCAACACACACACACTCATTCTCCAGTGGATTATGAAATCTGTATGGAACACGCACGCACGCACGCACGCACGCACGCACGCACGCACGCACACACGCACGCACGCACGCACACATGCACGCACGCACGCACGCACGCACGCACGCACGCATGCACACACGCACACACACACACACACACACACACACACACACTTATAACCTGATGCAACACATTGTGAGCATGTAGATCATTATGAAATATATGCCCTATTTTGGACATTATTATTATTATTATTATTATTATTATTATTATTATTATTATTATTATTATTATTGTAGTGCATTATTGGTCACCATTGTCACTCATTTCTTTGTATATTGTATGTCCAATACATACAGAAGCTGTGTTCCAATGGATCCAATGTGGTTATTATTTAGTCACAAGCTCTTGTTAATACTTTCGTGTGTAGTTGTATGACGAAGTAGGGCATTAAGTCACGGAACAAATATAAAACGTTGAAATACAAGGTTATTTTTCAGGGGTCTTCAACAGGGGGTCCGGGACCCCTAGGGGGTCCTAAGAGTAGCTACAGGGGGTCCGCCAAATGTTTGTGTGATGGGGAACATTAGTCGGAAACAGCCGATCTACAAGTTCACAACGCCTCACGCTGCGAGGCGTTGTGAGCTTGTAGATCGGCTGTTTTCGGAGAGTTGGCGTAGAGGGAAAAAAAACAGACCAAGTACAGAGCCCAACGGTCAAATTGAGGGTTTATAAGTTTAACTGTCTGAAGATACATATTAACATGAATCCAAGAAAAGACACTGTGTGTCAAACAAAGTCTATGAAGCTATCTATGAAATCTATGAAAAAGTTTGATCTGCAACACAAGGTTATACAATATGTAGTGGGGGTCCCTGCTTCATCTCTCTCTCAGCTAAGGGGTCCTTGGCCTGAAAAACGTTGAAGACCTCTGATATAAGTTATTTGCCACTTCTGCCCTGTGTAGCGTTTGTTTACAAACATAAAGGTCATTATTATTTAAACAATGTTTTACCCCTTTTCAAAATGTATTCATTATGCCAATTAATGCCTCCCCACACACATGTGTGTGTTGTCACTACAGTTGTATCCGACTGACTCACCTGCCAGTGAGGAGCTCCCACCGGGAGGACGTAGAGCCTTCGTCCTACTCCTCCCGCCCAACCCTCCCTGCTTACAGGCTCCACCTCCAGCAGAATTCCCTCCCCCGAACACGGGCCAATTGCGTTGTTCGTGTAGATCAGTGTTTCCCAAAGTTTTTAGCTCGAGACCCAAAAGAGAAATGAGACGGTTTGCCCAGGACCCAAACTAGTGAAAATAGCAGATCTACAAGCTCTCAGCTTGTGGATCTGCTATTTTCACTACTTCTTAAACGTTATAAGCCAAGGAACAACCTCTATCCCTAATATTTCAAATCTCCTCTGTGTTGTGTGTTCTCATATTGTGTCTTTAACTTATCACTGTAAATATAATAGGGATACTAGGGTTCAAGTGGTTGATAGATTATTATTATTTTATTACTATTAAGTTCCTATCACATAAAGATTGGTGGCCCCCCTGTAGTACGTCTTAGGACCCCCTGTTGAAGACCACTATTTTAGAAAATGAAATGAAAGAGAGACAGACTGTACATTAAATGTGTGTCCCACCCCCCCCCCCCCCCACGCACGCACGCACGCACGCACGCACGCACGCACGCACGCACGCACGCACGCACACACACACACACACACACACACACACACACACAGGTTGGTGGCCACACATACGGTCATAATACACTTAATACATGCAAGCACATATGGCGCACCCCTAAGTGGCCTGTCATCTCTGTATGTGTGTGTGTGTGTGTGTGTGTGTGTGTGTGTGTGTGTGTGTGTGTGTGTGTGTGTGTGTATATGTGTGCGTGTGCGTGTGTGCGTGTGTGTGTCTCTGTGGAATAGAGGAATCAGCAGCTTTGGCCTCTAAGACGAACCAGGAAGTCATTTACATAATCAACTAGACAGCTATGAAGAAAAACACCGAGATGGAAGGAGAGGAGGTGAGGAGACAGGGAGAGGAGAGGAGAGGAGAGGAGAGGAGAGGAGAGGAGAGGAGAGGAGAGGAGAGGAGAGGGGAAATAAATGAATGATGAAAAAAGAAAATGTTTTATATTGAATGTGACACTCACACCTCTTCTCTTCTCTTCTCTTCTCTTCTCTTCTCTTCTCTTCTCTTCTCTTCTCTTCTCTTCTCTTCTCTTCTCTTCTCTTCTCTTCTCTTCTCTTCTCGTCTATAATCCAACTCTTTCAACTTTATTCCCCTCAGTCTCTTATTACCACACACACACACACACACACACACACACACACACACACACACACACACACACACACACACACACACACACACACACACACACACACACACACACACACACACACACACATTTAGCATACAGTGCATGTGCAGCAGACGGGACATTAGAGAAGAGGGGGTGTGGGGGGGTGGGGTCGTGACCTCCCATGGGGGTGGGGCCCCCAGCATGCAGAGTGACACTTAAATGAGGAGAGCCGAGCGCTACGAATTCCCACAGTGCACCTCTCTGCTTATATCAAACATGTTTACCACGGTTACTACGGTAATGAAACCAGTGTTGATTTTTAACAGCAAATTAAAAATGTAGTTTTAGTCAAAATTTTACTCATCTGAAATGTCTAGTCTTAGTTGACTAAATCTACAGTTGATTTACTCAACTAAAATGTTTTTCGGTGGGCAGTGATGGTGTCGTCTTTATTTATACTTAGCTGCATCCCTAAAGTAGTCGATCTACAAGCTTACGTTGTGAGCTTGTATCAGGCTGTTTTCGGAGTGTGACCCCCCACACACAACTAAGCAGTGATGAGCTGTGGATTTTTGAACTAGGGGGGCTATATTTTCTGACGTCACGTGCACGCGCACGTGCACGCATGTGCACATAGCCAATCAATCAGCTCAGTGCTAGTTGAAATACTGTATTCAACATGTGATTTTTAATGTAATTATATCTTATTATTTAGTTGCATTGTTAATTTTTTGTTGTTTTTATTTTTGTTTCAATTAATTAATTATTTTATTTTCCTTTTAGTTTTATATAAAAGCCCTTTACATAGACTCACCCACACATAAGTACTTAAAATAATCAGACAACTTGTCTTTGTCTTGTCTCAGAGAACTGGGTCCTCTTCTAAGCGATCCCCTTCACACTCTGCAGTGCAGAGACTGTTGTCTCTCATTGTGAGAGGAATGTACACATTCAATTCAAGTCCATGGCTTTTTTCGAGTAGCCTAATGTTATGCAAAGCAGCCAGGTAGACGCTATTGAGAACGGCTCGCCGCTGACGGCGCGAACCTTGAGAGGCTATTGTTTAAACTTTAAGGTGTTAAGACCGCAGCTGACGGTGCGTGCTCGCGCGTGCATGTGGAGCCCCCCAGCCAGCGCCAGAACTAAGGGGTCGCCGGCCCCCCATAGCACCCCCTACAGCTCATCCCTGCACTAAGCATAACATGACTGACTTGTCTTAGTTCTACTGGAGCTCTTCTGCACTAGTCCCTCCCTGACATTTTAGTCGAGGTTTTATTTGTGGATGAAATTGTCAATATATTTAGTCATAGTTTTAGTCATCGTAGCTTAGATTGTAAGTCGTTTTTATTTAGTTTTCGTCAATGGAAAAAGGTACTTGGTGAACATTTTGCGTCAATAGTTTTAGTCGATAAAATTAACCCATTAAGACCGGGAACACATCTGTGTGTCATTTTAAGATCTCTTGGCTATTCAAAAATAGCAGATAATTCAAGTTCATAGCGCTGCACCGAGTGCCGCGCTATGAACTTGTAGATCTGGTATTTTAGAAAAATCGTGAAAATGTGTGCAAATCTTAAATATATATTTTATAAAGCGAACATGTTTTTACAACTTTGTTACAACTTCTGGGGGGTCCCAGGAACAACATATTTTGAGATGGGGGTCCACGGCCAAATACATTTTTGAGAACCACTGATATTATAGCAACATACCTTTTTTTTTCAAAAAAACTGTTAGGATTTTTGTAGAATCCCCATGCAGAAGCAAAAAATGTAGTAACATATGTTCGCTTTAAAAATATAAATATATTCAAAGACCCTCGATTTTCCATGATAAAAAAAAAAAAGCAGATCTACAAGCTCATAGTGCGGAACTCGGTATATCTTCTATTTTTGAATAGCCAAATAAATCTAAAATGACAGAGGTGCGTTCCCGGTTTGAATGGGTTAACAATGAATAGTGTAAAGTCTGGCTAAATAGCCCTTCAAAACCGGAGTTTTTCCCTAATTTCAGCCGAATTTAGGGGGGAACAAGGTCAGATGACAACAAGGT
>NC_137609.1:2432333-2452333 GCF_963280865.1 Gymnoscopelus braueri
CAGTAACCTAGGGGGGGAGGGAGGGAGGGAGGGAGGGGGTCAACAGAGTGAAGTGGAATCTATATTTTATGAAGGAAGGAGCGAATGTTTAGTTAGATTAGAGGAGAGGAGATGAGGAGAGGAGAGGAGGAGGGGAGAGGAGAGGACGAGAGAGGAGGTGATTAGTTTGATAGAATAACTAGAGAAGTGCGCTCAGGTCTCCGCCATGCCAGGTTGCCTACCCAGGGCCCACAAACTTTGTATGGCAGTCGTAGCCAATTGGAACGGGATGTGAAGAAAAAAAAAAACATACATCTTGATCACATGACCCCAGGGATAATGTGTACCGGCTTGTGTGAGTTTTGCACAAAACGTAGGAGTGGGCCTTGCAGCAAAAAGTGTGTTTTGAAGAAAACACTAAATGGCGGAAAATGTAATCTGGCACAAGAGGTCGGTCCCTATATGGAAAGTGAGAAGGTAAGGAATCCAGGGGATTTTTTTTAATTTATTTGTATGACCAACGGTTCAAGAGTTATTGGCCACACCATTAAGTGGGCTGTTGTCACGCCACCATGGGTCGATAACATTTGGGTGGATGTTCTTCCTTGGCCTACTGTGAGTGCCCGTGCGTTTCATATCAATCGGGAGCTGCGTTCATGATGTCATACAACACAAACAGTGGAACATAAACAATATAGGGCCTACATTATGGAATAAACATCAGCATTCACAGTCACTTGAAACTGATGCACTTATAATGAAATAACTTCCATTCTCTTGGTCACAATGAAATCAAAGCACTTGAATATTGATACCTTCAGACTGGGAGCTGCGTTCATGATTTGTGGCATTTTGTGGAAAACGAGCCACTCCCACAAACCTTTAAGGCCAATCGAAATGAAATCCCAAAAATCTGACACATACATCTTGATCAAATGACCCCAGAGATAATGGGTACCAATTTGGGTGACGTTTGGACAAAAACGGTAGGAGTGGTAGTAGCAAAAAGTGAGTTTTGCAACAACAAAAAACAACATGGCGGAAGATTTGTCAGGTGGAAATGGGCGTGACTTATTCGGGGAGTTGAGTAATGATCCAAGAATAATTTTGATTGTATGACCTACGGTTCAAGAGGTCTAGGCCTTAACTTCATGTACTTATCGCTCCACCCAATTTGGCACTACTTCACACTCCCTTATCTGCATTAGACTCTGACTTTGTTAGTGAGGGTTAAAGGAAAGGACTGTATATGGACTGGTTTTACTGGCTGGCTGGTCCGGCTTCCCCACTTCACTCAGGGGTGTTGATTAGAACACAGGACAGACAACTTCTCTCATTTATGGGTTTTACTGAAGGTTAATGAGCACAGTACAGTACAACACTTGTGGGTGTGTGGTTTTCTGCAATCATACAGAAAGTAAATAATTATAATAACCAATAACATATCAATCTGACAACGGCATTATGCTTGCATCCTGGACATCATGAACTACTGTATATACATACATTCATAATGAGATAAAAATATATCACTCTGACAATGCTTGGCAAATGCAGCATGCATACAACTTATCAGACTTAACTATGAATTAGGCCTAATGCCCATTGTTCAAATACACATGTGATGTCATACAACACAAACAGTGGAACATAAACAATATAGGGCCTACATTATGGAATAAACATCAGCATTCACAGTCACTTGAAACTGATGCACTTATAATGAAATAACTTCCATTCTCTTGGTCACAATGAAATCAAAGCACTTGAATATTGATACCTTCAGACTGGGAGCTGCGTTCATGATTTGTGGCATTTTGTGGAAAACGAGCCACTCCCACAAACCTTTAAGGCCAATCGAAATGAAATCCCAAAAATCTGACACATACATCTTGATCAAATGACCCCAGAGATAATGGGTACCAATTTGGGTGAGGTTTGGACAAAAACGGTAGGAGTGGTAGTAGCAAAAAGTGAGTTTTGCAACAACAAAAAACAACATGGCGGAAGATTTGTCAGGTGGAAATGGGCGTGACTTATTCGGGGAGTTGAGTAATGATCCAAGAATAATTTTGATTGTATGACCTACGGTTCAAGAGGTCTAGGCCAAAAGTGAATCTGCCTGTTATAGCGCCACCATGAGGCCGATTTGAACAAAGGTTGGGTGGCATTGCTTCCTTGGCCTAGTGGGAATGTGCGTGCAAAGTTCCATGGCAATCGGACACTGTGTTCGTGATTTGAGCCATTTAGTTCAAAACGGGCCACTCCTGCAAACTTTGAAAGCCAATCTTAGCCAATCAGAATGAAATCAGAAAAATTGGAAAGATCAGCCTTGATCACATAATTGTAGAGATAATGTGTACCGATTGGCGTGATGTTTGGAAGGAAGAGTAGTATCAAAACATGTGTTTAGAAAAGATATGGCCTCCTGGTGGCGCTAACAGGCCGATGTGAACATTGTGGGGCAGAGGTTCTGCTCTGGCCACCAGGGAGTGTGTGTGCACAGTTTCACGTCAATCGGTCCAATTGTGCCAGAGATTAGTTGCTCACAAGGATGGACACACACGCACGCACGCACGCACGCACGCACGCACAGCAAATTCATTCATTCATATGAACTGTCACTTCCTATATAGACTCAATTTCAAAACCGGATGCTGGGCCCTTGGCACGCACACACACACGCACGCACGCACGCACGCACGCACGGACGGACGGACAGGGACAAAAACATAGTCTTGGCCACGCCTGTGGCCTGGCGGAGACAACAAGCTTCTTCAGCTATACTGCTGTTATCGGCGGGGTCCCTCAGGGCTCTATACCAGTGGCTTTTCTGTTTTGGCTCTACATTTAATATCTATCCTCTCCTCCTCACAGTTAGAGTTCAGACTCCCATTGATTCTGTCTCAGTGACTCTCCCTCTGGCCTTGTCCTTTAACACAGCATGTTTACTGATGTTGTGTGTGTGTGTGTGTGTGTGTGTGTGTGTGTGTGTGTGTGTGTGTGTGTGTGTGTGTGTGTGTGTGTGTGTGTGTGTGTGTGTGTGTGTGATATTTTTCTGCATGGAGAGCATTGACATATCGCCATGATTTCTGTTGCCCAGGGATCAACATTTTGTCAGTCGAGTGTGTGTGTGTGTGTGTGTGTGTGTGTGTGTGTGTGTGTGTGTGTGTGTGTGTGTGTGTGTGTGTGTGTTTGTTTAAGAGTAGCCCTGAGACTGTACCCGTCTGTCTCTCTACCAGTATCCACTCATGTGACAGACAGACAGACAGACAGACAGACAGACAGACAGACATGTATTATATTTTGTCAAATTCTATGTGGAGGAACTCTTAATGGACCCCCCCTCTCTCTGTCTCTCTCTCTCTCTCTCTTGAATAATAAATGGAGTTAAGCATTTATTTCGTCTGTCCACATAGGGCACTCTACTGTATGTACGCACGCACGCACGCACGCACGCACGCACGCACGCACGCACGCACGCACGCACGCACGCACACACACACACACACACACACGAACAAACACACACAGACAGACAGACAGACAGATAAAGGTACACATTGGGCCTCTTGCAGCAACCGTTCTTAAGTGGACATTCCTTCTTAAACCCACTTACAGTTTTTCACAATTGTTAACAAACAAAAAGCGAAAATTCAGCACAATTTTCAAAACCTTAACTTCATGTACTTATCGCTCCACCCAATTTGGCACTACTTCACACTCCCTTATCTGCATTAGACTCTGACTTTGTTAGTGAGGGTTAAAGGAAAGGACTGTATATGGACTGGTTTTACTGGCTGGCTGGTCCGGCTTCCCCACTTCACTCAGGGGTGTTGATTAGAACACAGGACAGACAACTTCTCTCATTTATGGGTTTTACTGAAGGTTAATGAGCACAGTACAGTACAACACTTGTGGGTGTGTGGTTTTCTGCAATCATACAGAAAGTAAATAATTATAATAACCAATAACATATCAATCTGACAACGGCATTATGCTTGCATCCTGGACATCATGAACTACTGTATATACATACATTCATAATGAGATAAAAATATATCACTCTGACAATGCTTGGCAAATGCAGCATGCATACAACTTATCAGACTTAACTATGAATTAGGCCTAATGCCCATTGTTCAAATACACATGTGATGTCATACAACACAAACAGTGGAACATAAACAATATAGGGCCTACATTATGGAATAAACATCAGCATTCACAGTCACTTGAAACTGATGCACTTATAATGAAATAACTTCCATTCTCTTGGTCACAATGAAATCAAAGCACTTGAATATTGATACCTTCAGACTGTCTAGCAACGGCATTTACCACGTGCACAAACATTACAAACAGGACATCAAAGGGCACATTTCACACACAAATGAACAGCATTTAACTAGGAACACAGGACTTACATTTGCATGAACGCACACAAACTCCAAGTGAATTCGAGCACAATGTCTTAATATGACAAACTGCGACACACTTCTGACCGTCTGAACAGTCAGAGCAACTTGTCTGATGTGAACTGGACACCCTTCTGATCTGACTGATGCAAGAGGACATGAAGGGAAAAGTCTCGTTCTCTAAATTACCCGCAGGTGCGTTCATTAATTAACCGCAGGTGTGTGCAAGCAGGATTAGGGTCATGATGACCTGTGCACACCCTTAACGAGCACACACACTTAACTCTCTCACTGGCAGCCTTTTGTACAGACTTTCCTTCTACACTCTGATGTCAATTACATGATCACCTTGTTGTCCAAACACTATACACAATGTTCAGTTGCTGCACACACTTCTCACATAACATCTCAAAGCATCAATCTACAACACACCTTGTTGTCCAAACACTACACACAATGTTCAGTTGTTACACACACTTCTCACGTAAAATCTCAAAGCATCAACCTACAACACACAAATAGTCAAATCTCTAAACATTCAGGTCTGGTGAGCAATTTGCACCACCGGGCTGCTCCAGTGCGTGAGTGGTTCCAGGACCACCCAAATGTTTCTGTTCTGTACCTTCGACCTTATTCTCCTTTCCTGAATCCCATTGAGGAGTTCTTTTGAGCTTGGAGGTGGAAGGTAAATGAACGGAACCCACAGAACCGGGTCCCACTGCTCCAGGCCATGGAGGAGGCTTGTGGCGACGTCACTGTTACAGTGTGAATCTTCTGCTATCTCACGATTCGATTCGATTCGATTCTGATTCTTGGGGTCACGATTCCGATTATTTTCCGATTTTTTCAAAACAAACGATTCTCGATTAGTAAAATATGTTTTTTTTTTTCCAATTCAAAATCGAAAATTGTCATTATGCAAAAATCGTGAAAATCGATTGCAGCCCTAGTCACTGTTGAGGTCTGTCAGGGCTTCATGCGCCACTCGAGGCGTTTCTCCCAACGCTGCATGGACAGGGAGAACATTGCCTATGATGTGGATGAGGCCCTCTGGCCAGACATGAACCGGAGGCATGATGCCTAAATCATGTAGAGAAATAAAACATTTTTGGCTGCATATTTGTGTTTTGTTTTATGTTTGACTATGAGAAAAGCAGGCCTACACTGAGTCATTTTACAAAAGGAGAAATGGCTCATTCTCCAGAGTCATTGTCATTCATATGGTGTGTTCCATTTATATGATTGTGTTTTCAATTTTGCCCTGCAGTGTGCTGTAAATGCTTGGTAGTGTGCAGCAAATGCTTAGTTGTGTGTACTGTAATGAATGATATGTGTGTGTCATTTGAAAATATGGCTGTGTGTACCAAATGAAAACACGAGTTCCATTTTGTGAACAGTTAAGAGATTTGATGGCAAAGAGTCATCTTGCGAAGGGAGTGTAGGGTTTAGCATTTTGTGAGGTTTTCAGTTTTGTGTGTGCAGTTTTGAGAAAGCCGTTATTGTTTTGAGAAACGTGTGTTAACAAAAAACTGTAAGATGTTTTAAAGAAGATTTTGGTGTACTCCAATGTTTTCTTAGCTGTGATCTGTTCTTAGGTAAGAACAGAATCTACACACAGTGAAGAGCACTCTTAGGGTGGTCTGAGACCCCCAGGGGTCCTTGAGGGAGTTCCAGGGGGTCCACAGCAAACGAGGAACAGTTTAATCACTTTAACGCTATTTTATACTTTGTATGAAAATAGCCGATCTACAAGCTCACAACGCGTCCCATTACTGGCCATTTTGAGATTGTAGATCGATTATTTTTGATAAATCTTGAAACGGACCCGGTTGAGTTGAAGCCCAAAACCCATACCCACCCCATAACCCCCCACCCAACGCACCCTCATCGCCCCCCATACCCCCACCACACCCCCATATCCCCGACATTCGCCACACCCCCATTTTCCCGTCCCCTTCCTACCTGAAAGCCCCCCTATACCCACCAGTCATCCCCATACCCCCCACACAGCCCCCTACACCCCTCCTTGCACCAACATATCATCACCCACCACCACACCCCTATTTCCACCCCATTACATACCAAGCAGCTGCTACCTTAAAGACCATCCATATCCACCCACCAGCTTTCAGTAATAATTTTTTTTATATCCACTACTAACGCTACTCCTGAACATGAAATATGGATAACATGCTATTCTCAGCAAATTTACATTGATGTCTAGTGGTGATATGTTGATTAATGTGAGAGAAATAATAAAATACATTTATTAATTAAATACAATAATTTGCTGTTCACTTCAGAAGTACCTGCACAGAACTATTGATTTATTTATTTTTATGTTTGGAGTCTGGTGTTCAACCATGCATCTTTAAACTTTAGAGTTTAGGTATTCTTTACTTCATTCTCTGAACTTTATTTCTGTGTGTGATTCCCTGTGATTTATGTGTGCAGCAATCACACACAGGTGTGACTGCAGGCAGAACCATGCAGGCGTGCCTTATGGGGATTGGTGGGGCGGCTCCCTATGGTAATTGGGATTAACTGGCACACCCCTTCAAGTTACGAGGATTGGGATTCATCACCATAAGAACATAGTTACGAACAATTCTGCCTTTTAAGAACGTTTCATGAATCTGACTCGACTTCTCTTAGGAATTCACTTAGGAAGAAATGTAAGAGGAAACAGGAACTTATTGCTGCATGAGGCCCATTGTTTTCGCCCCACCCATCTGACCACTTAACACAGCAGCCTTTCTACTGGTCAGATGGGTGGGCCGCGTGCATTTCCAGAACACGTTCATTTGAATGATTCATCAATCAATCAATCAATCAATCAATCAATCAATCAATCAATCAATCAATCAATCAATCAATCAATCAATGTGTTCCTGCTCGGATCAATGGCAGAGTTCATATCGTTGCTGTCCGGCAGGAACCAGCTAACTAAATTTTTCCACGTTTGCATTTTTTTCCTTAAATCAGTGCTATTGAACACCCTTTACGTCTGAGTGTTGGTAAAAAAAATATTGAACCAATGAAAAGTATTAAAAAGTGCTTCTGACAAAACTAGCTAACTCCATTGGATCCTCAAACTTTTTGCTAAATCAGCTAACTCCACCAAAGGGGGTGGAGTTAGCTCGTTTTGCTGACTCCAGGCTCCACCCCCTTTTGACCTCCAACTTCATTTTGGGCTTGGAGGTCCATTCATTCTTATCAATGATGAACAAAACCTCCTAACTCCATTTATTTTATTATTTTTTTCATTTCCTGAAAAATTAACATTTTGAAGTTAGCTGGTTCCTGCCGGAAAGCAGAGATATTCATCAATGTAACAATGAAAACACATTTTTCAAGGTTTCATAGAAAAAAATGCCATGAGATTTGTTTACATTTTATTGTCCCACCCCTTCCGGTCCCTATAGGGTGCGAGACAAACCAACGCTACAAGTTGTCTTATCTGTGTCCACATCCAATGAAATATTTGATTTTATTGAGAAAAACAACAACCGAGAAAATTGAGATTTAGTTTCCGCTTTAGTGTGGAGGCGGATGAGAACGAAAATCTCCGGATATGGATAATTCCGTTTCCGGTGGTGCTACAATGAAACGTGTCGTGGCGAACGAGGCCTACAATGAAATGTGAACCTGTGAGTAAAAAAAGACCACTTCGCGTAAATCTACGCGACTGGCACGCTGCGCAATTAAGTAGGTTTGCTTAGATCGACGCGATTGGCACTCAATGTGTTAAGTGTGCGTAGATTCTGTTCTTACCTAAGAACAGATCACAGCTAAGAAAACATTGGAGTATACCAAAATCTTCTTAAAAACATCTTAAGTGGCTTTAAGAAGAAATTTCCTCTTAAGAACGGTTGCTGCATGAGGCCCATTAACATCAGTTTTGTCCGACTTTAGGAGAAGGTAATTCCAGGTTCCAACTCTTTATGGCTTTGAGACATGCTTGAAGTTTAGTCAGCTGATTAGTTTAATCTGGCTTCATCTATAGATATAATTGAGTATCATCAACAATGAAAATGTATAAAGTGTTTACTAATGAATTTACCTAAAGGAGGCATATATAGAGTGTATAGTATCGGTCCAAGCACATAGCCCTGTGGGACTCCGTATCTATCTGACTTACCGGTATTGAAGATTTATCATTAACATTTACAAACTGAAATCGATCTGACAGATAAGACTCAAACCAGTTTAGTGCAGCACCCTCAATACCAACCAAGTCTAGTCTCTGCGACAGAATATGGTGGTCAATAGTGTCAAATGCAGCACTAAGGTCTAATAAAACGCTCTAAAAAGTACAGAAAGGAGACCTTTGTCTGATGCAAAGAGGTAATTTGTCTGATGCAAAGAGGTAATTTGTCTGATGCAAAGAGGTAATTTGTAACTTTCACCAATGCCGTCTCAGTGCTATGGTATGCTCTAAACTGAAGACCTTCAAATACATTTTTATGTAAAAAGTCTCAAATTCTTGGTGACTGCTTTCTCAACGATCTTAGAGAGAAATGGAAGGTTAGATAATAGTATTTTATAGTTGGCTAAAACGTCTGGAAGGAATGGACGGATGTGACGTCATCCCAAAAAACGTCACTTCCCTCCACCTATATTAGGATTTATAGAAAAACACATCTAGCTCGGATTTCTTCTTTTTTGGTGAAAACGAGCCATTTTCAACGGGTGATAGCAACAAAATGGCAGAGCGCGTAAAAATGTTTTACTCCGGTGGATAGACGAGACCCTCCCCCACCCCCCAGACACTCTTTGTTTATATCCACGTGCACGTCCTGGCTTCTGTGGCTCTCCAAAGATCGTCAAAACAAGGTAAAAAACCCTGGCACCAGCGGATGAATAAATTAAATAATACCTGGCAGTGAATGTGTTAATAAAGAGAAAATACATTTTCAGGTGGGTGGTAAAATTTCAGCCAATCAGGATAGAGTATCCATACATCAGCTTCTATTTTATAATGTGGGGGTAAGGGGGTAAAGCTAAACTAAGCTGTGTGTGTGTGTGTGTGTGTGTGTGTGTGTGTGTGTGTGTGTGTGTTTGTGTGTTTGTGTGTGTGTGTGTGTGTGTGTGTGTGTGTGTGTGTGTGTGTGTGTGTGTGTGTGTGTGCGTGTGTGTATGTGTGCATGTCTGCCTGCGTGTGTGCATGCTTGTGAGAGTGTGTGTGTGCGTGTGCGTGTGCGTGTGCGTGTGTGTGTGTGTGTGTGTGGGCTTGTGCGTGTAGTTTCCTCACAATGCCGATATCCAGGGAATAATCAACTCTTAATTCAGATGCTAATCTAATTAGTCACTAAGGTGACTAACGACCTCCCTGAAGAGAGAGAGAGAGGCAGACAGACAGAGAGAGAGAGAGATCAGCACATAAGACCAAAACAAAACACTGTGGTCTCCCCCGTACCTCTGGATGCTTCAAATAGGAAACAGTTCAACTTTTTGAAAGGAGCGCTGCTCTTCTGATCTTTACATTACTTTACTTCATTAGTTTGTTGACGGGACAGTGCATGTTAATGAACATTCAACACATGTACAAGGAATGAATCAATTGAACATGATATCATGTAAACATGCCGGATTTATAGCTACATGTAGAAGCTAATTTCCATCCATAGTCCCACATATAAAAAAACATCACGACAACAACATGACAAGCACAGAAAATACAACATACAATATACAACCGCCTGCAAATAAATTAGGTTTGATGATAAGAACCAGGAGATCCAGGAATTGCTGGTGAAGAAAAGATCTGCCCATCAAGCTCACGTAGTCCAACCATCATGTCCCAAGAAGAAAGCGGCCTTCCGCCTCGTGTGTAGCATCCTCCAGCGCAAGCTCCGAGAGATCGAGAATACGTGGTGGTCCAACCTCGCAGCGAGAACTCTTTGTGCCGGTACCGGAGTCTATCGTAGGTTCTACGAGGCCTTAAAGGCGGTATTTGGCCCCGCACACCAGGTCCAGAGCCCGTTGTGCAGTGCAGATGGCCAAGTACTCTTCACAGATGAGGCATCCATTTAAAATAGATGGTCAGAGCATTTCCAGACTCTCTTCACCACTAACAAGAGAGTCTGAGACGCAGCGATTCTCCACATCCCCCAGAAACCAGTTAAAATGGAGCTTGACAAGATTTCAACTCTTGAGGAAACCATAAAGGCCATCAAACAACTGAAAAGCGGCAAGGCCACAGTAATTGATGGGATCCTGCCGGAAATAAATCAATCAACTGTCGGACCGATGTTGAATAGAAGAGGAAAAGAAGGAAGAACCATAATGGAGCACCAACACCAAATCAGACATTTCCCTGCAGCCAATGTGGCCGAGTCTGCCTGTCCCGGATCGGCCTTGTCGGTCACCAGCGAGCCTGCAGACGTGAACATCCACCTTCTTAGATCTTCGTTTGTGAAGCCAAGCCATGATGATGACAAATACATTTAAAAAATGCCATACATAATTCAAGCCTAACTAACAACCTAAATACCTACTATAAATTATAATACCCGACCAACATTGTTTATTGTTTATTAGGATCCCCATTAGTTTTTGCCATGACAAAAGCTAGTCTTCCTGGGGTCCGACACAGACAAACATTTTAACAGAGACATTCATTACATCAACTTTACAATCACTATAATCTAACAAAAATAGAAAATAAAAACATAAAAAGTGCAATCAAATAGTAGGCTACAATTAAAACTAAAACTAAATCACTTATTACACATTAAACGTTGTGCGTCTGGGGATTAGTACAGGCTCTTTTAACTTTTTCTTAAAGGTGAATTTTGTGTTTGTATTAATTATGTACGTAGGCAATGAGTTCCGTCCTATTACAGCTCTATAGATAGTAGAAGATTTGAGAAGATGTGTTCTTGGTTTAAGTGTTACCAGATCACCTGAACTGGCTTGTCTAGTCATATGGGTATGTTCATCTCTTATGTATCCTACCTGGTCAAATAAATACTGGGGTTTTTGGTCAGTTAAAACATTTCTGAAAAAGGTGAGAGTGCGTGAATGTAATCTATTCTCAACAGTAAGCCATGATAGATGTCAGTGCATTTCTACTAATGTGTCCGCTTGGAGCACTGGAGAGCTAATCTGGCAGCTTTGTTTTGAGCTGTTTGCAATTTCTGTATGTCTTTCTTCGTAGCGGATGACCAAACAACTGGGCAGTACTCAAGGTTTGACAAGACTAAAGCTTGAGACTACTTTCAGAGTATTTAATGTAATATACTTGGAACATTTCCTGGCTCCTTCCCATTCTAGTTACTATATTATCAATTTCCTTTCTCCAATTTAGTTTAGGATCTAATACAATTCCATGTAGTTTAGTCTCCTTCACCTGTTCCACTGGCTTCCCGGCAAGTGATAGGCACAATTGAGGATCGCTGTCCAATATATGTCTAGATCCAAACACCATGCATTTGGTTTTAGCAATGTTCAGTGCTAATTTGTTCTTGCCGACCCAATCCGCTACTGATTTAATTTCAGCATTGAGTATATCATTTAACTCACCTACTGTAGATGCTGTATAATAGAATGCCTCTTTGGCCGTGTGCCCCTTGAAAAATTACAGGCCCTACGGGCCCCCTGACTGCACTGCCCACGATGATTTCACCATTTCCCCTCTGCGCTATCTTCCTCTCAATAAGGTAGACCCCAGTTGTATGGTTGAGATTTAACATTAGGTGACATAACCAGGTTTGATTTCGAGCCTATATTTCAGCTTAAAATGCGCGGAAGCCAAGCAACGCTTTTCACACAGAGACAGGGGGGGAGAGCGAGAGCAAGAGAGAGAGAGAGAGAGAGAGTGAGAGAGAGAGAGAGAGAGAGAGAGTATTCTGTATGGACCGATGTGCCCCAACGTTTGATCAACAGCAAAATATAGATTAATACATTTGATAACACACAGCCAAAATCCCAAAATTATGAGTCTTAATATCCATTAAGCAATAGAAAGTAATTACTGCAAACACATTTAAAGTTTAGGTTATCAATATCATACAAAAGTACAGAGAAGCTGTGACCTCACCGCTCTGATGGACAATAAATAAATAATCCTTTTGCAAACAATATCCATGTTCTTTTCCTTTGGCAATGATCCAAATGGGAAGTTTATTTCATCAGGTAGCTAATGTGACAGTTTGACATTCTTCGAGACATTTTTGGTGCGCGTCTCCTCATTTAATTTTTGTTAATTGCCTTCACCTGTTGTGCTGCTGTGTGGGCACCAGGGCAGATCCCCGCCAGGCCTGATTGACCTACCCAGGCCCATGAAATTCAGAGGCAGTCAATAGTAGCCAAAGAGAATGAAATCTGCTAAAACTGACTCATATACTGCTATAGAACCATATATGCTAGATATTGTCGCTGTTGGGTGGAAAAACTGTAAAAAATAATATTATTATTTTAAAACAATTTAAAATTGTGAAAATAGTCAATCCACAAGCTATAATTATGAATAATTAAGAAATACTATATTTTAAATAGTGAAAATCCAACTTAAATCATATTAGTGCAAGTTCCAAGCACATTTCATTTGAATGAAAATAACTTAAATAAAATCTCTAATCTGTGAATCGAATGTGATTAATGTGACCCCTACCTACAGTCAGTGAAGTCTAGGGCTGAATGTGACAAATGTTGAGACTAATAGATTATCACTTTGTACAAATATTGGTCATTTGCCAATACATTATTTTGTGAAATAAATGGGTTATATTTCACAGATTACATTACATTACATTACATTACAGTCATTTAGCAGACGCTTTTATCCAAAGCGACTTACAATAAGTGCATTCAACATAGGTAGGGAACGAAAACTATGGGTTACTTGCGTAACCCCGGTTTTGTAAATTGCGAACGAGTTGTTCACTATGGGAAACAGCGCCCTCCGGCGATGATACAGAAGCTTCACATTCACTCCCTCAGGGCCGAAACCCTTTTTGGCCCGATGGGCCTTTCGTCGCTTCCCAGCAGCCTCCTCGCCCGAGGGCATATGAGGAGCAGGAACGCGGAAGTCATCCTCTTAACACACCAGCTTCCTTCTGCCAAGCAAAAAAGAAGGGTGTTTTAGTGAACAACTCGTTCGCAATTTACAAAACCGGGGTTACGCAAGTAACCCATAGTTTTGTTGCATTGCTTCTCTCGTTGTTCACTATGGGAGATATAAACCCCCGGAATGTATCTACGAATCGAGATACCACAACCTGCTGTCCCAGCCCTCCCCTGGGCGCCAGGGCCACGCCCCGAGGGGCGTGACCCTTGCCACCCAGGCGCCAACAGACCCACCGGGTCTAAGGCACGGAACAGGAGAAAAGTGGGGCCCTGACAGACCAAGGTCTGCCTTATAAACTAAAAAGCAGGCACAGCCTGTCTATTCTAGTGGGGGGAGGGCCCTGACAGACCGAAGTCCGCCTTATAAATCTAAGGCCCAGACATCGGCCTATCCTACACTAAGGCACAGGGGCATGAACAGAAACTACCGCGGTTCCATGCACCCACCCACCCTCAGGTGGAAGCCACACCCAGGACTGCGTGCGCCAATGAAGACGCCGCCACGTCCAGGCTGTAGAAAGCAGCGAAAGTCGACGGCGACGCCCAACTCGCTGCAGTACAAACGTCCTGAATAGACACCCCTCTGCAGAGGGCCCAGGACGCTGACACACCCCTAGTAGAGTGCGCCCTCAGGCCCTCAGGCACTGGGGCTCCCCTACTGGTGTATGCCAGGCGAATAGCCTCCACAATCCAACGGGAAAGCGTAGACTTAGTCACCGCCTTTCCCCCAGGCCCGGGGCCCAAGGAGACAAACAACTGGCTAGGCCGGCCCCGGGCCGCAGTCCTCTGGACATACAGCCGCAAGGCTCTCACTGGACAAAGACAGTGCAGCCTCCGATCCTCCTCTGAGGCAAACGGAGGCGGGTGAAAAGCCACCAACTCGGTTGGCGCAACCACCGTCAGGTGGTTCTTGGGGATGAACGCCGGGTTAGGTTTTAGAACAACCCTACTACCATCACCCGCAAACCTCATGCACTCCGGAACCACCGAGAGGGCATGTATATCGCTCACCCGTTTCGCTGTTGTCAGCGCAACCAAGAGTACTGTCTTGAGCGCGAGGAACTTCAGTTCCACCGTCTCAAAAGGTTCAAAAGGAGGACGAGAGAGTGAGTCTAGCACCAGGACCAAGTCCCACGTGGGAAACAAAGACCTTGAGACAGGGCGTTCACGCAACGCGCCCTTCATGAACTGACCCACAAGTGGTTGTTTCCCCGCGGTTTTTCCATCGGGGAAACCAACATGGTTGGCCGAAATGGCCGCCAAGTACACTTTAACCGTGGAGAAAGCGTTCCCAAGATCCAACCTATCCTGTAGGAAGGTCATGATATCTGCGGCCGACGCCTGGAACGGGACCACAACCGGGGACTGTTCCATACACCACTCCTCGAACACGCCCCACTTAGCTCCATAGAGAGACCTAGTGGAGTGTGCCCTAGCGGCCTGAATAGTAGCTACCACCCTAGGTGGAAGTCCAGTCGCAGTCAAGTTCGCCCTCTCACGGGCCAGACCCACAGAGCTAGGTCTGCGGGTCTGGGATGATGAAGTTCGCCCCCCGCCTGCTGCAGCAGGTCCTCTCGCAACGGGAGGGGCCAAGGCCGCTCGTATAGGAGGGGAGCTATCTCCGACCTCCACGTGCCCCATGCTGGGGCCACCAGCAGCACCGTCAGGTCCCGGAGCCTGATCCGTTCCAGAGTGGGGTGGATCAGCTCCAGCGGAGGGAACGCATAAAGTAGCCCCCCCGGCCACTCGTGTGCCAGGGCGTCCAAACCCAGCGGAGCCTGTCCTTTCATTGAGAAAAACAGCGAGCACTTCGCGTTCTCCTCCGAGGCAAAGAGGTCCACCTGGGGCCGACCGAACCTGGTCCAAATCTGGGCCGCGACCCCGGGGTGCAGAGACCAGTCCGAATAATGAGTCCTGCCTCTGGACAGAAGATCGGCTCCCCTGTTCAGAAGTCCAGGCACATGAGAGGCGCTGATTGATTTCAGGTGCACCACAGTATCAGCCTCCGAGCCAGACCATCTAAGGTAGGAGACTTCAGACCTCCCTGCTTGTTGATGTAGGCCATGGTCGTGGTATTGTCTGTCCTGACCAGAACGTGACAACCACCGATGTGGGACCTGAAATGTTTTACTGCCAGAAAGACTGCCATCAGCTCCAAGTAGTTGATGTGTGCTTTCCTCATACTGCGGTCCCATAGACCCCTGGCCATCCGGCCCTCGAATGTTGCGCCCCAGCCTGTCAGGCTGGCATCTGTGGTGATCATCTTCCTCGAGATGATCCTCCCCATCGGGACGCCCTCCGACAGGAAAGAAGCTACTTTCCACTGTTGAAGGGATTGCATGCACGCCGTGGACACTGTCACGTGACGAAAACCCTGAGTGGCCGGGATCCTGAGGGAGCCCACCCATCTCTGAAACGGCCGCATGTGTAGTCTGCCCAGACGCACTAAGGAAATGGCCGAGGCCATGAGTCCCGCTGCCCTCATGCAGATTTTGTACTGGACCCTGCGTCCCAGTTGAAACAATGCCAGACACTTCAGGAAGGAATCTATCCTCTCCTGAGACAAACGCGCCCTGAGAGCGACCGAGTCCAGTGCTATACCTATAAAAGTAGCGCGACGGGACGGTGTGAGCACGCACTTCTCGAAGTTTAGCGTGAACCCCAGGGAGGTCAGGTGCGACACCACCAGACTGGTGTGATGACATGCTTCCTGACGCGAATCCGCCGTCAGAAGCCAATCGTCTATGTAACTCGCTATGCGAACGCCACTCTGCCTCAGAGGGGCTATCGCTGCCTGAGTGCATTTCACGAACACCCTGGGACTCAGGGACATCCCGAACGGGAGGACCAGGTACTCGTACACCCGACCCTCGAATTCGAACCGCAGGAATTTTCTGTGCGGTGGGTAAATAGTAGGCCCGTAACGATACAGTAACTGCATCGATGCATCGTTTTGAATTTTCAACGATCTACTATATCGATATGCAAACAGCTAAATATCGTATCGTTTGACTTTGAATCGTATCGAATCGTTTTGCAATGCAAATAATCGTATCGAATCGTTCTGCAATGCAAATAATCAATTATATCAATACTAAGTACTTTTAAGAAGAAGAAAAGAGAAAGAGGGGTTTATATCCAGTATCCAGGTATTTATTTTTCACACAGAATTCTTGGGTAAATAAATAGTTACTATATCGATTTTAAATCATTGAATCGAATCGTATCGTTCTAAATTAACCTGTCCTGTATCGTTCATGTATCGTATCGACTAAATCGCTGAATCGAAACGTATCGTATCGTTCTAAATTAACCTGTATCGTTCATGTATCGTATCGACAACCAAGTATCGTGATACGTATCGAATCGTTGTTAAAACGTATCGTTACACCCCTAGTAAATAGGGATGTGGAAATATGCGTCCTTGAGATCTATTGAGCTCCACCAGTCGCCCTGGCGGACTGAGCGTAGTAACGCTGCTGCCGTCAACATTTTGAATTGAAAAGTTTTCAAATACCTGTTGAGAGCTCTGAGATCCATTATGGGATCCTTTCTTCTTGACCAGGAAGTATCTCGAGTAGAAACCGAGACGGCTTTCTCCTGGTAGCACTTCCCTTACGGCATTCTTGCGTAATAGAAAGGAGATCTCCTCTCGTAACGTCACCGCCGCTTGACCACTCGCTTGTGACAACAGTACTTTGTTGGACATGGGTGGTTTGGTGGAAAATTGCAGTCTGTAACCCTTTGCTATCGTACGAAGCACCCAGGGGTTGGGGTTGCATTTTTTCCATTGCTCGATGTGCAATGACAACGGATTTGGGGGGGTTGTTATTGTATTCGAGCGTACATGAGCCGCCATCTTGGCGCCACTCGTTGTCCTGACAACCGTGCTTGGTGTTACTTCCGGGCCCATGTACGCGGCCATTTTGGAAATACTGGCCACGCACGTGGGCGCCGCCATTGTTGCCGGCAACACGTGTCTGCGAGCAGCAGCGGCCATCTTTATTGGCAACACGTGTTGTGCAGTGGGGGCGGCCATTTTGGCTACACCCACCTTCCTTACAGCAATTTGGCTTATATTTACCTTGTGACTTTCTTTCATGGACCAAGGAAAATTTTGGCGTGACCCTTGTAGGAAATGACGGTTTTGGCCCGCTATAACGCCTTTTCTCTGTCCAACGACCACCATGGACCCCCGCGGGGGGGGGTCCGTAGTGGTCGTTGGCTCATTTTGGGTACCTTTGTTTGCAGAACTTTTTGGTTGTTTATTACAGCATTTTTCGTCATGTAAGCAACATTTGCAACAAAAGCACGGGACACATTCACATTTAACGGCGCATACACATTTAAGTAATTCTCTAGGACAACATGTGTATTCAATTGTGCATGCACATTCACGTAATTTGCTACTGTGACATGTGTGTGTGTGTCTCTGAACTCGGGGCTCGTAGCGCAGTTCACTGTCGCCACTGACTCCGATGAAGGTCTCCTCCTCTTCCTCGTCGTCCTGGTACTGAGGCCCGCGGCCACTAGAACCCGATGCAGATCCCCCGTCTGAGGGGAGAGGGAACCGGGGGAGAGAGCCTCCCTGCACGTCTGGCAGGGAGTGATGGTGTCACCTAGTTGACCCCCCACGCTTGGACGTGCGACCTCTGTAACCGCCTCTCTGGTTAGGCTTGCTGGGTGGAGGGCGAGGACGGTCGTCCTCTCTCCGGTCCCGCTGTTCGCTTCTGGCGGCGGGCGGGGCGGAGAAGGAATGGGTCTGGCGAGACGGAGCGTCCTGTCGGGTCGGTGGTCTGCCTCTCTCCGGCCGCGGAGGACGGTTCTGGGGTTTGGGGGGAAGAGACCTGGTCGGAACCTGGATGCAGGACAAGGCAGCCTCGTCTTGAGCTTTACGCACTGCGGCGCTGTCCTGCAGGTAGCTCATGCCCCCCTTGAAAAGATTACCTGGAGTTACTTTTAGGTTCTGGAGATTCTTTTTGTCCTCAGGACCCTTGAAGTTGACGTGGTCGAGCCACCGCGCTCTCTCATGAGTAACACACAGTCCGATTCCCCTGCCAGTCTGTGGAGTATTTGTTAAGCAGGATAAGCTCCTGTGTGATGCGCCTCATCTCTGCTAGCTGCTGAGGTGTGGCGGTGTCTCCTGCCTCGCTCAGGAGTACTTTCAGGGACCCCTGCAGCAGCGCTGTGGCGTTGAGGGCTCTAGCTCCGGAGGTAAAAGCTTTGTGGAGAACTCTGGTGGCTGCAGAGCCAGACACGTCCTTCTCGTTGGTCAGAAGCGGAGGATCCTTAACCGTGGAGAAGGGGAGCTTCTGGTTTTTCGGTATGCTAAGGGCGAGTGAGAGGGCTAGGGTGCGATCCATGGGGGGAAGGGCCAGGAGACCGAGCTCGCTCGCACCCGCACAATCGATGTTAAAACGTAGCCTTTTAGGATCAGAGTCGGGGGTTAAAGGGGAATCCCACGACGATGAGAGAGCTGCGTTGAAACCCATAGCCAGGTGAAGCTTTGATTTCTTGGCAACCTTTTCTTCCACCGAGTCGAGACCATGAAACTCCGACGGGTTGGCGGGGGGCTCCTCGGTGTCGTCAGCCGGCCATTTAAGACCGCATCTAATGGTAGCTGTTTTGTAGAGCTCCAGTAAAGTGGTCTCACCTTTTTCGGCTGGTGGGAGAATGCTGCCAGGCTGAGCCGCAGCCGCCACCGCAGGAATAGTAACAGGGAGAAGGGTCCTCGCTTCAGGTGGGCCGAGAACTGGGGGGCCACGGTTATCCGTGGCGTCAGCGTCGTGGAGGACGACCTCCCCGTCCCCCTGGACTTCATCGACGACTTGGAAATCGTCAATATCGTCATGGTAAGAGGTGATGGCCCCGTTATCGGCATCGCCATCAACACTCACCGGCGGGGAGTAGTAGCGAAGAGCCGCTCGATGCTCGGCGCTGCTGCAGCGGCCATCATGTGGGGAGAGAGGGGGATCCACGTGGGGCTCGCTGCCCTCGTAGGGTGCCCTGGATGTAGGAGAGCGTGAGCGGGGGTGCAGAGTAGACCTCGGAGGTTCCAGAGCTCGTGCAGAGCCGGCTGTTGCTGACGCTCGGGGCCGCCGACGTTCTTCCCATACGGAGGCTAGGCTAGCTGGCCCGCGGTCCGCCGATCGTCGAGAGGAATAGTAGCGGCGGTCTCCGTCGTACTCGTCCTCGCAGCTCTCAAACATGGCTCGTGGTGGTAGGAAGAGCCTCTGGGCCCTGTTGAACCTTTCCCTAAGCTCGGATGTGTGCAAGCCTGCACACTCGTAGCATCTCGGGTCGCCGTAGACGGCGTCCTCAGCGTGTGCGAGCCCCAGGCAGCTAACGCAGTGGTCATGCTGGTCCCATTCCTCGAGAGGCTGGGAGCATGAACGGGAGCCGCAACGCCGCGGGGGAAGGTCCATGCTGGTCTCCAGCTGTCGGCGATCGGCGACGGCTGGACGGTCCCGTCGATCCATGGAGATTGAAGAGCTAACAAAGTTAGCGGAGTTTTCCACGCCGGGAAAATAG
>NC_137609.1:2454833-2479845 GCF_963280865.1 Gymnoscopelus braueri
GTGGAGTTTGGGGATGGAGGTGGGTTGCTTGCTGCATGCTGGAAAGAGAATGACCAGTGAGAGAGGCAGTGATATTTAAAGGCGGAGTCCAACCGCCTGATTGGCTGACTGCCGATTGGCAGATTGACTGCAGGTTGGCAGATTGACTGCAAGTTGGCAGATTGACTGCAGATAGGAGTGGCTAGACATAACAACTCAGTCGCGGGTACATGGACAGTTTCATTCGGAATGAATACACTTCTATTCGGAATGAATGAATGGATGAATTCATTCAGAATAGAAATGCTCATGTAAACACCTCAATTGGAATAGAATATTCCATTCCAGTCTGACCCGAAGGGTTAGGAGGGGTGGTATAGACCGTTTGAATCGGGATATACCAATCGGAATTGACCATGTAAACACTTTATTCCAAACACTCCTCTCTGTTTGGAATACATGCATTACTTTGCGCATGTCCGTGCTTAGTAGTGCTGTCAGAATTGTCCAAAAATGACCTATCAAATAAAATGAATGATTCTATTGCGTCATTTAATAAGCCTGTAATTGTTAAGCCCAGACTTGTCCAGGAGAACGGACGCTCCGAGGATTGCTGGCCTAGGCTACACTTACTGTATATGGATCTTTTTCTAAACGGGTATTTTAGGCCTCAGTTTTTAAAAAGAATCCCTGGCCACATGACAAAGATTTCTTTTTAAATCCCTGTCCACATGTAAACGCAGAAACGCATTGATCAGCTGCAAGTTTCAATTTTAAATCAGATTTTACATTTATTTTATATATGAGGGGCCAAATACGTATACATTTTTAATCACATGTTAAGGCCCAATACTGCAATAGCTGCATTGTTTTAATAGCATACGTGAACAAAAATAAATGAAAACAACATTATTAGGGCGCAGCTGCAGCGAAAACAGATGAGTTTTACTTAATCAATTCATTACATGGGCAGTCGGAACGGTCGTCCCAAAACACCACGCCCCACGCACCTTTTGAGCGGGCCATCCACGGCCGCTCCATGGTCGCTGGATTTTGACCCGGGGCGATTGTGTTTTAGGGCGACAGACCCCGCATTCACCCGTGTGCGCACCGCGCGCTACTTGGCGCAGTAAGAGGGTTTTCAAAGCTTTTTCATAATAATACAAGAAAAAACGTGACACTCGGTATAATGAGTAGCTTATACTTTCTACTTTCTACGTATATTTTGATGCCAATACTTTTGTACTTTTGCCATAAATGAGCGTGCCTTGTTTCATAGACTCTCTCTCTCCATTTATTATTATAATGACCATGAGCGGTCCGGTGTTTATGTATTATTATTTATTATTATAATGACCATGTGTGCGCGATGACGTCATCGTACCTACATGAGAAATGTAACAAATAGTATAGGCTAGCCTACGTGTCTGGTACCAATACAAAAAAAGAAACTGGTCTGAACTTGTAGATCTGCTACTTTTGCATTAAAACGGCGATAACAAAGTAACACAGGCTTGTACCGCATACAACGCTGCCTGGCCAGGAGTCGGTGCGTTGCCGGCCTGTCTACGTCGACCGACAGACCTCCGCCGCGGAGGCACAAGGGGGCTATTGCCTCCTCCCATGCCCACCAGGGGAAGCTCTGCTCCGGGTAGTGGCCCCTGGTCCATGCCCGGGCGTAGGAGGGAACCACTTTGCGCATGTCAAAAGTTATATTCCGAATGAATGCTTTGGTCATGTAAACGAGGAATACTTTTATTCAGGTCCCATGTAAACAGGTGAGTGGATCAGATTCCTCTATTCGGAATGAGTTCATTCGGAATGAATTCATTCTGAATGAATACATGATGGTCCATGTACCCGCAGCCAGTGATCTTCTTTCTTGAATTTGCGCTTAGAGCTACATTAAGTCGATACAGTCCGAAGTGACACACACACACACACACACACACACACACACACACACACACACACACACACACACACACACACACACACACACACACACACACACACACACACACACACACACACACACCTGATATTAATTCCATCATGATTGCATTTTCATTTTACAGCATGCATGCATTAATTCTCATTAATGAAAATTAAAAATATATATTTTATTGAATAAACCATTTCATTATTGTTGATAAAATAATAAAACAAAAGTGTTATTACTTCAATAATTTCATCATGATTACATTGTCATTTCATAGCTTGCATGCATTAATTGTCATAGGAAAAATAAAACATGTTTCATTGAATAAATCATGTCATTATTGTTTATAAAATAATAAAACAAAAGTGTCATTACTTCAATACATAAATCAAAAGTCATAAATCAAATACTTTCTCAAACAAACTCACTTTCAGTGAATAAATAAACTCAAGGCAGTTTCCAAGCATGGGCAACCCCATGTTAACGGTTAGCGGTTTGCGCTAGCTATTGCTAACGGCGACAAACGGGAGCTCTAGCAGATGCATTGCAAAACACTTTAACACAACCAACCGACCAAAGCACTGACAATAAAGCATAGTATGTTTGACTCACCGCTGAGTATCATTTGGGAAGTTTAGAACAGCAAAGACTGTTTTCCCTTCCGGGGCGATATTATGCGTGACATCAGAGTAGATAATAGAAACTGTGTTTTACTCCCGATCTGTGGGAGGCAGCAAAGTACCGTAAGGCATCCGCACAATATGGGCGAAATAACGAATACAAATGTATACTGAACAATTAAAAGTACACTATCCAAAAGGCAACATGCATGATTAAATGTGTAGGAAATTGGACACATAGAACATAGCAGAAACAAATGGTCCTACCAGAATGACCCGGAAGTCCAACCACCATGCGACTGTATATATAAATGGTAAATGGTGCATTTATATAGCGCTTGTATCCAAAGCACTTTACATAGATTGTGCATTACATTCACCCATACGTTCATACATCGATGGCAGAGGAAACCATGCAAGGCACCAACCTGCTCATCGGGAGCAATTAGGGGTTCAGCGTCTTGCTCAAGGACACTTCGACTCCAACTCTGGGGGAGCCCGGGATCGAACTGGGAACCATCCGGCCGCTCTACCAGCCACTCTACCCCTGAGCCACTGCCACCCTGATATAGATAGCAGACGTGAAGTCCACATAGCAGCTCTTACAGTGTGATAAAACCGGTTACAGAAACGGTTCCAAAATGTGATGGAACAGATTCCTGGTTCCTCAATGTTGGATCCGGTTCCTCCAGTTCCCAGTCCCATAACCCCTAATTATAAGGCAAACAGGAGGCTGTAGACAGCCATGATTATGACTCTGCTAAATTAATGTTTCCATATAGACTCATGAATACATGAAATAATCATGACTTCAATAATGTATTAATTAAGTTTATATGAGTCATAAATATGATGTGAGTCATAAATACATAACATATTTGTTCAATAATCCATGAATTCTAATTATGTTCGATATCGTCATGACTATGTGAAATATTCGTTGTAAAATAATAATTAACAATAATTTCTCTTGAGTCATAATTATATTCCAATTCCAATTAATTCAATTTATTAAAATTGTATTAATCCACAAAGTAAGACATGTTCATTTTATTCATAAGAATAACAGAGGAACCATAAACAAGACAGAAATCAGCTGAATGTTAGAGTCATAATAATTATGCATAGTTGCATAGAATGTAAATGAGTTTGTTCAAGGAAAGAAAGACAGAAAGAAGAAAAGAAAATCCAACATTCCAAGTATTCCATATATTTTGTTATTGTCCAGACAGACAGACAGGCAGGCAGGCAGGCAGGCAGGCAGGCAGGCAGGCAGGCAGGCAGGCAGGCAGGCAGGCAGGCATAAGTAGATTGGAAACTAGAGCAGGAAGAATAGAAGGAAGAGAGTTCCAGCCAATCAGATCAAAGCTGTAGAAGGAGTTCCAGCCAATCGGAGCAAAGCTGTATGTAGAAGGAGTCCCAGCCAATCGGATCAAAGCTGTGGGTTCTGTCGTCATGAAATAATGATGAGGTGTGTTTATTGATCATTTATCTAATAAATCCATTGATCTGACGTTTTGATCTGTTTTCTCATTTTATATTCTCTCCATTCTTTCATAACAGTTTTTAATTGTATTCAAACATCCTTTCATAATGTTATTCTATAACCACATGAAACCCTATATGGTCGAGCGGAGTCCCTCAGGGATCTAAACCAGTGTGTCTTCTGTTTTCGCTCCACATTAAATATCTTAAGCTGCAAATATGAGCTCACAGCGTGTCGTGTTGTGAGCTTGTAGATCGTCTATTTGCAGCAAAAGTTTTCCCCAGAGTATGGAGGCTGGGGTTAGGCTCACAATGTTTCATCTAAGGCAGTGGTTTTCAACCTTTATCATGCCAAGGACCCCTAAATTGATATACATTTGGCCACGGACCCCCATTGTGCCAGGGACCCTCAGAAGCAAAGATTTGAGTTCAAAATGTTCACTTTAAAAAATATATATATATTCAAAGGTATGCACACATTTTCAAGATTTTTCAAAAATTCTACAAGCTCATAGCGCGGCACTCGGTGCCACGCTATGAGCTTGTAGATCTGCTATTTTTGAATAGCCAAAGCTAAGTGGTTAAAATGATTGTGACACAATATTAACGAATCTAAATTTCGCTGGGGACCCCCCTGGTACAAAAATAGCAAAGATAACAGATCTACAAGCTCAAAACACGTCGCGATGCGTTTAGATCGGCTATTTTTGCTATACTACTTTTATGTGACATAGAATGACGAAATACAGCATTAATTTATGAAAAAAATATGGTGTCTGCCCAACATGCAATGTGGCCCTTTGGAGTGAGTGTGGAAATATAGTGGCCCTCTCCATCATCAAAGTTGCCCACCGCTGTACTAAAAGAAAGAAGGAGTATGTGCTGGAGAACTGGTGATTTAATATTAATAACACAAATAGATTCAATAAATCCACGTGAACAGCCAGGGTTCTAACTTGTATCATCCGTAGTAACAACAAAATATCACTTGCTCGCTTTTAGCGCGACCGCTTTCCCCCTACACCAGAACAGAACTAAACAATAGAACCATCCCATAATACTCTTCGCCCGGTGCGCTCAACCCGCCAACCACTTAAAGGAACATACCCCTGTTTATAAAGCACACGGTTACAGCCTTACATAGATATACTTTGCACCTTTTGTACCTGTTTTGTACCTCTGTTTTTGTATTTATGCTTTGTTTTCCCTGTGTAGTGTAATGTAATGTACTCTATTTTACTTGTATTGGCTTGTTTTTATTTACATTACATCGGTAACATTGATGAATAAGAACTGCAAGATACACCACAACTGGTGACCTGTCAAAACATGCTAACGAACACTGACATTAACAACTGCAAGATACACCACAACTGGTGACCTGTCAAAACACGCTACCAAACACTGACAATAAAAACTGAAAGATACACCAGGACTGGTGACCTGTCAAAACATGTTACCAAACACTGACAATAAGAACTGAAAGATACACCAGGACCGGTGACCTGTGAAACGTATCCAAACATGAAACTAGACACATTTAACTTGTGTGGTTGTTGCTGGTCCACACTCGCTTTAGGAGTCCTTTAGCAGAGGAAGTAAGAATTTGGCACTGTGCCTTTAATCAGGGGTAGGGCAACCTGAGGCCACGCCCACCATCAGTGGGTGAGAGGGTACAGGTGACCCCTGATCCAGGGGGGGTGGGTTTCTTGGATGAAAAGTTTGCTTTCACCCCCCGGTATCCTCGTAACTGGGGTCCCCCAGGTTGTTTTGGCCCCTACTTATCTCCCTCTACACTCAATCTACTTATTTCCCTCTACACTCAATCTACTTTTCTCCCTCTACTCAATCTACTTTTCGCCCTCTACACTCAATCTACTTTTCTCCCTCTACACTCAATCTACTTTTCTCCCTCTACACTCAATATACTTTTCTCCCTCTACACTCAATATACTTTTCTCCCTCTACACTCTACAATCTCTGCTCACAAGATCACCTACCAAAGTGTGTCTCTCATTCAAGAGCCTTGGTGTTGTCCTGGGACAGTCAGCTTCAAGACACACACTGCAGCGGCCACTCGATCCTGCATGTTTACACTCCATAACATGTGAAGGATCAGACTCTTCCTCACTGTCCAACTCCTTATCCAGGCCTCTGGAAGAAAGTTCTGACTTTGGATGGTTAATTTTAGAGCATTTACAAGTAGTACAAGAAGGTTTGAGATGTCCAAGACTCATCCGTCAAAAGTTCCTTATTGATAGGACACCAATTCATACTCATTTTACTGCCACCCAACCTGATTTAAGATTTACAAGCTCACAACACATTTTGAGCTTGTATCTGCTATTTTCTGTGAAGAGGTTTGGTGTAGAGGGGGGAAAAAAGAGGTACAGAGAGTGGTCAAGTGTCTGAAAATACACATCATCAGTGATGGTCGCTCTGCTCGATCAGTATAGTCCAGTGGTTCTCAACCAGTGGTCCTTGAGGGGGTTCCAGGTGGTCCCCAGCTAAATGATGGAGAGTTGGACCTTGATATGAAAAGGGTTGAAAACCACTGGTATAGTCCAATAACGTTGGAAATAACTGACTCTGACTCAGACACTGACTCTGATACTTTGTAATATCATCAGTGTGTTCTGTTCCCCTGTAACACTGTAGGGGGTGACTATTGGTCTGATAATAATTCATGTCAACACTGTATTCAATGTCAGTGTTTTATTGTGTTGTTTTCTGTTGACGTCGTAACAACACTTTGACTGTGTGTGTATTTGCTGTTTGGGTATCTGCCATGCATAGTGTGGTCACTGTGATGACATTGGGACTTGTGTATTTAGTTTATGCATAGTGCGTTGTGAGCTTGTAGATCGGCTATTTACGGTTTGTGTAGTGGGGAAAAAAGAAGGTAAAGTTTGCTAAGTTGTGAGGGTTTAAGTGGTTAAAAGTCGGAAAATACACATTAACATGAATCCAACACGATTAATAGAAAATATAATGTGTAAAAAAAAACATGATTTTATACAATATGTAGTGGGGGTCCCTGCTTCATCTCTCTTTCTGGTAAGGAGAGGAGAGGAGAGGAGAGGAGAGGAGAGGAGAGGAGAGGAGAGGAGAGGAGAGGAGAGGCATGTTTCATTCAATTAAAATGTAAATGAAACTTGATGAAAAGTTAATCAAGAAACATGAAAGGATCGAGAGAGGAGAGGAGAGGTGCAGAACCCAACATACACACACACACACGCGCGCACACACACACACGTGCACGAACACACACACACACACACACACACACACACACAGCGCGCATGCTGAACCAAATTGGTACTTGAATATCCAGCATAGAAATAGCAGAACTGTTGCTATCATAAGAAATTGATGAATTATCAGAGAGAGAGAGAGAGAGAGAGAGAGAGAGAGAGAGAGAGAGAGAGAGGAGGATGCTGTAAATCTTTTAACAGGATAACTTACTAAACAGATGTTTATACATTATTTGTGTCGGACATTTATGACCGTTTAGTGGATGAAAGACGAGAACTCTGGAGATATTTATTTATTTATCTGTCTGTGTGTCTGTCTGTGTGTGTGCCTGTCTGTCTGTCTGTCTGTCTGCCTGCCTGCCTGCCTGCCTGCTTGTCATAGACACGTAATGAAAAATACATGTTGTATTTGTCAAGTGTCAGATATAATTCTGTCAATCAACAGATGGATGAATGGAAAATCGACCATGATGCCGATTTGTTGTATTACTCCTACAGATTTTGTCCAAACATCACGCCAATCATTACACGCTATCGTGTCAAAACTTCTAATGTGTTTTTCTCACAGAATCACACGTTTCTATGATCCAAAAATTGTTCATTTATTACCCCAGCAGTTCATGTGTTTATTCACATTTAAAGATGAATAAAAACAACTGTGCGTGTGTGTGTGTGTGTGTGTGTGTGTGTGTGTGTGTGTGTGCGTGTGCGTATGTGTGTGTGTGTGTGTGTGTGTGTGTGTGTGTGTGTGTGTGTGTGTGTGTGTGTGTGTGTGTGTGTGCGCACGCACGTGTGTGTGTGTGTGTGTGTGGGTGGGGTGAGGTCAGAATAGGCCCCACAGAACTCAGCTAACGGCGACAAAACTCTCCCTCAAAACACACACACACACACACACACACACACACACACACACACACACAGGCTTGTTTATGCTACCATTTGGGGACACATGACAAGGACCTCCCATGCGAGGACACCCCTTTCTAGACATCCTACGCCTCTGAGAAAAATCAGGCATGATCAGAAAAAAATCAGGAACCAGAATATGACTTCAAATTAGCAATATTCAATACTTTTTGTCCCAGACCTGACTGGGTCCACCCATGAGGGGACTCTCAGGTATTGCTATCTTTCTGGGGACACCATGACACACTTTCAGATATCACTATCTTACTGGGGACACCATAACACACTTTCAGAAATAACTATCTTTCTGGGGACACCATAACACACTTTCAGATATAACTATCTTTCTGGGGACACCATAACATACTTTCAGATATAACTATCTTTCTGGGGACACCATAACACTCTTTCAGATATTACCATCTTTCTGGGGAACACCTTAACACTCTCAGGTATTACCATCTTTCTGGGGACACCATAACACTCTTTCAGATATTACTATCTTTCTGGGGAACACCTTAACACACTTTCAGATATTACTATCTTTCTGGGGAACACCTTAACACATTGTATTTAACAACAGACACGGAACACTCTTTCAGGTATTACTGAGATTTATTCACAGGCATGCAAACAGCCCCGAGGTGAAAAAGGTGACAACATGTTTTCTTTCGGGTCAGGTGTCACACAATTGCCCTATTTGGGTTCAAAAAGGTGACTGTAGGTGAAAAGTGACACTTTTGCAACTGTACACATAGGACCGTCTATACTGTAAATGGTGAAGGAACTGCCCATGATCAACAACGCATGCTGTTGTTTCCTCACACACTCATACACATGTTCCTACACTTGCACAGACAAAATCAAATATTCAGTGCTAATTTAAAAGTAAACAATTGCCCTATTTGGGTTCAAAAAGGTGACTGTACTTCCTCTTGACCTAGGAGGTAGAATAAGAGCAGTCAAAATGGTAATCTTACCCAGATTGCTATACCTTTTCTTGTCACTACCAGTAGAAATACCCTTGAAACAATTCAGAGAATGGAATAAACATATTTCACGTTTTATCTGGGACAGGAAAAGGCCACGGGTGAAATTTTCTACCTTACAGCTACCCCGGGCGAGAGGAGACATGTCCCTCCCTTCCTTAAGGGATTATTATTTGTCAGCACAGCTGAGACCCCTTGTATATTGGTGTAACCTGTCCTATATTGCTAAATGGAAAAACATAGAGCTATCCTTAATGGATAAACCAATACAGTCATTACTAGGTTGCACTGAGGGAGAGAAAGGAATGTTTCAGACAGTGAGCCAATGGGTAAATTTTCATTTAAAATATGGTTAGAAGTAGGGGTGTCACGATACGCCTATTCCACGATTCAATTCGACTTTCGATATTAAGGTCACGATTCGATTCGATTTTCGATACGATATCTATTTTTAAAACGTCCTTTTTTTCAGCTTTGAGGGCTATATGATTATTAATTTAGGCTATTGTCTTGATTTGTAAAGAAAAACACATGTTTCTCAATAAGTCTCTTTTATTTGAATAATGAGAATGAGAATAACAAAAAGGGTTTTATGCCCTTACAACAACAACATTCTTGTGAAGCTCTATAACTAAATAAAATCTAAAAAAATAATACAAAATTGAACATGTAAGAAAAAAGGATCCAAAGACAACTGTTATTTGGCTACATGTTCTTAAACTTCTTAAAGTATGTTCACATTGTTTGAACAGGTAAGAGCTTTAACAAACAAGAAATGTGAATAATAAGCTACGCCATACTATTCACTTTTTATTTTCAAATTCTTCTTCAAGAAGATGAGCATGTTCACATTTTCTGGAGTGAGGGCATTCCTTTGAGCTGTCACAATGTCTCCTGCTGTTGAGAACACTCTCTCACTTGCAACACTTGTTGCTTGAACAGCAAGATAATGTTTGGAGAGCTTTGCTAAATGTGGGTAAGACTGCTCATTATCTTAAGTTCTCATACAAGGCAGGCAACACTTTTGTGCTCATATGCGATCTGCATGGCATTTCGTAACGTGGTTCTAGGACACTGATCAAATGATTGAACCCAGCGTTCTCCACCACTGAAAGGGGTCGCATGTCTAATGCTATTAACATCCCAACTGCGCTCGTTATTTGTTGAGCGCGGGTCGAAAGATGTGGGAGTTTGGCTCTATAAGAGCCTGGAATCGTTGGCTGTGTCATCCTTTTACCGGCCAGATCAATGTCTTTGTGATGCCTGCGAATATGCGTCCCCATATTTGAGCTATTAAGCTGGCCAGCATACAATCCTGCCTTCGTACCAGCATTACTGGACGGCAGATATAGACAATGGGTTCGTCTTGGTGTCACCTCCATATGTGATATATGATATTGACAGTTTTGAAAATATGAGTCAGACATATGGGCTGGCTAAGCAGGACTTTTTCAGATATCTGCAGTTAAGGGATTTTTTCAGATATAACTATCTTTCTGGGGACACCATAACATACTTTCAGATATAACTATCTTTCTGGGGACACCATAACACTCTTTCAGATATTACCATCTTTCTGGGGAACACCTTAACACTCTCAGGTAATACCATCTTTCTGGGGACACCATAACACTCTTTCAGATATTACTATCTTTCTGGGGAACACCCAGCTATTAAGCTGGCCAGCATACAATCCTGCCTTCGTACCAGCATTACTGGACGGCAGATATAGACAATGGGTTCGTCTTGGTGTCACCTCCATATGTACAATGATTAAAAAAGAAATAAAAAGGTCCAATCCGGGGATCACACCAACTATAATAACTGTATTTGTTGATGCTTATAACTCAGGGAGTAATAGAGGTCTTATAAGTAAACTATACAATGGAATTGTGTCATTGAATAAGGACTCTATGTGAAACAACGATGGGAAAAAGAACTTGACATTGACATAAGTGATGAAGTGTGGTCGGATTCATGGGAAACACAATCAACGACTACTAACTCCTTGACCTGGAGAGACTTTTGCTGGAAAAACCAAATCCGCTTCTTTATCACTCCCAAACAGAAGTCTAAACCAACTGGAAACCAGCTGGACTGCTGGAGGGAATGTGGAGATACTATGGTTGACCATGCACATGTCTTTTGGTCTTGTCCTGCAATTCAACCTTTCTGGAAGGAGGTAGCAACACTTATCTCAAATTCTGGGTTTCAGTATCAATACTACATTTGAATCTTTGTATCTTGGACAAACCCCGGATGGACTGAGTCAGAATGACTCCTATTTGTTTAAGATCCTACTTGCAGCAAGCAAAAAAGCTATTACAAAGAACTGGTTGTAGAAAAACTGCCCTACTATGGGACTATTTATCAGTACTGTGAGACAATTGCATCTCTTAGAGCAGATGACCTACTCTTTGAGGCTCCAAAAGGAGTTGGGTGAAAAAAGATGGGGGAAATGGCTGGACTATTTAGATTGTGAGCCAGATCCCTGATGATGGCTGGTTGTATCCTCCCTATGGTATATTGTACTTTGTATTTGGTCTTAAATACTGTCAACATGTTTCAGTCTTATTACTAGTACCAAATGTCCCATGACATCTTTTTATTTGTTACTGTTCTGTTCTTGTTTTGTCTGTATGTTTTATTTTTACTGCTATTTTTTCTGTTGCTTTTCTGTACTATTTGATTTTATGTACTGTCTGATAAAACTTCTGAAAAAAAAGAGTAAAAAAAAAAAAGAAGTGACTGTAGGTGAAAAGTGACACTTTTGTATGTCTGTATTCATTCCTGAAACCTCCATATTCAGGAGGTGCAAAGTGCATCACAGACAGAACAGTGGGTCATTTAGACAACAAACTAAAAAAACATGAACATTTAGACAGAATGTGTAATTACCCAATACGTCTTGATATCAAGTTTCTGTTGTTGCTACTCTGAGTATCTAAGGCCAATACGTGCTCTTCCGTCTGAGGACTGGGTATTTTACAGTGTAGTTTGAGGTCCCAGAGATGTAAAAAAAAAGGTATCAAATTGGGGGTCCCTGGCCTAAGGAATTATGAACTGGGGGTCCTTGAAATGAAAAAGGTTGAGAATCACTGATTTAGACTCGAAGACCTGAAGCCGAATAAAAAAATGTCTTCTGAATCCTGAATTTTCAGAAAAACGTATGTTGCTATAATTCAGTGGTTCTCAAACCAAAGGCCGCGGACCCCCATCTCAAAATAGTCTGTGCCTCGGGACTCCCAGAAGCAAAGATGTCAGTTAAAAAGAAACTGCTTTAAAAAAATATATATTATATTCAAAGATATTCATGATTTTTCAAAAATAGCAGATCTACAAGCTCGTAGTGCGGCACGAAGTGATGCGCTATGAGCTTGTATATCTGCTATTTTTGAAGAATCACCACACATATATATATATAGCTTAAATCTAAAATTACACAGATGCTTTCCCAGTTTTAAAGGGGTAGTTCACCCAAAAACCAAATTATTCATTATTTTTGATGACCAGCGGACCTAGCCTGGTTCCAGACCATAGACCCCGCACACTCTCCGAGTGGGGCTCCTCTTGGTCTGGTGTCATAATGTGAGCCTCTGGCTTTTCACGGTAGAAGAAATACCTGTCAAATCAGAGTCGGAGGTGGGGGTGGGTCTAACGACAAGCCAATCAGCACCACGGTGCGTTTTCAAGCTGTGCGACACTAGCCTGAACCGCACAATATGGCGCCACCTGTCCAATGCACTCAATGATGGGGGCCACCATGTTGTGTTCTGCTGCGCTTTCTTCATAGGGCAGACTGAAGCTGGTTTTCCCCCAAAAGACTGCACCTGGCGCCCTCTCCTAAGTCAAAAATTCTAAATATACTAAATGGACTGGCAACACTCTGAGAGTGTTTGTACAAATGGAACCAAATGGACCAGTGCGTCTGTTTGGTTCCGTTTGTGAACTCTCAAGAGCTATGGGGGTCTGTGGCCCTAATGCAAAGTAAACTGGGGGTCCTTGAATTGAAAAACAGGTTGAGAATCACTCATTGATGAATAAAGGCAGACCACCGAATGGCTGTCCTAAGGAGACTTATGGCAGATTCAGAATTATTACTCAAGACAAGGTCAGGAAAACAGTCAAACTTTATTATTCACTCTAAAGTCTGACAAGTGGCGCCCCCATGAGGCACCTATGTACCATTACTGTTGAATGAAGTGTACTTGGAACCTTAACAGTGACCCAATCCAAGAGAGGGGTAAAACAATTAAGCGAAAGGGAGAAAACTTGGCCAATGTTAATGTCTCGTTAAGACAGTACGTAGTATTGTAGTAGTACTCCCTCTACATCTTCTTCTTTAAAGCTACAATTCGATTATTAACATAATATTTTATAGCTTTCCATTGTCTCTTTTTAAGGGCTGGCTCAGATTCGAGACATTTGTCACAGGCTCTTTTGTCTGGGACCCTACAAGTCAGTATATACTGCTTTAGGTGCCTCTCCACAGCTGCCTTTTCTTCCGGTCCCCATGTCGTCCTATTTGATTCTTGCCGAGCTAAAAAAAACAAAAAAAACAAAAAACAGATTAGTCTTAGTCTAATGTCATCGTCTTAGGAACTGCTTCTTTTGGAGGAGTTAACTAAAATCTACATTTGTTTCTACCACTGGATATAGATACGGCATGTTTTGATTGGCCATTTTAGTCACGTTTCATTTCTATACTGCACAAGTGCTGAATGTTTTGGAGCGCATCACTGCCCCTCTACTTATGGATAAAGGCATATTTTTTTAAATATGTTTAGTTAGATTTATTTCTTGTGTTTCAGGTGTACGGCGGTAAGTATTTGCAATATATTAAATAAATTCACAGCCCCCTTCTACTGTGGATATTAGATAATCAACACTCTTTTCTTTTTCCAGGTAATTAGAACGTATGCATCTTAATCCCCAGGTTAACAGGTGAGTATCACTTTGATTCAGGTTACCAGGTGAGTATGAGTAATTCTTTCTTTTTTTTATACCCAGAAACCAATTTCCAGTCAGGTAAGTATAATTTAGAGCAACAAAGTAACGTTGAACTTTGGAGTCGCCCACAGGGATAACAAGTCCCCGCCTGTTCATCACCAACAACAATAATAAAGCTATAAAATAAGAGTGTGAGTTGAATATCATGGATAACAAGACCAGGAGACCTGGTTCTGCCAGACCCAGCACTACGTCACGGTGTATGCCCATGTATGGACAAAAGGGGGACAGACTTTTATGGCTGGGGCCTAAGGGCAAAGGGGGCATGCCCATGTATGGAGAAAACAGGTACAAAGCCTCATGTAAGCCCGACCCCTTGGGTCTGGCAACAATAATAGTCTTGTACAGGCATGTTGAGAATCAGGTGTAGGCTACACCAACCACAGCCAGCAGCTGTCCGATGCAGGGTGGTGAGAAGGGAAAATAATGTCCACCAAATATGATGTGAATCAGAGTTGTTGTTTCTGCAGAACGGTGCATTTAGTTTTTCAATCAGTTGCTATAGCGCCACCTATGAATCTATCGGGGTCAAAGAGACTCTTACCATGCTACACATCTCAACCAAATTTGATGCAAACCACAGTTAACCTTGAGGGAAATGACATGGCAGATCGACTGACTGACAAAGCCTCTTGTATGCCAGCCAATATCCTTACCTCTTTTTGGCTCTGTATGTCCATCTCCTGCAGAATGGGTCTCTCCATTATTTGGCGCCGACGCACTCCGTTTAGCAACTGTTGAATGACAAGAACATTATTCGTTAAAGTACCACAGGTAGGCTAAGTAAGCTACAGGCATTAATTCTCCTACTATGTTACACATCTCCACCCAATTTGGTGCAAATTGGAGTTACTCTGGTGGGAGATGACATGCCACAGACCGACCGACAAAGCCTCTTACTTACAAACCCTGTACTGTCCAATATCCTTACCTCTTGTTGGCTCTGTCTGTCCATGTCCAGCTGAATGAGTCTCTCCTTCAAGCTCCGAATCACCGCCTATTGAATGACAAGTGGAACATTATTCTGTATGTAGAGGTGCTGGAAATATAGGGGAAAACCAGTACTGTCCAATATCCTTACCTCCCGTTGGCTCTGTCTGTCCATGTCCAGCTGAATGAGTCTCTCCTTCAAGCTCCGATTCACCGCCTATTGAATGACAAGTTGAACATTATTCTTTAAGTTGAGGTGCTGGAGATATGGTTGTGTGTCTGCTGTCTCTCTATCTGTAGTGTCTGCTGTCTCACTATCTGTAATATGTTTTGGAGTCAATTTCAAATGGCGACGGTTGTGAAAAGAAGTAGAGCCCGACCGATATGGATTTTTGTGACCGATACCCGATTTTAGAGAGGTTTGGATTATATAGGTCAACCGATATGCAACCGATAGTGAAAAAAAAAACAAAAAAACAGAAAAGGCCTATTTTAATTCCAGCTAATAAAATTAGCTGGAATGAAAATAGGCCTTTTCTGTTTTTGTTTTTTTTACATTTACTCAAGTACTGTACTTAGGAAAATTTTAAGTAAAATGTTGAGGTATTTTTTTTACTTCAATGGAGTATTTCCAATTTTCAACACTTTTACTTCTACTCCACTACATCTCAGAGGAAAATATTATACTTTTACTCCACTACTAGTATTTGAAAACTTTAGTTACTAGTTACTTTGTAGATTAAGATCTAGAATATTATAAACAAAACACCCACTTCAGCCCTATATACATTTCTGCCATTTGAAAGTAGCAGATCTACAAGCCCAGCGCACTCTGCTGGACAAAATATATCATTGCACCAACAACATGCTTTTTGAGCAAACCTTTATTTTTTCCTTTCATATCTGTCTTTTCTTTTCATATCGGTGAGAAATTTCACCGATTAATATGATCCGATATAACCAAATAAGGCCATATCGGGTACCGATATATCGGTCGGGCTCTAAAAAGAAGTGCTCCTGGAGATGTACTAGGATACATGGGCTGAGAACATCGATGAAGGGTTGGCTCCTAGCTGCTGGGGAGCTGTAAAAATGGATACATCAAAGAACATACCTTCCATGACCTCCTCACACATGTCCGCCGCTTGTCCTTCCACCAACTCCTCGAAATAGGCATTTTCTAAAAAGATGGTATAAAATACAGCGCTGCTTTAAAAACATGTAGTCATAAAATGTTAACAATGGCATGCTCATTTAAAGCTCCCAAACGTAATAGTTGCTGGACAGGCAGTCAATGTTTGTTAATACTTGAAATAGTTGCAACATAAAGTCAAACTGAACTTGAAACTGCTGCTGTGTTTATGAAATTACCATACAGTTTTCACTTATATATGTTGTAGACAAGGCACTTGCCGTTAAAATGGTGTATAGGATGTTGTAATTTGATAAAGGTAAAGCTGTGATACAGAGTTAAAAAGTAATTGTGATAGTTCAGTATGGCGGACTAAGCCGGACTTAATAAAGCAGATACTCCATACCCTTTGGATCAATGTGGATCTCGTCCAGGTTCTTTCCTTGAAAATCCCCAACCCGTCCCTGCTCCATGGCCATCAGGATCTTGCTCACCCTGGCAAGCTGAAGGGTGCTCTCAGGTAACTTGTAAAACTTGTCATGGACTCTCATATTGTGGCCCATAAAGTCAGCCAGCTGGTCAGCCTCTGTGTTCTTCAGGTTCAACACTGTGGACAGGGTTGCCAACTGTTTCCTTAGTTTAGTAGACGTCATTGCCTCTGGGTGCTTTAGGTCACACTGATTTGCAAATTCTCTGAGGAGATCAGCCCCTCGAAAGAATGACATCGCGTTTGGTATGGCAAACAGGTAGGGGTTGTTTTCACGGATTTGACATTGATCTCTGGTGTCACACAGCTGGACAAGTGATGCCACCATTGACGGACTCAAGAGGATGGGCACCATCCTGCCGCCCTTTCCTCTCAGCTCTATCCTTGAGAAATGGCTGCAGAGCTTGATCTCCAGCTCTGATAGGGCATAATTGACATCCTCGTGACTTGATGAACTTACTCTTGCCAAGAACGCAGAAAGTGACATTTTCGACATCTCCCCTTGTCTGCGCCTGTTGAACAGTAGGATCAGCGTTTGAGTGACCTTGGACAGCTTCTTCCATGTCTCAGTTGACACAGCAGCCTTCAGGTCCTCAGAGTACTGCTGCCGCTTGGCCTCAAGGTAATTATGTAGTTTTTTTACATCCTCTGTCAGAGGCAGGAGCAGAGGGACATTCCACTTGGCCTCAGTTAGTGACTTACGACAATCCCCTGACACTAGCTCACCCCATTTCACCTCGTATATCTTTCGAAAGTTGCCTGCTTCTTCTGCTGCCTTCTTGTCCCCTTCCATTAGCGCATTACTCTCCAGGAGGAAAGACATTCTCTTGAGGGCAAATCCAAGTTTCAGTGGAAGTGATGTTGCATAGCCATTTCTTGTTTTGGTTCGTGCAGTGTGTTTCACTGCCTTGACTGTGAGCTGGAAGTTCTTTGGCATGACATATTCCTTGATAGTCTTCAGTGGTGTGACCTGACTACCATAAAGAATAAGTCGACCCATCTCCCTCAACTTTTGACGGATGTATTCATGCTTTGCAGGTTCAGATCCGTGCTTGTTGTAGAGGTACTTTGCATACTCCATAATGCACCAGTCGTTTTTGACTGCGTCTGCAATGTCATCCTGGTTCATTTTGCTGAAAACTCCCCAGACATCCTTGGACACCCCCCGGGGTAAGGGTTCGGCAAAGACACAGAGGGCTATAACTCTGTTTTTTCCTGGTTTGGGATTGTCACTGTCTGGTTTAAATTTACAGTTCTTTATGTGTCTCCACAGTGCACATTTTGTGTATAATCCTTGGCAGTGGACACAGTGCATGTAATCTTGCACTCTGGAATCCGTCTTTGGCTGCTTGCATGCGACCAGTGTCCCTGCGCCCGTTTCCAAAACTTCAGCATTATGTGCAAAGTTACCTCGGTTTCGGAGTTGTTCTAAATGCACTTTCCTTTGTTTTGAACCCTTTGTAAAACTGAGTGCCTTTGCTACCTCGCACTCCTTGCTGTGAACACTCTCCAAATGCCTTGCGATTTTTGCGACAGGCAACCCACAAAACAGACAGAACTGCTTCTTGTTGTACTTCCGAGAGCCATCTTCTTTCTTGCCGACAGCAGGAATGGACACTGAGGCACTTTTGGCACTTGTACGAATGCCGCTGACAATTTGAACTGGTGAGTGTAGGGGAGCCGGTTCACTTCTCAAGTCACTGCCATTGTGTGTCTTGCTAATATGTGTGTCTGTCACGTTTGTTGTGTCTTTTGGAAGTTGGGCTTGTTCCTCTGTGTCCTCCTCTGTGTCCTCCATCCAATCACTGTCATCTGAACTTTCATTGCAAGGTGGAAAATATGATTTGTCATCAAGAGACAAGTCAGTCGAGTCCGAACGGATATCACTGTCATCACAAGAGTCCAAATGGTCATCTGATCCATCTTGGGTCTGCGTGTTAAAGCTGTTCTGCGAGGATTCCAGAGCAGCGACAGGTGAAACCACGAGGGCAGTAGGAGACGGGTGGTGGTACTGTTGCGAGGATTCCAGAGCAGCGACAGGTGAAACCACGAGGGCAGTAGGAGACGGGTGGTGGTACTGTTGCGAGGATTCCAGAGCAGCGACAGGTGAAACCACGAGGGCAGTAGGAGACGGGTGGTGGTACTGTTGCGAGGATTCCAGAGCAGCGACAGGTGAAACCACGAGGACAGTAGGAGACGGGTGGTGGTACTGTTGCGAGGATTCCAGAGCAGCGACAGGTGAAACCACGAGGGCAGTAGGAGACGGGTGGTGGTACTGTTGCGAGGATTCCAGAGCAGCGACAGGTGAAACCACGAGGACAGTAGGAGACGGGTGGTGGTACTGTTGCGAGGATTCCAGAGCAGCGACAGGTGAAACCACGAGGGCAGTAGGAGACGGGTGGTGGTGCTGTTGCTCTGCAACTGTACGGGACAGAGAACAACAAAAAAAGTTCTGAATTATCTGTTTTAGTTAATACCAGTTCTACCATATAAACAATAAACATTTCGTTTTAGAGGATTGGCGAAACTCCACCACTTAGACAATTAGGCTACGCAAGGGATAAAGTACGAGTAGGTGCTCATTATTGAACAATAAATCCCAACAGCCTAATTATTCACCAACGTGGAGGTGAAAAATCACCCTGAAGGGATAATTTTTTTTATTACACAGGCTACTTAATAAATAAACTGATATTTACGTGCTTCATGCCCAAGTATTCATTTTGGTGTTCCCAAAGCCCCCCACACTGGGCATGGTGGTCGCAGCCCTTTGTAAAACAAGAACTAAGACTTACAGAAACGTGTGTGTGCACACTGCATTTAAACAAGGGTTTACTGAACAGAGAACAGTACTCACCAGAACCCTTTTTGTGGAGCAAGGAGATATAACTATTCAGCTTCCACTGCGTGGAGGGCTGGAGCTCCTCAACCAGGATTTCAAACTCATCAGGTACGGCCTGCTTGATGAGTTTCCATTCATTGGAATGGATGATTTGTATCACTTGGCACATCTTTTCGGCGGGGACCTTGAGGATGTCGTTCCCGAGCTGTACCAACTCCTCAACAGACATGGGTTTACACTCCTTCACCTCGTCCTTTCTGCAGAGCCAGGACACAATACTGTCAGTCATCTTCATCATCATCATTAAAGGAGCAATAAGCCATGTTTGACACAGGAACTTTCTAAAGTATATTTTGTTATGATTCTTGTAATTCAACCGGAGAGTGAGGAATATATGACATGGTCTGATACACCCAAAAAAATGGGGCAGAAACTCACATAACTAGAAAAGGCTAATTCTGGATTACGTCATCTAGAGGGAGGTTTCAGGTTTTGAATGGTAAAAGTTGGGATTAAAGGGATATCACTCTATTCAGGCTTTTGTGAGCCCCCAGACCGTTTTTAAGTTGCTGATAAGTTGTTCTTATCATATAATGAATCAAGCAACTTAAATACAAGCGCATAGTGATGAATCCAGCATGGTTTGTTACACGGGGGGGGGGGGGGGGGGTTCAGTGAGGTGAGGTGTTCGTGACCTACCGAGACTTCTTGGGGAGGCGATTCTCGCCCGGGAAAGTTCTCGCTCGCTGCTGATGATCCTCCTCCTCCCTCATCGGTTGGGATGGGACGTCCACCTTAAACAAGGGAGACCATAGTTTAGATCACTACACACCAGACTGGAGGCAGTACAGACAGACCAGGCATGAGGAGGCTTATGAAAGAAGGAAAACATATTGAGAGGGACCTATAACCACAATCTACATATTGTCACCTGCATGCTGGAGGGTGCAACGTCGTTGTGTGTGAGGGTGCTGTTCGCCACGGGCATGGACTCGGTTGGCATCGGGGAGGCTAGTGTCAGAGTGTTGTTCACCATTTTCTTGCGACTGCAAAGCATGACACACAATACTGTCAGTCATGTTCCAATTAACCTGAGTGCCATATGTATATACATCAGTAGAAATACAAGCGCATAGTGATGAATCCAGCATGGTTTGTTACACGGGGGGGGGGGGGGTTCAGTGAGGTGAGGTGTTCGTGACCTACCGAGACTTCTTGGGGAGGCGATTCTCGCCCGGGAAAGTTCTCGCTCGCTGCTGATGATCCTCCTCCTCCCTCATCGGTTGGGATGGGACGTCCACCTTAAACAAGGGAGACCATAGTTTAGATCACTACACACCAGACTGGAGGCAGTACAGACAGACCAGGCATGAGGAGGCTTATGAAAGAAGGAAAACATATTGAGAGGGACCTATAACCACAATCTACATATTGTCACCTGCATGCTGGAGGGAGCAACCTCGTTGTGTGTGAGGGTGCTGTTCGCCACGGGCATGGACTCGGTTGGCATCGGGGAGGCTAGTGTCAGAGTGTTGTTCACCATTTTCTTGCGACTGCAAAGCATGACACACAATACTGTCAGTCATGTTCCAATTAACCTGAGTGCCATATGTATATACATCAGTAGAAATACAAGCGCATAGTGATGAATCCAGCATGGTTTGTTACACGGGGGGGGGGGGGGGGTTCAGTGAGGTGAGGTGTTCGTGACCTACCGAGACTTCTTGGGGAGGCGATTCTCGCCCGGGAAAGTTCTCGCTCGCTGCTGTTGATCCTCCTCCTCCCTCATCGGTTGGGATGGGACGTCCACCTTAAACAAGGGAGACCATAGTTTAGATCACTACACACCAGACTGGAGGCAGTACAGACAGACCAGGCATGAGGAGGCTTATGAAAGAAGGAAAACATATTGAGAGGGACCTATAACCACAATCTACATATTGTCACCTGCATGCTGGAGGGTGCAACCTCGTTGTGTGTGAGGGTGCTGTTCGCCACGGGCATGGGCTTCAAATGTATGGTCTTTACACAGTGGACCACCCCATCGTCGAACAGCACCGTGTACCTCCCGGCTGTCAAAAAACAGAAGAGGGCTTCAGAAACATGGACATGTCCATTTATAACAAATACCATGTCTAGTTACTGTCTTGATGAAAATGTGTTTCAGTGATTCAAACCTTTCTCAACTGACTTGATTGTTGCAGGGTAATCGTGACAGTCTGTCCATCGCGCCAGCACTACCTCACCAACAAGAAACTCCTGGAACACAACAGTCAAAACTAGTCATCGCCTTCTTTTTGCCAAGTTCGACTTTAAAGCACTGCTTGAATCACATACAAACCCTGCATATCCCATTGCATAATCAATCATTTTGGGAGGGACTGGCCTCATATTACAATGCGCTCATTTCCACAACACACACAACACAGCGTTGTGCAAGGCAAGGCTAGCAATAATAGCAAGCCGTTCGTATAGCGAGGTATTCACATACTGTATATAGGCCTACATATTTTTCAAGTACTGTTTTTTCCCAACATTTAAACACTTTTAAAAACTAAACTTATTGCGATGCTAAATAATCAGTTACCTGGAAGCTGGAGGATGGCATGACTCCTTTCACCAGGGCCATGACGGACGTCACTTCTTTTGTTGAGCCTGTGAGAAAACGAGGGAGGTCAGACTCAATATGGAATAACATCTTTGTCTTAGTCAGATTTCTTGGTACTTTGACATACCGCCACATTTGTACACTGAGAGTTACACACCCGTAAGGGGCCATTTGGAACCCCCTCAAGGAACCACAAGGGCAACTGAACCACACTTTTGAGACCCACTGGTGTAGCAGAGTACACAATAATGCACATAACACACTGACTGTTTCACCACATTGGAACAGCCTTCATTGTTATTAGGGATCGACCGATTCTGGTTAAAAATAGCCGATCTACAAGCTCACAACACTGTGTTGTGAGCTTGTAGATCTGCTAGTTTTGGCTTAGGTTCTCCTCAGAAAAGTGATGCTAGGGTTCAAGTGGTTAGGTAAAAAAAAAAATCTTATCACACAGATTTGGCGGACCCCCTGGAGTAACTCTGAGGACCCCCTAGGGGTCCCAGACCCTCTGTTGAAGACCCCTGTTTTAAATGATAAACAATAGGCCTATAAGTCCTGTTTTGTTCTATCAAATGCAGCATTATAATTAGCTCCCACTTGTAGCAGCATTTCTTATGAACTGAATTATAAATAACACATTACAAAACAGTTCGCCAAACGTTTATTTTACCTGTAATCAAATTAACCAGTACAGCTTAAATTAAGTTGCAAGCAGAAAATATGACCATATTACACCAGTCCTAAAATCTTTACATTTACCTGTCCCCCAGAGAATTGATTTTAAAATTGTGTTACTTGTCTATAAATGTCTCTGTGGCTCTGGGCCCAGCTACATCTTAGGACCCTTAGGTCATCTGGGGCTGGCCTATTAATTGTTCCATTTGTTGAAACAAAACATGGTGAAGCAGCATTTCACTACTATGCACCACAAACCTGGAACAATATTCCAGCTTACATTAGACAATCCCCAACCATAGCTGTTTTTAAGTCCAAGTTAAAAACATATTTATTTAACATTGCTTACCCTACCCAATGATGGCTAAGAACAGCTAGGTCTTGCCTGGTCTTTAAATGACAATGTCACTTTTTATTATTATCATGTTTTGTATAAAGGTTGGAGTATTTATTTTGCTCCTTTATCTTATTTTAATTGTATCTTATTTTAATTGTATCTATTATATTCTCCATTTCTTTTTTAAGTGCATTGTTGCACTTTGTATTATTTTTCATGCTGTAAAGCACTTTGAATTGCCCTGTGTATGAAAAGTGCTATATAAATAAAGTTGCCTTGCCTTGCCTAGCCAAGCTTGTCCCTCGAATTCAACAGCACAGATCGGTCTACACCTAATTAGCATCATTAGTGACACGTGTGCTTTGAGGCTGCAGTTTGCTAACAACGTGAAAAGTGCAGGGTGGGAGGGGAAGACAGCATTGGCTTTGATTGAAGCTCGTTGAGGTGATGGGGGAAGGGAGCAGAAGTAAAGAGTCATGGAGCAGAATGTTTTACATTTACAATGCCCAGTGTTGCCAGGTTTTGTGAGAGAAACACGCAACCAGGTCTATGAAAAGATGCCCAAAAGAAAGGCCACATGAGCACTTTAAACCAGGGGTCTTCAACCTTTTCAGACCAGGGACCCCCAAACTGATGGGGTGATGGAGCAGGGACCCCCTACCTCGTAGGGTAGGGGGTAGGCCACCACATATATTATATATTTATGTATAAAATTGTGTTTTATATGTATAAACATAGATTGTCCCAGTAGGTGTGCAAAAGACCCTTTCTTTCTCTACAAAATATGTATAAACATACCATGTTATTGTGCATTCAATGCTAAGCTATTCAAATATGTCATGTTATGTTTAAAGACATAGACATTTTTGGGAAAATAACAAAAAGTTTTCAAACTTTTAATTTTTAAATCAAAGAATTTCGCGGACCCCCTGTTAAACCTATGTATACATCGGCTATTATAGCCGATCTACAAGCCCCAAAAAACGCCACTTACAGTATAATAAACTGACATGGCAACACTGACGTGCAACCGTACACATTGCAGTCATTTGAAAATAGACGATCTACAAGCTCACAGCTAGACTAGTAGATCGTCTATTTTCTGCTATTTTCAATACAATATATTTTGATACTTTTTAAATTCAGTTCCATCTAACTCACTAACGCTCTGGACCAGGGCTAGAGAAAAAAACAAACAAATGATTTCCTCATTTGTTTTATAACTCGCGAGTTATGTCCCTCTTTGCTGGACCTGAACACATATAAGTTGAACTCACACTGCAAAGACAATAAATATGTTACAAAATATGTACACAATTGTTTGAAAACATACCTTTATATCGTAAAATCGAGACCTCCGCATCTTCTCACCGCAACTGCTCGTTCAACCAGACCAACGCAATGCACGCAGCTGTTTGCTCTCAATGTGAGTAAAAGGAAGGGCGGGCCCTTCCTTCCATTCAGCCAATCAGACGCTGGCTGTTTGGCTGGATGTTAGAGAGTTTTAGAGACACTCACACCTTCTGCACTACCGATTGTAGTCTCTAGAGGGAGACATTTTTACACTCTTTTCAAACACATGTCATAATTTCAGTATGTGTGGGACAAACAAAAAAAAAGACACTAGGCATATCAGCTATGCTTTTTCGATCGATTTAAGTGATAAACCACGTGGGGACCCGCATTTGGGTCCCCACGTGGATTGGTGTCCCCACACCGTTGGTGTGTTGTCAGTCGCAAGTCCCCACGCAGTTGCAAAAACACACGCACACACACACACACACACACACACACACACACACACACACACACA